>NW_026947645.1:0-494397 GCF_034190915.1 Cavia porcellus | reverse complement strand
CCCCGTGATGTTTTTCTCACTCCTACTAGTGAATGTAATGTAACACACACCCATACAATGCGCACCACCCCGTGATGTTTTTTTCACTCCTACTAGTGAATCTAATGTAACACACACCCATACAATGCGCACCACACCGTGATGTTTTTCTCACTGCTACTAGTGAATGTAATGTAACACACACCCATACAATGCGCACCACCCCGTGATGTTTTTCTCACTGCTACTAGTGAATGTAATGTAACACACACCCATACAATGCGCACCACCCCGTGATGTTTTTCTCACTCCTACTAGTGAATCTAATGTAACACACACCCATACAATGCGCACCACCCCGTGATGTTTTTCTCACTCCTACTAGTGAATCTAATGTAACACACGCCCATACAATGCGCACCACCCCGTGATGTTTTTCTCACTCCTACTAGTGAATGTAATGTAACACATGCCCATACAATGCGCACCACCCCGTGATGTTTTTCTCACTCCTACTAGTGAATGTAATGTAACACACACCCATACTATGCGCACCACCCCGTGATGTTTTTCTCACTCCTACTAGTGAATGTAATGTAACACACCCATACAAAGCGCACCACCCCCTGATGTTTTTCTCAGTCCTACTAGTGAATGTAATGTAACGCACACCCATACAATGCGCACCACCCCGTGATGTTTTTCTCACTGCTAATAGTGAATGTAATGTAACGCACACCCATACAATGCGCACCACCCGGTGATGTTTCTCTCATTCCTACTAGTGAATCTAATGTAACGCACACCCATACAATGCGCACCACCCCGTGATGTTTCTCTCACTCCTACTAGTGAATGTAATGTAACGCACACCAATACAATGCGCACCACCCCGTGATGTTTCTCTCACTCCTACAAGTGAATCTAATGTAACACACACCCATACAATGCGCACCACCCCGTGATGTTTCTCTCACTACTACTAGTGAATCTAATGTAACACACACCCATACAATGCGCACCACCCCGTGATAATTTTCTCACTCCTACTAGTGAATGTAATGTAACACACACCCATACAATGCGCACCACCCCGTGATGTTTTTCTCACTCCTACTACTGAATGTAATGTAACACACACCCATACAATGCGCACCACCCCGTGATGTTTTTCTCACTCCTACTAGTGAATGTAATGTAACACACACCCATACAATGCGCACCACCCCGTGATGTTTTTCTCACTCCTACTAGTGAATGTAATGTAACACACACCCATACAATGCGCACCACCCCGTGATGTTTTTCTCACTCCTACTAGTGAATGTAATGTAACACACACCCATACAATGCGCACCACCCCGTGATGTTTTTTCACTCCTACTAGTGAATCTAATGTAACACACACCCATACAATGCGCACCACACCGTTATGTTTTTCTCACTGCTACTAGTGAATGTAATGTAACACACACCCCTACAATGCGCACCACCCCGTGATGTTTTTCTCACTGCTACTAGTGAATGTAATGTAACACACACCCATACAATGCGCACCACCCCGTGATGTTTTTCTCACTCCTACTAGTGAATCTAATGTAACACACACCCATACAATGCGCACCTCCCCGTGATGTTTTTCTCACTCCTACTAGTGAATCTAATGTAACACACGCCCATACAATGCGCACCACCCCGTGATGTTTTTCTCACTCCTACTAGTGAATGTAATGTAACACACACCCATACTATGCGCACCACCCCGTGATGTTTTTCTCACTCCTACTAGTGAATGTAATGTAACACACCCATACAAAGCGCACCACCCCCTGATGTTTTTCTCAGTCCTACTAGTGAATGTAATGTAACGCACACCCATACAATGCGCACCACCCCGTGATGTTTTTCTCACTGCTAATAGTGAATGTAATGTAACGCACACTCATACAATGCGCACCACCCGGTGATGTTTCTCTCACTCCTACTAGTGAATGTAATGTAACGCACACCCATACAATGCGCACCACCCCGTGATGTTTCTCTCACTCCTACTAGTGAATGTAATGTAACGCACACCCATACAATGCGCACCACCCCGTGATGTTTCTCTCACTCCTACAAGTGAATCTAATGTAACACACACCCATAGAATGCGCACCACCCCGTGATGTTTCTCTCACTACTACTAGTGAATCTAATGTAACACACACCCATACAATGCGCACCACCCCGTGATAATTTTCTCACTCCTACTAGTGAATGTAATGTAACACACACCCATACAATGCGCACCACCCCGTGATGTTTTTCTCACTCCTACTAGTGAATGTAATGTAACACACACCCATACAATGCGCACCACCCCGTGATGTTTTTCTCACTCCTACTAGTGAATCTAATGTAACACACACCCATACAATGCGCACCACCCCGTGATGTTTTTCTCACTCCTACTAGTGAATGTAATGTAACACATTCCCATACAATGCGCACCAACCCGTGATGTTTTTCTCACTCCTACTAGTGAATCTAATGTAACACACACCCATACAATGCGCACCACCCCGTGATGTTTTTCTCACTCCTATTAGTCAATGTAATGTAACACACACCCATACAATGCGCACCACCCCGTGATGTTTTTCTCACTCCTACTAGTGAATGTAATGTAACACACACCCATAAAATGCGCACCACCCCGTGATGTTTTTCTCACTCCTGCTTGTGAATGTAATGTAACACACACCCATACAATGCGCACCACCCCGTTATGTTTTTCTCACTCCTACTAGTGAATCTAATGTAACACACACCCATACAATGCGCACCACCCCGTGATGTTTTTCTCACTCCTACTAGTGAATGTAATGTAACACACACCCATACAATGCGCACCACCCCGTGATGTTTTTCTCACTCCTACTAGTGAATGTAATGTAACACACACCCATACAATGCGCACCACCCCGTGATGTTTTTTCTCTCCTACTAGTGAATCTAATGTAACACACACCCATACAATGCGCACCACACCGTGATGTTTTTCTCACTGCTACTAGTGAATGTAATGTAACACACACCCATACAATGCGCACCACCCCGTGATGTTTTTCTCACTGCTACTAGTGAATGTAATGTAACACACACCCATACAATGCGCACCACCCCGTGATGTTTTTCTCACTCCTACTAGTGAATCTAATGTAACACACACCCATACAATGCGCACCACCCCGTGATGTTTTTCTCACTCCTACTAGTGAATCTAATGTAACACACGCCCATACAATGCGCACCACCCCGTGATGTTTTTCTCACTCCTACTAGTGAATGTAATGTAACACATGCCCATACAATGCGCACCACCCCGTGATGTTTTTCTCACTCCTACTAGTGAATGTAATGTAACACACACCCATACTATGCGCACCACCCCGTGATGTTTTTCTCACTCCTACTAGTGAATGTAATGTAACACACCCATACAAAGCGCACCACCCCCTGATGTTTTTCTCAGTCGTACTAGTGAATGTAATGTAACGCACACCCATACAATGCGCACCACCCCGTGATGTTTTTCTCACTGCTAATAGTGAATGTAATGTAACGCACACCCATACAATGCGCACCACCCGGTGATGTTTCTCTCACTCCTACTAGTGAATGTAATGTAACGCACACCCATACAATGCGCACCACCCCGTGATGTTTCTCTCACTCCTACTAGTGAATGTAATGTAACGCACACCCATACAATGCGCACCACCCCGTGATGTTTCTCTCACTCCTACTAGTGAATCTAATGTAACACACACCCATACAATGCGCACCACCCCGTGATGTTTTTCTCACTCCTATTAGTCAATGTAATGTAACACACACCCATACAATGCGCACCACCCCGTGATGTTTTTCTCACTCCTACTAGTGAATGTAATGTAACACACACCCATAAAATGCGCACCACCCCGTGATGTTTTTCTCACTCCTGCTTGTGAATGTAATGTAACACACACCCATACAATGCGCACCACCCCGTTATGTTTTTCTCACTCCTACTAGTGAATCTAATGTAACACACACCCATACAATGCGCACCACACCGTGATGTTTTTCTCACTCCTACTAGTGAATGTAATGTAACACACACCCATACAATGCCCACCACCCCGTGATGTTTTTCTCACTCCTACTAGTGAATGTAATGTAACACACCCATACAATGCGCACCACCCCTTGATGTTTTTCTCACTCCTACTAGTGAATGTAATGTAACGCACACCCATACAATGCACACCACCCCGTGATGTTTTTCTCACTCCTACTAGTGAATGTAATGTAACACACACCCATACAATGCGCACCACCCCGTGATGTTTTTCTCACTCCTACTAGTCAATGTAATGTAACACACACCCATACAATGCGCACCACCCCGTGATGTTTTTCTCACTCCTACTAGTGAATGTAATGTAACACACACCCATACAATGCGCACCACCCCGTGATGTTTTTCTCACTCCTACTAGTCAATGTAATGTAACACACACCCATACAATGCCCACCACCCCGTGATGTTTTTCTCACTCCTACTAGTGAATGTAATGTAACACACCCATACAATGCGCACCACCCCTTGATGTTTTTCTCACTCCTACTAGTGAATGTAATGTAACGCACACCCATACAATGCGCACCACCCCGTGATGTTTTTCTCACTCCTACTAGTGAATGTAATGTAACACAAACCCATACAATGCGCACCACAACGTGATGTTCTTCTCACTCCTACTAGTGAATGTAATGTAACACACACCCATACAATGCGCACCACCCCGTGATGTTTTTCTCACTCCTACTAGTGAATGTAATGTAACACACACCCATACAATGCGCACCACCCCGTGATGATTTTCTCACTCCTACAAGTGAATGTAATGTAACACACACCCATACAATGCGCACCACCCCGTGATGTTTTTCTCACTCCTACTAGTGAATGTAATGTAACACACACCCATACAATGCGCACCACCCCGTGATTTTTTTCTCACTCCTACTAGTGAATGTAATGTAACACACACCCATACAATGCGCACCTCCCCGTGATGTTTTTCTCACTCCTACTAGTGAATGTAATGTAACACACACCCATACAATGCGCACCACCCCGTGATGTTTTTCTCACTCCTACTAGTGAATGTAATGTAACACACACCCATAAAATGCGCACCACCCCGTGATGTTTTTCTCACTCCTACTAGTGAATGTAATGTAACACACACCCATACAATGCGCACCACCCCGTGATGTTTTTCTCACTCCTACTAGTGAATGTAATGTAACACACACCCATACAATGCGCACCACCCCGTGATGTTTTTCTCACTCCTACTAGTGAATGTAATGTAACACACACCCATACAATGCGCACCACCCCGTGATGTTTTTTCACTCCTACTAGTGAATGTAATGTAACACACACCCATACAATGCGCACCTCCCCGTGATGTTTTTCTCACTCCTACTAGTGAATGTAATGTAACACACACCCATAAAATGCGCACCACCCCGTGATGTTTTTCTCACTCCTACTAGTGAATGTAATGTAACACACACGCATAAAATGCGCACCACCCCGTGATGTTTTTCTCACTCCTACTAGTGAATGTAATGTAACACACAGCCATACAATGCGCACCACCCCTTGATGTTTTTACACTCCTACTAGTGAATCTAATGTAACACACACCCATACAATGCGCACCACCCCGTGATGTTTTTCTCACTGCTACTAGTGAATGTAATGTAACACACACCCATACAATGCGCACCACCTCGTGATGTTTTTCTCACTGCTACTAGTGAATGTAATGTAACACACACCCATACAATGCGCACCACCCCGTGATGTTTTTCTCACTCCTACTAGTGAATGTAATGTAACACACACCCATACAATGCGCACCACCCCGTGATGTTTTGCTCACTCCTACTAGTGAATCTAATGTAACACACGCCCATACAATACGCACCACCCCGTGATGTTTTTCTCACTCCTACTAGTGAATGTAATGTAACACACGCCCATACAATGCGCACCACCCCGTGATGTTTTTCTCACTCCTACTAGTGAATGTAATGTAACACACACCCATACAATGCGCACCACCCCGTGATGTTTTTCTCACTCCTACTAGTGAATGTAATGTAACACACCCATACAATGCGCACCACCCCCTGATGTTTTTCTCAGTCCTACTAGTGAATGTAATGTAACGCACACCCATACAATGCGCACCACCCCGTGATGTTTTTCTCACTCCTACTAGTGAATGTAATGTAACGCACACCCATACAATGCGCACCACCCCGTGATGTTTCTCTCACTACTACTAGTGAATCTAATGTAACACACACCCATACAATGCGCACCACCCCGTGATAATTTTCTCACTCCTACTAGTGAATGTAATGTAACACACACCAATACAATGCGCACCACCCCGTGATGTTTTTCTCACTCCTACTAGTGAATGTAATGTAACACACACCCATACAATGCGCACCACCCCGTGATGTTTTTCTCACTCCTACTAGTGAATGTAATGTAACACACACCCATACAATGCGCACCACCCCGTGATGTTTTTCTCACTCCTACTAGTGAATGTAATGTAACACACACCCATACAATGCGCACCACCCCGTGATGTTTTTCTCACTCCTACTAGTGAATGTAGTGTAACACACAACCATACAATGCGCACCACCCCGTGATGTTTTTCTCACTCCTACTAGTGAATGTAATGTAACACACACCCATACAATGCGCACCACCCCGTGATGATTTTCTCACTCCTACTAGTGAATGTAATGTAACAAACACCCATACAATGCGCAACACCCCGTGATGTTTTTCTCACTCCTACTAGTGAATGTAATGTAACACACACCCATACAATGCGCACCACACCGTGATGTTTTTCTCACTGCTACTAGTGAATGTAATGTAACACACACCCATACTATGCGCACCACCCCGTGATGTTTTTCTCACTCCTACTAGTGAATGTAATGTAACACACACCCATACAATGCCCACCACCCCGTGATGTTTTTCTCACTCCTACTAGTGAATGTAATGTAACACACCCATACAATGCGCACCACCCCTTGATGTTTTTCTCACTCCTACTAGTGAATGTAATGTAACGCACACCCATACAATGCACACCACCCCGTGATGTTTTTCTCACTCCTACTAGTGAATGTAATGTAACGCACACCCATACAATGCGCACCACCCCGTGATGTTTTTCTCACTCCTACTAGTGAAGGTAATGTAACGCACACCCATACAATGCGCACCACCCCGTGATGTTTCTCTCACTACTACTAGTGAATGTAATGTAACGCACACCCATAATATGCGCACCACCCCGTGATGTTTCTCTCACTCCTACTAGTGAATCTAATGTAACACACACCCATACAATGCGCACCACCCCGTGATGTTTTTCTCACTCCTACTAGTGAATCTAATGTAACACACACCCATACAATGCGCACCACCCCGTGATAATTTTCTCACTCCTACTAGTGAATCTAATGTAACACACACCCATACAATGCGCACCACCCCGTGATGTTTTTCTCACTCCTACTTGTGAATGTAATGTAACACACACCCATACAATGCGCACCACCCCGTGATGTTTTTCTCACTCCTACTAGTGAATGTAATGTAACACACACCCATACAATGCGCACCACCCCGTGATTTTTTTCTCACTCCTACTAGTGAATGTAATGTAACACACACCCATACAATGCGCACCACCCCGTGATGTTTCTTCACTCCTACTAGTGAATCTAATGTAACAAACACCCATACAATGCGCACCACCCCGTGATGTTTTTTCACTACTACTAGTGAATCTAATGTAACACTCACCCATACAATGCGCACCACCCCGTGATGTTTTTCTCACTCCTACTAGTGAATGTAATGTAACACACACCCATACAATGCGCACCACCCCGTGATGTTTTTCTCACTCCTACTAGTGAATCTAATGTAACACACACCCATACAATGCGCACCACCCCGTGATGTTTTTCTCACTCCTACTAGTGAATGTAATGTAACACACACCCATACAATGCGCACCACCCCGTGATGTTTTTCTCACTCCTACTAGTGAATGTAATGTAACACACACCCATAAAATGCGCACCACCCCGTGATGTTTTTCTCACTCCTACTAGTGAATGTAATGTAACACACACCCATACAATGCGCACCACCCCGTGATGTTTTTCTCACTCCTACTAGTGAATGTAATGTAACACACACCCATACAATGCGCACCACCCCGAGATGTTTTTCTCACTCCTACTATGAATGTAATGTAACACACACCCATACAATGCGCACCACCCCGTGATGTTTTTTCACTCCTACTAGTGAATCTAATGTAACAAACACCCATACAATGCGCACCACCCCGTGATGTTTTTCTCACTGCTGCTAATGAATGTAATGTAACACACACCCATACAATGCGCACCACCCCGTGATGTTTTTCTCACTCCTACTAGTGAATGTAATGTAACACACACCCATACAATGCGCACCACCCCGTGATGTTTTTCTCACTCCTACTAGTGAATGTAATGTAACACACACCCTTACAATGCGCACCACCCCGAGATGTTTTTCTCACTCCTACTAGTGAATCTAATGTAACACACACCCCTACAATGCGCACCACCCCGTGATGTTTTTCTCACTCCTACTAGTGAATGTAATGTAACACACACCCATACAATGCGCACCACCCCGCGATGTTTTTCTCACTCCTACTAGTGAATGTAATGTAACACACACCCATACAATGCGCACCACCCCGTGATGTTTTTCTCACTCCTACTAGTGAATGTAATGTAACACACATGCATAAAATGCGCAACACCCCGTGATGTTTTTCTAACTCCTACTAGTGAATGTAATGTAACACACACCCATACAATGCGCACCACCCCGTGATGTTTTTTCACTCCTACTAGTGAATCTAATGTAACAAACACCCATACAATGCGCACCACCCCGTGATGTTTTTCTCACTGCTGCTAGTGAATGTAATGTAACACACACCCATACAATGCGCACCACCCCGTGATGTTTTTCTCACTCCTACTAGTGAATGTAATGTAACACACACCCATACAATGCGCACCACCCCGTGATGTTTTTCTCACTCCTACTAGTGAATGTAATGTAACACACACCCATACAATGCGCACCACCCCATGATGTTTTTCTCACTCCTACTAGTGAATGTAATGTAACACACCCATACAATGCGCACCACCCCGTGATGTTTTTCTCACTCCTACTAGTGAAGGTAATGTAACGCACACCCATACAATGCGCACCACCCCGTGATGTTTCTCTCACTACTACTAGTGAATGTAATGTAACGCACACCCATAATATGCGCACCACCCCGTGATGTTTCTCTCACTCCTACTAGTGAATCTAATGTAACACACACCCATACAATGCGCACCACCCCGTGATGTTTTTCTCACTCCTACTAGTGAATCTAATGTAACACACACCCATACAATGCGCACCACCCCGTGATAATTTTCTCACTCCTACTAGTGAATCTAATGTAACACACACCCATACAATGCGCACCACCCCGTGATGTTTTTCTCACTCCTACTTGTGAATGTAATGTAACACACACCCATACAATGCGCACCACCCCGTGATGTTTTTCTCACTCCTACTAGTGAATGTAATGTAACACACACCCATACAATGCGCACCACCCCGTGATTTTTTTCTCACTCCTACTAGTGAATGTAATGTAACACACACCCATACAATGCGCACCACCCCGTGATGTTTCTTCACTCCTACTAGTGAATCTAATGTAACAAACACCCATACAATGCGCACCACCCCGTGATGTTTTTTCACTACTACTAGTGAATCTAATGTAACACTCACCCATACAATGCGCACCACCCCGTGATGTTTTTCTCACTCCTACTAGTGAATGTAATGTAACACACACCCATACAATGCGCACCACCCCGTGATGTTTTTCTCACTCCTACTAGTGAATCTAATGTAACACACACCCATACAATGCGCACCACCCCGTGATGTTTTTCTCACTCCTACTAGTGAATGTAATGTAACACACACCCATACAATGCGCACCACCCCGTGATGTTTTTCTCACTCCTACTAGTGAATGTAATGTAACACACACCCATAAAATGCGCACCACCCCGTGATGTTTTTCTCACTCCTACTAGTGAATGTAATGTAACACACACCCATACAATGCGCACCACCCCGTGATGTTTTTCTCACTCCTACTAGTGAATGTAATGTAACACACACCCATACAATGCGCACCACCCCGAGATGTTTTTCTCACTCCTACTATGAATGTAATGTAACACACACCCATACAATGCGCACCACCCCGTGATGTTTTTTCACTCCTACTAGTGAATCTAATGTAACAAACACCCATACAATGCGCACCACCCCGTGATGTTTTTCTCACTGCTGCTAATGAATGTAATGTAACACACACCCATACAATGCGCACCACCCCGTGATGTTTTTCTCACTCCTACTAGTGAATGTAATGTAACACACACCCATACAATGCGCACCACCCCGTGATGTTTTTCTCACTCCTACTAGTGAATGTAATGTAACACACACCCTTACAATGCGCACCACCCCGAGATGTTTTTCTCACTCCTACTAGTGAATCTAATGTAACACACACCCCTACAATGCGCACCACCCCGTGATGTTTTTCTCACTCCTACTAGTGAATGTAATGTAACACACACCCATACAATGCGCACCACCCCGCGATGTTTTTCTCACTCCTACTAGTGAATGTAATGTAACACACACCCATACAATGCGCACCACCCCGTGATGTTTTTCTCACTCCTACTAGTGAATGTAATGTAACACACATGCATAAAATGCGCAACACCCCGTGATGTTTTTCTAACTCCTACTAGTGAATGTAATGTAACACACACCCATACAATGCGCACCACCCCGTGATGTTTTTTCACTCCTACTAGTGAATCTAATGTAACAAACACCCATACAATGCGCACCACCCCGTGATGTTTTTCTCACTGCTGCTAGTGAATGTAATGTAACACACACCCATACAATGCGCACCACCCCGTGATGTTTTTCTCACTCCTACTAGTGAATGTAATGTAACACACACCCATACAATGCGCACCACCCCGTGATGTTTTTCTCACTCCTACTAGTGAATGTAATGTAACACACACCCATACAATGCGCACCACCCCATGATGTTTTTCTCACTCCTACTAGTGAATGTAATGTAACACACCCATACAATGCGCACCACCCCCTGATGTTTTTCTCACTCCTACTAGTGAATGTAATGTAACACACACCCATACAATGCGCACCACCCCGTGATGTTTTTCTCACTCTTACTAGTGAATGTAATGTAACGCACACCCATACAATGCGCACCACCCCGTGATGTTTCTCTCACTCCTACTAGTGAATGTAATGTAACACACACCCATACAATGCGCACCACCCCGTGATGTTTTTTCACTCCTACTAGTAAATCTAATGTAACGCACACCCATACAATGCGCACCACCCCGTGATGTTTTTCTCACTGCTAATAGTGAATGTAATGTAACGCACACCCTTACAATGCGCACCACCCCGTGATGTTTTTCTCACTCCTACTAGTGAATGTAATGTAACGCACACCCATACAATGCGCACCACCCCGTGATGTTTCTCTCACTCCTAGTAGTGAATGTAATGTAACGCACACCCATACAATGCGCACCACCCCGTGATGTTTTTCTCACTCCTACTAGTGAATCTAATGTAACACACACCCATACAATGCGCACCACCCCGTGATCTTTTTTCACTCCTACTTGTGAATCTAATGTAACACACACCCATACAATGCGCACCACCCCGTGATGTTTTTCTCACTGCTACTAGTGAATGTAATGTATCACACACCCATACAATGCGCACCACCCCGTGATGTTTTTCTCACTGCTACTAGTGAATGTAATGTATCACACACCCATACAATGCGCACCACCCCGTGATGTTTTTTTCACTCCTACTAGTGAATCTAATGTAACACACACCCATACAATGCGCACCACCCCGTGATGTTTTGCTCACTCCTACTAGTGAATCTAATGTAACACACGCCCATACAATGCGCACCACCCCGTGATGTTTTTCTCACTCCTACTAGTGAATGTAATGTAACACACGCCCATACAATGCGCACCACCCCGTGATGTTTTTCTCACTCCTACTAGTGAATGTAATGTAACACACACCCACACAATGCGCACCACCCCGTGATGTTTTTCTCACTCCTACTAGTGAATGTAATGTAACACACCCATACAATGCGCACCACCCCGTGATATTTCTCTCACTCCTACTAGTGAATCTAATGTAACACACACCCATACAATGCGCACCACCCCGTGATAATTCTCTCACTCCTACTAGTGAATGTAATGTAACACACACCCATACAATGCGCACCACCCCGTGATGTTTTTCTCACTCCTACTAGTGAATGTAATGTAACACACACCCATACAATGCGCACCACCCCGTGATGTTTTTCTCACTCCTACTAGTGAATGTAATGTAACACACACCCATACAATGCGCACCACCCCGTGATGTTTTTCTCACTCCTACTAGTGAATGTAATGTAACACACACCCATACAATGCGCACCACCCCGTGATGTTTTTCTCACTCCTACTAGTGAATGTAGTGTAACACACACCCATACAATGCGCACCACCCCGTGATGTTTTTCTCACTCCTACTAGTGAATGTAATGTAACACACACCAATACAATGCGCACCACCCCGTGATGTTTTTCTCACTCCTACTAGTGAATGTAATGTAACACACACCCATACAATGCGCACCACCCCGTGATGTTTTTCTCACTCCTACTAGTGAATGTAATGTAACGCACACCCATACAATGCACACCACCCCGTGATGTTTTTCTCACTCCTACTAGTGAATGTAATGTAACGCACACCCATACAATGCGCACCACCCCGTGATGTTTTTCTCACTCCTACTAGTGAATGTAATGTAACGCACACCCATACAATGCGCACCACCCCGTGATGTTTCTCTCACTCCTACTAGTGAATGTAATGTAACGCACACCCATAATATGCGCAACACCCCGTGATGTTTCTCTCACTCCTACTAGTGAATCTAATGTAACACACACCCATACAATGCGCACCACCCCGTGATGTTTCTCTCACTCCTACTAGTGAATCTAATGTAACACACACCCATACAATGCGCACCACCCCGTGATAATTTTCTCACTCCTACTAGTGAATCTAATGTAACACACACCCATACAATGCGCACCACCCCGTGATGTTTTTCTCACTCCTACTTGTGAATGTAATGTAACACACACCCATACAATGCACACCACCCCGTGATGTTTTTCTCACTCCTACTAGTGAATGTAATGTAACACACACCCATACAATGCGCACCACCCCGTGATGTTTTTCTCACTCCTACTAGTGAATGTAATGTAACACACACCAATAAAATGCGCACCACCCCGTGATGTTTTTTCACTCCTACTAGTGAATCTAATGTAACAAACACCCATACAATGCGCACCACCCCGTGATGTTTTTTCACTACTACTAGTGAATCTAATGTAACACTGACCCATACAATGCGCACCACCCCGTGATGTTTTTCTCACTCCTACTAGTGAATGTAATGTAACACACACCCATACAATGCGCACCACCCCGTGATGTTTTTCTCACTCCTACTAGTGAATGTAATGTAACACACACCCATACAATGCGCACCACCCCGTGATGTTTTTCTCACTCCTACTAGTGAATGTAATGTAACACACACCCATACAATGCGCACCACCCCGTGATGTTTTTCTCACTCCTACTAGTGAATGTAATGTAACACACACCCATACAATGCGCACCACCCCGTGATGTTTTTCTCACTCCTACTAGTGAATGTAATGTAACACACACCCATAAAATGCGCACCACCCCGTGATGTTTTTCTCACTCCTACTAGTGAATGTAATGTAACACACACCCATACAATGCGCACCACCCCGTGATGTTTTTCTCACTCCTACTAGTGAATCTAATGTAACACACACCCATAAAATGCGCACCACCCCGTGATGTTTTTCTCACTCCTACTAGTGAATGTAATGTAACACACACCCATACAATGCGCACCACCCCGTGATGTTTTTTCACTCCTACTAGTGAATCTAATGTAACAAACACCCATACAATGCGCACCACCCCGTTATGTTTTTCTCACTGCTGCTAATGAAGGTAATGTAACACACACCCATACAATGCGCACCACCCCGTGATGTTTTTCTCACTCCTACTAGTGAATCTAATGTAACACACACCCATACAATGCGCACCACACCGTGATGTTTTTCTTACTCCTACTAGTGAATGTAATGTAACACACACCCATACAATGCGCACCACCCCGAGATGTTTTTCTCACTCCTACTAGTGAATCTAATGTAACACACACCCATACAATGCGCACCACCCCGTGATGTTTTTCTCACTCCTACTAGTGAATGTAATGTAACACACACCCATACAATGCGCACCACCCCGTGATGTTTTTCTCACTCCTACTAGTGAATGTAATGTAACACACACCCATACAATGCGCACCACCCAGTGATGTTTTTCTCACTGCTGCTAGTGAATGTAATGTAACACACACCCATACAATGCGCACCACCCCATGATGTTTTTCTCACTCCTACTAGTGAATCTAATGTAACACACACCCATACAATGCGCACCACCCCGTGATGTTTTTCTCACTCCTACTAGTGAATCTAATGTAACACACACCCATACAATGCGCACCACCCCGTGATGTTTTTCTCACTCCTACTAGTGAATGTAATGTAACACACACCCATAAAATGCGCACCACCCCGTGATGTTTTTCTCACTCCTACTAGTGAATGTAATGTAACACACACCCATACAATGCGCACCACCCCGTGATGTTTTTTCACTCCTACTAGTGAATCTAATGTAACAAACACCCATACAATGCGCACCACCCCGTTATGTTTTTCTCACTGCTGCTAATGAAGGTAATGTAAAACACACCCATACAATGCGCACCACCCCGTGATGTTTTTCTCACTCCTACTAGTGAATGTAATGTAACACACACCCATAAAATGCGCACCACCCCGTGATGTTTTTCTCACTCCTACTAGTGAATGTAATGTAACACACACCCATACAATGCGCACCACCCCGTGATGTTTTTCTCACTCCTACTAGTGAATGTAATGTAACACACACCCATAAAATGCGCACCACCCCGTGATGTTTTTCTCACTCCTACTAGTGAATGTAATGTAACACACACCCATACAATGCGCACCACCCCGTGATGTTTTTTCACTCCTACTAGTGAATCTAATGTAACAAACACCCATACAATGCGCACCACCCCGTTATGTTTTTCTCACTGCTGCTAATGAAGGTAATGTAACACACACCCATACAATGCGCACCACCCCGTGATGTTTTTCTCACTCCTACTAGTGAATCTAATGTAACACACACCCATACAATGCGCACCACCCCGTGATGTTTTTCTTACTCCTACTAGTGAATGTAATGTAACACACACCCATACAATGCGCACCACCCCGTGATGTTTTTCACACTCCTACTAGTGAATGTAATGTAACACACACCCATACAATGCGCACCACCCCGTGATGTTTTTCTCACTCCTACTAGTGAATGTAATGTAACACACACCCATAAAATGCGCACCACCCCGTGATGTTTTTCTCACTCCTACTAGTGAATGTAATGTAACACACACCCATACAATGCGCACCACCCCGTGATGTTTTTCTCACTGCTGCTAGTGAATGTAATGTAACACACACCCATACAATGCGCACCACCCCATGATGTTTTTCTCACTCCTACTAGTGAATCTAATGTAACACACACCCATACAATGCGCACCACCCCGTGATGTTTTTCTCACTCCTACTAGTGAATCTAATGTAACACACACCCATACAATGCGCACCACCCCGTGATGTTTTTCTCACTCCTACTAGTGAATGTAATGTAACACACACCCATACAATGCGCACCACCCCGTGATGTTTTTCTCACTCCTACTAGTGAATGTAATGTAACACACACCCATACAATGCGCACCACCCCGTGATGTTTTTCTCACTCCTACTAGTGAATGTAATGTAACACACCCATACAATGCGCACCACACCCTGATGTTTTTCTCACTCCTACTAGTGAATGTAATGTAACACACACCCATACAATGCGCACCACCCCGTGATGTTTTTCTCACTCTTACTAGTGAATGTAATGTAACGCACACCCATACATTGCGCACCACCCCGTGATGTTTTTTCACTCCTACTAGTGAATCTAATGTAACACACACCCATACAGTGCGCACCACCCCGTGATTTTTTTCTCACTGCTACTAGTGAATGTAATGTAACACACACCCATACAATGCGCACCACCCCGTGATGTTTTTCTCACTCCTACTAGTGAATCTAATATAACACACACCCATACAATGCGCACCACCCCGTGATGTTTTTCTCACTCCTACTAGTGAATCTAATGTAACACACACCCATACAATGCGCACCACCCCGTGATGTTTTTCTCACTCCTACTAGTGAATGTAATGTAACACACACCCATACAATGCGCACCACCCCGTGATGTTTTTCTCACTCCTACTAGTGAATGTAATGTAACACACCCATACAATGCGCACCACCCCTTGATGTTTTTTTCACTCCTACTAGTGAATGTAATGTAACGCACACCCATACAATGCGCACCACCCCGTGATGTTTTTCTCACTGCTAATAGTGAATGTAATGTAACGCACACCCATACAATGCGCACCACCCCGTGATGTTTTTCTCACTCCTACTAGTGAATGTAATGTAACGCACACCCATACAATGCGCACCACCCCGTGATGTTTCTCTCACTCCTACTAGTGAATGTAATGTAACGCACACCCATAATATGCGCACCACCCCGTGATGTTTCTATCACTCCTACAAGTGAATCTAATGTAACACACACCCATACAATGCGCACCACCCCGTGATGTTTCTCTCACTACTACTAGTGAATCTAATGTAACACACACCCATACAATGCGCACCACCCCGTATTAATTTTCTCACTCCTACTAGTGAATGTAATGTAACACACACCCATACAATGCGCACCACTACGTGATGTTTTTCTCACTCCTACTAGTGAATGTAATGTAACACACACCCATACAATGCGCACCACCCCGTGAAGTTTTTCTCACTCCTACTAGTGAATGTAATGTAAAACACACCCATACAATGCGCACCACCCCGTGATGTTTTTCTCACTCCTACTAGTGAATGTAATGTAACACACACCCATACAATGCGCACCACCCCGTGATGTTTTTCTCACTCCTACTAGTGAATGTAGTGTAACACACACCCATACAATGCGCACCACCCCGTGATGTTTTTCTCACTCCTACTAGTGAATGTAATGTAACACACACCCATACAATGCCCACCACCCCGTGATGTTTTTCTCACTCCTACTAGTGAATGTAAAGTAACACACCCATACAATGCGCACCACCCCTTGATGTTTTTCTCACTCCTACTAGTGAATGTAATGTAACGCACACCCATACAATGCACACCACCCCGTGATGTTTTTCTCACTCCTACTAGTGAATGTAATGTAACGCACACCCATACAATGCGCACCACCCCGTGATGTTTCTCTCACTCCTACTAGTGAATGTAATGTAACGCACACCCATAATATGCGCACCACCCTGTGATGTTTCTATCACTCCTACTAGTGAATCTAATGTAACACACACCCATACAATGCGCACCACCCCGTGATGTTTTTCTCACTCCTACTAGTGAATCTAATGTAACACACACCCATACAATGCGCACCACCCCGTGATAATTTTCTCACTCCTACTAGTGAATCTAATGTAACACACACCCATACAATGCGCACCACCCCGTGATGTTTTTCTCACTCCTACTTGTGAATGTAATGTAACACACACCCATACAATGCGCACCACCCCGTGATGTTTTTCTCACTCCTACTAGTGAATGTAATGTAACACACACCCATACAATGCGCACCACCCCGTGATGTTTTTCTCACTCCTACTAGTGAATGTAATGTAACACACACCCATACAATGCGCACCACCCCGTGATGTTTTTTCACTCCTACTAGTGAATCTAATGTAACAAACACCCATACAATGCGCACCACCCCGTGATGTTTTTTCACTACTACTAGTGAATCTAATGTAACACTCACCCATACAATGCGCACCACCCCGTGATGTTTTTCTCACTCCTACTAGTGAATGTAATGTAACACACACCCATACAATGCGCACCACCCCGTGATGTTTTTCTCACTCCTACTAGTGAATCTAATGTAACACACACCCATACAATGCGCACCACCCCGTGATGTTTTTCTCACTCCTTCTAGTGAATGTAATGTAACACACACCCATACAATGCGCACCACCCCGTGATGTTTTTCTCACTCCTACTATTGAATGTAATGTAACACACACCCATAAAATGCGCACCACCCCGTGATGTTTTTCTCACTCCTACTAGTGAATGTAATGTAACACACACCCATACAATGCGCACCACCCCGTGATGTTTTTCTCACTCCTACTAGTGAATGTAATGTAACACACACCCATACAATGCGCACCACCCCGTGATGTTTTTCTCACTCCTACTAGTAAATGTAATGTAACACACACCCATACAATGCGCACCACCCCGTGATGTTTTTTCACTCCTACTAGTGAATCTAATGTAACAAACACCCATACAATGCGCACCACCCCGTGATGTTTTTCTCACTGCTGCTAGTGAATGTAATGTAACACACACCCATACAATGCGCACCACCCCATGATGTTTTTCTCACTCCTACTAGTGAATCTAATGTAACACACACCCATACAATGCGCACCACCCCGTGATGTTTTTCTCACTCCTACTAGTGAATCTAATGTAACACACACCCATACAATGCGCACCACCCCGTGATGTTTTTCTCACTCCTACTAGTGAATGTAATGTAACACACACCCATACAATGCGCACCACCCCGTGATGTTTTTCTCACTCCTACTAGTGAATGTAATGTAACACACACCCATACAATGCGCACCACCCCGTGATGTTTTTCTCACTCCTACTAGTGAATCTAATGTAACACACCCATACAATGCGCACCACCCCCTGATGTTTTTCTCACTCCTACTAGTGAATGTAATGTAACACACACCCATACAATGCGCACCACCCCGTGATGTTTTTCTCACTCTTACTAGTGAATGTAATGTAACGCACACCCATACAATGCGCACCACCCCGTGATGTTTTTTCACTCCTACTAGTGAATCTAATGTAACACACACCCATACAGTGCGCACCACCCCGTGATTTTTTTCTCACTGCTACTTGTGAATGTAATGTAACACACACCCATACAATGCGCACCACCCCGTGATGTTTTTCTCACTCCTACTAGTGAATCTAATATAACACACACCCATACAATGCGCACCACCCCGTGATGTTTTTCTCACTCCTACTAGTGAATCTAATGTAACACACACCCATACAATGCGCACCACCCCGTGATGTTTTTCTCACTCCTACTAGTGAATGTAATGTAACACACAACCATACAATGCGCACCACCCCGTGATGTTTTTCTCACTCCTACTAGTGAATGTAATGTAACACACCCATACAATGCGCACCACCCCTTGATGTTTTTCTCACTCCTACTAGTGAATGTAATGTAACGCACACCCATACAATGCGCACCACCCCGTGATGTTTTTCTCACTGCTAATACTGAATGTAATGTAACGCACACCCATACAATGCGCACCACCCCGTGATGTTTTTCTCACTCCTACTAGTGAATGTAATGTAACGCACACCCATACAATGCGCACCACCCCGTGATGTTTCTCTCACTCCTACTAGTGAATGTAATGTAACGCACACCCATAATATGCGCACCACCCCGTGATGTTTCTCTCACTCCTACAAGTGAATCTAATGTAACACACACCCATACAATGCGCACCACCCCGTGATGTTTCTCTCACTACTACTAGTGAATCTAATGTAACACACACCCATACAATGCGCACCTCCCCGTATTAATTTTCACACTCCTACTAGTGAATGTAATGTAACACACACCCATACAATGCGCACCACCCCGAGATGTTTTTCTCACTCCTACTAGTGAATGTAATGTAACACACACCCATACAATGCGCACCACCCCGTGAAGTTTTTCTCACTCCTACTAGTGAATGTAATGTAAAACACACCCATACAATGCGCACCACCCCGTGATGTTTTTCTCACTCCTACTAGTGAATGTAATATAACACACACCCATACAATGCGCACCACCCCCTGATGTTTTTCTCACTCCTACTAGTGAATGTAATGTAACACACACCCATACAATGCGCACCACCCCGTGATGTTTTTCTCACTCTTACTAGTGAATGTAATGTAACGCACACCCATACAATGCGCACCACCCCGTGATGTTTTTTCACTCCTACTAGTGAATCTAATGTAACACACACCCATACAGTGCGCACCACCCCGTGATTTTTTTCTCACTGCTACTTGTGAATGTAATGTAACACACACCCATACAATGCGCACCACCCCGTGATGTTTTTCTCACTCCTACTAGTGAATCTAATATAACACACACCCATACAATGCGCACCACCCCGTGATGTTTTTCTCACTCCTACTAGTGAATCTAATGTAACACACACCCATACAATGCGCACCACCCCGTGATGTTTTTCTCACTCCTACTAGTGAATGTAATGTAACACACACCCATACAATGCGCACCACCCCGTGATGTTTTTCTCACTCCTACTAGTGAATGTAATGTAACACACCCATACAATGCGCACCACCCCTTGATGTTTTTCTCACTCCTACTAGTGAATGTAATGTAACGCACACCCATACAATGCGCACCACCCCGTGATGTTTTTCTCACTGCTAATACTGAATGTAATGTAACGCACACCCATACAATGCGCACCACCCCGTGATGTTTTTCTCACTCCTACTAGTGAATGTAATGTAACGCACACCCATACAATGCGCACCACCCCGTGATGTTTCTCTCACTCCTACTAGTGAATGTAATGTAACGCACACCCATAATATGCGCACCACCCCGTGATGTTTCTCTCACTCCTACAAGTGAATCTAATGTAACACACACCCATACAATGCGCACCACCCCGTGATGTTTCTCTCACTACTACTAGTGAATCTAATGTAACACACACCATACAATGCGCACCTCCCCGTATTAATTTTCACACTCCTACTAGTGAATGTAATGTAACACACACCCATACAATGCGCACCACCCCGAGATGTTTTTCTCACTCCTACTAGTGAATGTAATGTAACACACACCCATACAATGCGCACCACCCCGTGAAGTTTTTCTCACTCCTACTAGTGAATGTAATGTAAAACACACCCATACAATGCGCACCACCCCGTGATGTTTTTCTCACTCCTACTAGTGAATGTAATATAACACACACCCATACAATGCGCACCACCCCGTGATGTTTTTCTCACTCCTACTAGTGAATGTAGTGTAACACACACCCATACAATGCGCACCACCCCGTGATGTTTTTCTCACTCCTACTAGTGAATGTAATGTAACACACACCCATACAATGCGCACCACCCCGTGATGTTTTTCTCACTCCTACTAGTGAATGTAAAGTAACACACCCATACAATGCGCACCACCCCTTGATGTTTTTCTCACTCCTACTAGTGAATGTAATGTAACGCACACCCATACAATGCACACCACCCCGTGATGTTTTTCTCACTCCTACTAGTGAATGTAATGTAACGCACACCCATACAATGCGCACCACCCCGTGATGTTTCTCTCACTCCTACTAGTGAATGTAATGTAACGCACACCCATAATATGCGCACCACCCCGTGATGTTTCTATCACTCCTACTAGTGAATCTAATGTAACACACACCCATACAATGCGCACCACCCCGTGATGTTTTTCTCACTCCTACTAGTGAATCTAATGTAACACACACCCATACAATGCGCACCACCCCATGATGATTTTCTCACTCCTAATAGTGAATCTAATGTAACACACACCCATACAATGCGCACCACCCCGTGATGTTTTTCTCACTCCTACTAGTGAATGTAATGTAACACATACCCATAAAATGCGCACCACCCCGTGATGTTTTTCTCACTCCTACTAGTGAATGTATTGTAACACACACCCATACAATGCGCACCACCCCGTGATGTTTTTCTCACTCCTACTAGTGAATGTAATGTAACACACACCCATAAAATGCGCACCACCCCGTGATGTTTTTCTCACTCCTACTAGTGAATGTAATGTAACATACACCCATACAATGCGCACCACCCCGTGATGTTTTTCTCACTCCTACTAGTGAATGTAATGTAACACACACCCATACAATGCGCACCACCCCATGATGTTTTTCTCACTCCTACTAGTGAATGTAATGTAACACACACCCATAAAATGCGCACCACCCCGTGATGTTTTTCTCACTCCTACTAGTGAATGTAATGTAACACACACCCATACAATGCGCACCACCCCGTGATGTTTTTTCACTCCTACTAGTGAATCTAATGTAACACTCACCCATACAATGCACACCACCCCGTGATGTTTTTCTCACTCCTACTAGTGAATGTAATGTAACACACACCCATACAATGCGCACCACCCCGTGATGTTTTTCTCACTCCTACTAGTGAATGTAATGTAACACACACCCATACAATGCGCACCACCCCGTGATGATTTTCTCACTCCTACTAGTGAATGTAATGTAACACACACCCATACAATGCGCACCACCCCGTGATGTTTTTCTCACTCCTACTAGTGAATGTAATGTAACACACACCCATACAATGCGCACCACCCCGTGATGTTTTTCTCACTCCTACTAGTGAATCTAATGTAACACACACCCATACAATGCGCACCACCCCGTGATGTTTTTCTCACTCCTACTAGTGAATGTAATGTAACACACACCCATACAATGCGCACCACCCCGTGAGGTTTTTCTCACTCCTACTAGTGAATGTAATGTAACACACACCCATACAATGCGCACCACCCCGTGAGGTTTTTCTCACTCCTACTAGTGAATGTAATGTAACACACACCCATACAATGCGCACAACCCCGTGATGTTTTTTCACTCCTACTAGTGAATCTAATGTAACAAACACCCATACAATGCGCACCAACCCGTGATGTTTTTCTCACTGCTGCTAATGAATGTAATGTAACACACACCCATACAATGCGCACCACCCCGTGATGTTTTTCTCACTCCTACTAGTGAATCTAATGTAACACACACCCATACAATGGGCACCACCCCGTGATGTTTTTCTCACTCCTACTAGTGAATGTAATGTAACACACACCCATACAATGCGCACCACCCCGTGATGTTTTTCTCACTCCTACTAGTGAATCTAATGTAACAAACACCCATACAATGCGCACCACCCCGTGATGTTTTTCTCACTCCTACTACTGAATGTAATGTAACACACACCCATAAAATGCGCACCACCCCGTGATGTTTTTCTCACTCCTACTAGTGAATGTAATGTAACACACACCCATACAATGCGCACCACCCCGTGATGTTTTTCTCACTCCTACTAGTGAATGTAATGTAACACACACCCATAAAATGCGCACCACCCCGTGATGTTTTTCTCACTCCTACTAGTGAATCTAATGTAACACACACCCATACAATGCGCACCACCCCGTGATGTTTTTTCACTCCTACTAGTGAATCTAATGTAACAAACACCCATACAATGCGCACCACCCCGTGATGTTTTTCTCACTGCTGCTAGTGAATGTAATGTAACACACACCCATACAATGCGCACCACCCCATGATGTTTTTCTCACTCCTACTAGTGAATCTAATGTAACACACACCCATACAATGCGCACCAGCCCGTGATGTTTTTCTCACTCCTACTAGTGAATCTAATGTAACACACACCCATACATTGCGCACCACCCCGTGATGTTTTTCTCACTCCTACTAGTGAATGTAATGTAACACACACCCATACAATGCGCACCACCTCGTGATGTTTTTCTCACTCCTACTAGTGAATGTAATGTAACACACACCCATACAATGCGCACCAACCCGTGATGTTTTTCTCACTCCTACTAGTTAATGTAATGTAACACACCCATACAATGCGCACCACCCCCTGATGTTTTTCTCACTCCTACTAGTGAATGTCATGTAACACACACCCATACAATGCGCACCACCCCGTGATGTTTTTCTCACTCTTACTAGTGAATGTAATGTAACGCACACCCATACAATGCGCACCACCCCGTGATGTTTCTCTCACTCCTACTAGTGAATGTAATGTAACACACACCCATACAATGCGCACCACCCAGTGATGTTTTTTCACTCCTACTAGTGAATGTAATGTAACACACACCCATACAATGCGCACCACCCCGTGATGTTTTTCTCACTGCTACTAGTGAATGTAATGTAACACACACCCATACAATGCGCACCACCCCGTGATGTTTCTCTCACTCCTACTAGTGAATGTAATGTAACGCACACCCATAAAATGCGCACCACCCCGTGATGTTTTTCTCACTCCTACTAGTGAATGTAATGTAACACACCCATACAATGCGCACCAATCCCTGATGTTTTTCTCACTCGTACTAGTGAATGTAATGTAACGCACACCCATACAATGCGCACCACCCCGTGATGTTTTCTCACTGCTACTAGTGAATGTAATGTAATGCACACCCATACAATGCGCACCACCCCGTGATGTTTTTCTCACTCCTACTAGTGAATGTAATGTAACACACCCATACAATGCGCACAACTCCCTGATGTTTTTCTCACTCGTACTAGTGAATGTAATGTAACGCACACCCATACAATGCGCACCACCCCGTGATGTTTTTCTCACTCCTACTAGTGAATGTAATGTAACGCACCCATACAATGCGCACCACTCCCTGATGTTTTTCTCACTCGTACTAGTGAATGTAATGTAACACACACCCATACAATGCGCACCACCCCGTGATGTTTTTCTCACTCCTACTAGTGAAAGTAATGTAACACACCCATACAATGCACACCACTCCCTGATGTTTTTCTCACTCCTACTAGTGAATGTAATGTAACACACACCCATACAATGCGCACCACCCCGTGATGTTTTTCTCACTCCTACTAGTGAATGTAATGTAACACACCCATACAATGCGCACCACTCCCTGATGTTTTTCTCACTCGTACTAGTGAATGTAATGTAACACACACGCATACAATGCGCACCACCCCGTGATTTTTTCTCACTGCTACTAGTGAATGTAATGTAACGCACACCCATACAATGCGCACCACCCCGTGATGTTTTTCTCACTCCTACTAGTGAATGTAATGTAACGCACACCCATAAAATGCGCACCACCCCGTGATGTTTCTCTCACTCCTACTAGTGAATCTAATGTAACACACACCCATACAATGCGCACCACCCCGTGATGTTTTTCTCACTCCTACTAGTGAATCTAATGTAACACACACCCATACAATGCGCACCACCCCATGATGATTTTCTCACTCCTAATAGTGAATCTAATGTAACACACACCCATACAATGCGCACCACCCCGTGATGTTTTTCTCACTCCTACTAGTGAATGTAATGTAACACATACCCATACAATGCGCACCACCCCGTGATGTTTTTCTCACTCCTACTAGTGAATGTAATGTTACACACACCCATACAATGCGCACCACCCCGTGATGTTTTTCTCACTCCTACTAGTGAATGTAATGTAACACACACCCATACAATGCGCACCACCCCGTGATGTTTTTCTCACTCCTACTAGTGAATGTAATGTAACATACACCCATAAAATGCGCACCACGCCGTGATGTTTTTCTCACTCCTACTAGTGAATGTAATGTAACACACACCCATACAATGCGCACCACCCCATGATGTTTTTCTCACTCCTACTAGTGAATGTAATGTAACACACACCCATAAAATGCGCACCACCCCGTGATGTTTTTCTCACTCCTACTAGTGAATGTAATGTAACACACATCCATACAATGCGCACCACCCCGTGATGTTTTTTCACTCCTACTAGTGAATATAATGTAACAAACACCCATACAATGCGCACCACCCCGTGATGTTTTTTCACTCCTACTAGTGAATCTAATGTAACACTCACCCATACAATGCGCACCACCCCGTGATGTTTTTCTCACTCCTACTAGTGAATGTAATGTAACACACACCCATACAATGCGCACCACCCCGTGATGTTTTTCTCACTCCTACTAGTGAATGTAATGTAACACACACCCATACAATGCGCACCACCCCGTGATGATTTTCTCACTCCTACTAGTGAATGTAATGTAACACACACCCATACAATGCGCACCACCCCGTGATGTTTTTTCACTCCTACTAGTGAATGTAATGTAACACACACCCATACAAGGCGCACCACCCCGTGATGTTTTTCTCACTCAAACTAGTGAATCTAATGTAACACACACCCATACAATGCGCACCACCCCGTGATGTTTTTCTCACTCCTACTAGTGAATGTAATGTAACACACACCCATACAATGCGCACCACCCCGTGAGGTTTTTCTCACTCCTACTAGTGAATGTAATGTAACACACACCCATACAATGCGCACCACCCCGTGATGTTTTTCTCACTCCTACTAGTGAATGTAATGTAACACACACCCATACAATGCACACCACCCCGTGATGTTTTTTCACTCCTACTAGTGAATCTAATGTAACAAACACCCATACAATGCGCACCACCCCGTGATGTTTTTCTCACTGCTGCTAATGAATGTAATGTAACACACACCCATACAATGCGCACCACCCCGTGATGTTTTTCTCACTCCTACTAGTGAATCTAATGTAACACACACCCATACAATGGGCACCACCCCGTGATGTTTTTCTCACTCCTACTAGTGAATGTAATGTAACACACGACCATACAATGCGCACCACCCCGTGATGTTTTTCTCACTCCTACTAGTGAATCTAATGTAACAAACACCCATACAATGCGCACCACCCCGTGATGTGTTTCTCACTCCTACTACTGAATGTAATGTAACACACACCCATAAAATGCGCACCACCCCGTGATGTTTTTCTCACTCCTACTAGTGAATGTAATGTAACACACACCCATACAATGCGCACCACCCCGTGATGTTTTTCTCACTCCTACTAGTGAATGTAATGTAACACACACCCATAAAATGCGCACCACCCCGTGATGTTTTTCTCACTCCTACTAGTGAATGTAATGTAACACACACCCATACAATGCGCACCACCCCGTGATGTTTTTTCACTCCTACTAGTGAATCTAATGTAACAAACACCCATACAATGCGCACCACCCCGTGATGTTTTTCTCACTGCTGCTAGTGAATGTAATGTAACACACACCCATACAATGCGCACCACCCATGATGTTTTTCTCACTCCTACTAGTGAATCTAATGTAACACACACCCATACAATGCGCACCAGCCCGTGATGTTTTTCTCACTCCTACTAGTGAATCTAATGTAACACACACCCATACATTGCGCACCACCCCGTGATGTTTTTCTCACTCCTACTAGTGAATGTAATGTAACACACACCCATACAATGCGCACCACCTCGTGATGTTTTTCTCACTCCTACTAGTGAATGTAATGTAACACACACCCATACAATGCGCACCACCCCCTGATGTTTTTCTCACTCCTACTAGTGAATGTAATGTAACACACACCCATACTATGCGCACCACCCCGTGATGTTTTTCTCACTCTTACTAGTGAATGTAATGTAACACACACCCATACAATGCGCACCACCCCGTGATGTTTTTCTCACTGCTACTAGTGAATGTAATGTAACAAACACCCATACAATGCGCACCACCCCGTGATGTTTTTCACACTCCTACTAGTGAATCTAATGTAACACACACCCATACAATGCGCACCACCCCGTGATGTTTTTCTCACTCCTACTAGTGAATCTGATGTAACACACACCCATACAATGCGCACCACCCCGTGATGTTTTTCTCACTCCTACTAGTGTATGTAATGTAACACACACCCATACAATGCGCACCACCCCGTGATGTTTTTCTCACTCCTAATAGTGAATCTAATGTAACGCACACCCATACAATGCGCACCACCCCGTCATGTTTTCTCACTGCTACTAGTGAATGTATTGTAACGCACACCCATACAATGCGCACCACCCCGTGATGTTTTTCTCACTCCTACTAGTGAATGTAATGTAACGCACACCCATAAAATGCGCACCACCCCGTGATGTTTCTCTCACTCCTACTAGTGAATCTAATGTAACACACACCCATACAATGCGCACCACCCCGTGATGTTTTTCTCACTCCTAATAGTGAATCTAATGTAACACACACCCATACAATGCGCACCACCCCGTGATGATTTTCTAACTCTTAATAGTGAATCTAATGTAACACACACCCATACAATGCGCACCACCCCGTGATGTTTTTCTCACTCCTACTAGTGAATGTAATGTAACACACACCAATACAATGCGCACCACCCCGTGATGTTTTTCTCACTCCTACTAGTGAATGTAATGTAACACACACCCATACAATGCGCACCACCCCGTGATGTTTTTCTCACTCCTACTAGTGAATGTAATGTAACACACACCCATACAATGCGCACCACCCCGTGATGTTTTTCTCACTCCTACTAGTGAATGTAATGTAACACACACCCATACAATGCGCACCACCCCGTGATGTTTTTCTCACTCCTACTAGTGAATGTAATGTAACACACACCCATACAATGCGCACCACCCCGTGATGATTTTCTCACTCCTACTAGTGAATGTAATGTAACACACACCCATACAATGCGCACCACCCCGTGATGTTTTTCTCACTCCTACTAGTGAATGTAATGTAACACACACCCATACAATGTGCACCACCCCGTGATGTTTTTCTCACTCCTACTAGTGAATCTAATGTAACACACACCAAAAAATGCGCACCACCCCGTGATGTTTTTCTCACTCCTACTAGTGAATCTAATGTAACACACACCCATACAATGCGCACCACCCCGTGATAATTTTCTCACTCCTACTAGTGAATGTAATGTAAAACACACCCATACAATGCGCACCACCCCGTGATGTTTTTCTCACTCCTACTAGTGAATGTAATGTAACACACACCCATACAATGCGCACCACCCCGTGATGTTTTTCTCACTCCTACTAGTGAATGTAATGTAAAACACACCCATACAATGCGCACCACCCCGTGATGTTTTTCTCACTCCTACTAGTGAATGTAATGTAACACACACCCATACAATGCGCACCACCCCGTGATGTTTTTCTCACTCCTACTAGTGAATGTAATTTAACACACACCCATACAATGCGCACCACCCCGTGATGTTTTTCTCACTCTTACTAGTGAATGTAATGTAACACACACCCATACAATGCGCACCACCCAGTGATGTTTTTCTCACTCTTACTAGTGAATGTAATGTAACACACACCCATACAATGCGCACCACCCCGTGATGTTTTTCTCACTCCTACTAGTGAATGTAATGTAACACACACCCATACAATGCGCACCACCCCGTGATGTTTTTCTCACTCCTACTAGTGAATGTAATGTAACACACACCCATACAATGCGCACCACCCCGTGATGTTTTTCTCACTCCTATTAGTGAATGTAATGTAACACACACCCATACAATGCGCACCACCCCGTGATGTTTTTCTCACTCCTACTAGTGAGTGTAATGTAACACACACCCATACAATGCGCACCACCCCGTGATGTTTTTCTCACTCCTACTAGTGAATGTAATGTAACACACACCCATACAATGCGCACCACCCCGTGATGTTTTTCTCACTCTTACTAGTGAATGTAATGTAACACACACCCATACAATGCGCACCACCCCGTGATGTTTTTCTCACTCCTACTAGTGAATGTAATGTAACACACACCCATAAAATGCGCACCACCCCGTGATGTTTTTCTCACTCCTACTAGTGAATGTAATGTAACACACACCCATACAATGCGCACCACCCCGTGATGTTTTTCTCACTCCTATTAGTGAATGTAATGTAACACACACCCATACAATGCGCACCACCCCGTGATGTTTTTCTCACTCCTACTAGTGAATGTAATGTAACACACACCCATACAATGCGCACCACCCCGTGATGTTTTTCTCACTCCTACTAGTGAGTGTAATGTAACACACACCCATACAATGCGCACCACCCCGTGATGTTTTTCTCACTCCTACTAGTGAATGTAATGTAACACTCACCCATACAATGCGCACCACCCCGTGATGTTTTTCTCACTCCTACTAGTGAATGTAATGTAACACACACCCATACAATGTGCACCACTCCGTGATGTTTTTCTCACTCCTACTAGTGAATGTAATGTAACACACCCATACAATGCGCACCACCCAGTGATGTTTTTCTCACTCCTACTAGTGAATGTAATGTAACACACACCCATACAATGCGCACCACCCCGTGATGTTTTTCTCACTCCTACTAGTGAATGTAATGTAACACACACCCATACAATGCGCACCACCCCGTGATGTTTTTCTCACTCCTACTAGTGAATGTAATGTAACACACACCCATACAATGCGCACCACCCCGTGATGTTTTTCTCACTCCTACTAGTGAATGTAACGTAACACACACCCATACAATGCGCACCACCCCGTGATGATTTTCTTACTCCTACTAGTGAATGTAATGTAACACACACCCATACTATGCGCACCACCCCGTGATGTTTTTCTCACTCCTACTAGTGAATTTAATGTAACACACACCCATACAATGCGCACCACACCGTGATGATTTTCTCACTCCTACTAGTGAATCTAATGTAACACACACCCATACAATGCGCACCACCCCGTGATGTTTTTCTCACTCCTACTAGTGAATGTAATGTAACACACACCCATACAATGCGCACCACCCCGTGATGTTTTTCTCACTCCTACTAGTGAATGTAATGTAACACACACCCATACAATGCGCACCACTCCGTGATGTTTTTCTCACACCTACTAGTGAATGTAATGTAACACACACCCATACAATGCGCACCACCCCGTGATGTTTTTCTCACTCCTACTAGTGAATGTAATGTAACACACACCCATACAATGCGCACCACCCCGTGATGTTTTTCTCACTCCTACTAGTGAATGTAATGTAACACACACCCATACAATGCGCACCACCCTGTGATGTTTTTCTCACTCCTACTAGTGAATGTAATGTAACACACACCCATACAATGTGCACCACCCCGTGATGTTTTTCTCACTCCTACTAGTGAATGTAATGTAACACACACCCATACAATGCGCACCACCCCGTGATGTTTTTCTCACTCCTACTAGTGAATGTAATGTAACACACACCCATACAATGCGCACCACCCCGTGATGATTTTCTCACTCCTACTAGTGAATCTAATGTAACACACACCTATACAATGCGCACCACCCCGTGATGTTTTTCTCACTCCTACTAGTGAATGTAATGTAACACACACCCATACAATGCGCACCACCCCGTGATGTTTTTCTCACTCCTACTAGTGAATCTGATGTAACACACACCCATACAATGCGCACCACCCCGTGATGTTTTTCTCACTCCTACTAGTGAATCTGATGTAACACACACCCATACAATGCGCACCACCCCGTGATGTTTTTCTCACTCCTACTAGTGTATGTAATGTAACACACACCCATACAATGCGCACCACCCCGTGATGTTTTTCTCACTCCTAATAGTGAATCTAATGTAACGCACACCCATACAATGCGCACCACCCCGTGATGTTTTCTCACTGCTACTAGTGAATGTAATGTAACGCACACCCATACAATGCGCACCACCCCGTGATGTTTTTCTCACTCCTACTAGAGAATGTAATGTAATGCACACCCATAAAATGCGCACCACCCCGTGATGTTTCTCTCACTCCTACTAGTGAATCTAATGTAACACACACCCATACAATGCGCACCACCCCGTGATGTTTTTCTCACTCCTACTAGTGAATGTAATGTAACACACACCCATACAATGCGCACCACCCCGTGATGTTTTTCTCACTCCTACTAGTGAATGTAATGTAACACACACCCATACAATGTGCACCACCCCGTGATGTTTTTCTCACTCCTACTAGTGAATCTAATGTAACAGACACCCAAAAAATGCGCAACACCCCGTGATGTTTTTCTCACTCCTACTAGTGAATCTAATGTAACACACACCCATACAATGCGCACCACCCCGTGATAATTTTCTCACTCCTACTAGTGAATGTAATGTAAAACACACCCATACAATGCGCACCACCCTGTGATGTTTTTCTCACTCCTACTAGTGAATGTAATGTAACACACACCCATACAATGTGCACCACCCCGTGATGTTTTTCTCACTCCTACTAGTGAATGTAATTTAACACACACCCATACAATGCGCACCACCCCGTGATGTTTTTCTCACTCTTACTAGTGAATGTAATGTAACACACACCCATACAATGCGCACCACCCAGTGATGTTTTTCTCACTCCTACTAGTGAATGTAATGTAACACACACCCATAAAATGCGCACCACCCCGTGATGTTTTTCTCACTCCTACTAGTGAATGTAATGTAACACACACCCATACAATGCGCACCACCCCGTGATGTTTTTCTCACTCCTATTAGTGAATGTAATGTAACACACACCCATACAATGCGCACCACCCCGTGATGTTTTTCTCACTCCTACTAGTGAATGTAATGTAACACACACCCATACAATGCACACCACCCCGTGATGTTTTTCTCACTCCTACTAGTGAGTGTAATGTAACACACACCCATACAATGCGCACCACCCCGTGATGTTTTTCTCACTCCTACTAGTGAATGTAATGTAACACTCACCCATACAATGCGCACCACCCCGTGATGTTTTTCTCACTCCTACTAGTGAATGTAATGTAACACACACCCATACAATGTGCACCACTCCGTGATGTTTTTCTCACTCCTACCAGTGAATGTAATGTAACACACCCATACAATGCGCCCCACCCAGTGATGTTTTTCTCACTCCTACTAGTGAATGTAATGTAACACACACCCATACAATACGCACCACCCCGTGATGTTTTTCTCACTCCTACTAGTGAATGTAATGTAACACACACCCATACAATGCGCACCACCCCGTGATGTTTTTCTCACTCCTACTAGTGAATGTAATGTAACACACACCCATACAATGAGCACCACCCCGTGATGTTTTTTTCACTCCTACTAGTGAATGTAACGTAACACACACCCATACAATGCGCACCACCCCGTGATGATTTTCTCACTCCTACTAGTGAATGTAATGTAACACACACCCATACAATGCGCACCACCCCGTGATGTTTTTCTCACTCCTACTAGTGAATTTAATGTAACACACACCCATACAATGCGCACCACACCGTGATGATTTTCTCACTCCTACTAGTGAATCTAATGTAACACACACCCATACAATGCACACCACCCCGTGATGTTTTTCTCACTCCTACTAGTGAATGTAATGTAACACACACCCATACAATGCGCACCACCCCGTGATGTTTTTCTCACTCCTACTAGTGAATGTAATGTAACACACACCCATACAATGCGCACCACCCCGCGATGTTTTTCTCACTCCTACTAGTGAATGTAATGTAACACACACCCATACAATGCGCACCACCCCGTGATGTTTTTCTCACTCCTACTAGTGAATGTAATGTAACACACACCCATACAATGCGCACCACCCCGTGATGTTTTTCTCACTCCTACTAGTGAATGTAATGTAACACACACCCATGCAATGCGCACCACCCCGTGATGTTTTTCTCACTCCTACTAGTGAATGTAATGTAACACACACCCATGCAATGCGCACCACCCCGTGATGTTTTTCTCACTGCTAGTAGTGAATGTAGTGTAACACACACCCATACAATGCGCACCACCCCGTGATGTTTTTCTCACTCCTACTAGTGAATCTAATGTAACACACACCCATACAATGCGCACCACCCCGTGATGTTTTTCTCACTCCTACTAGTGAATGTAATGTAACACACACCCATACAATGCGCACCACCCCGTGATGTTTTTCTCACTCCTACTAGTGAATCTAATGTAACACTCACCCATACAATGCGCACCACCCCGTGATGTTTTTCTCACTCCTACTAGTGAATGTAATGTAACACACACCCATACAATGCGCACCACTCCGTGATGTTTTTCTCACACCTACTAGTGAATGTAATGTAACACACACCCATACAATGCGCACCACCCCGTGATGTTTTTCTCACTCCTACTAGTGAATGTAATGTAACACACACCCATACAATGCGCACCACCCCGTGATGTTTTTCTCACTCCTACTAGTGAATGTAATGTAACACACACCCATACAATGCGCACCACCCCGTGATGTTTTTCTCACTCCTACTAGTGAATGTAATGTAACACACACCCATACAATGCGCACCACTCCGTGATGTTTTTCTCACACCTACTAGTGAATGTAATGTAACACACACCCATACAATGCGAACCACCCCGTGATGTTTTTCTCACTCCTACTAGTGAATGTAATGTAACACACACCCATACAATGCGCACCACCCCGTGATGTTTTTCTCACTCCTACTAGTGAATGTAATGTAACACACACCCATACAATGCGCACCACCCTGTGATGTTTTTCTCACTCCTACTAGTGAATGTAATGTAACACACACCCATACAATGTGCACCACCCCGTGATGTTTTTCTCACTCCTACTAGTGAATGTAATGTAACACACACCCATACAATGCGCACCACCCCGTGATGTTTTTCTCACTCCTACTAGTGAATGTAATGTAACACACACCCATACAATGCGCACCACCCCGTGATGATTTTCTCACTCCTACTAGTGAATCTAATGTAACACACACCTATACAATGCGCACCACCCCGTGATGTTTTTCTCACTCCTACTAGTGAATGTAATGTAACACACACCCATACAATGCGCACCACCCCGTGATGTTTTTCTCACTCCTACTAGTGAATCTAATGTAACACACACCCATACAATGCGCACCACCCCGTGATGTTTTTCTCACTCCTACTAGTGAATCTGATGTAACACACACCCATACAATGCGCACCACCCCGTGATGTTTTTCTCACTCCTACTAGTGAATGTAATGTAACACACACCCATACAATGCGCACCACCCCGCGATGTTTTTCTCACTCCTACTAGTGAATGTAATGTAACACACACCCATACAATGCGCACCACCCCGTGATGTTTTTCTCACTCCTACTAGTGAATGTAATGTAACACACACCCATACAATGCGCACCACCCCGTGATGTTTTTCTCACTCCTACTAGTGAATGTAATGTAACACACACCCATGCAATGCGCACCACCCCGTGATGTTTTTCTCACTCCTACTAGTGAATGTAATGTAACACACACCCATGCAATGCGCACCACCCCGTGATGTTTTTCTCACTGCTAGTAGTGAATGTAGTGTAACACACACCCATACAATGCGCACCACCCCGTGATGTTTTTCTCACTCCTACTAGTGAATCTAATGTAACACACACCCATACAATGCGCACCACCCCGTGATGTTTTTCTCACTCCTACTAGTGAATGTAATGTAACACACACCCATACAATGCGCACCACCCCGTGATGTTTTTCTCACTCCTACTAGTGAATCTAATGTAACACTCACCCATACAATGCGCACCACCCCGTGATGTTTTTCTCACTCCTACTAGTGAATGTAATGTAACACACACCCATACAATGCGCACCACTCCGTGATGTTTTTCTCACACCTACTAGTGAATGTAATGTAACACACACCCATACAATGCGCACCACCCCGTGATGTTTTTCTCACTCCTACTAGTGAATGTAATGTAACACACACCCATACAATGCGCACCACCCCGTGATGTTTTTCTCACTCCTACTAGTGAATGTAATGTAACACACACCCATACAATGCGCACCACCCCGTGATGTTTTTCTCACTCCTACTAGTGAATGTAATGTAACACACACCCATACAATGCGCACCACTCCGTGATGTTTTTCTCACACCTACTAGTGAATGTAATGTAACACACACCCATACAATGCGCACCACCCCGTGATGTTTTTCTCACTCCTACTAGTGAATGTAATGTAACACACACCCATACAATGCGCACCACCCCGTGATGTTTTTCTCACTCCTACTAGTGAATGTAATGTAACACACACCCATACAATGCGCACCACCCTGTGATGTTTTTCTCACTCCTACTAGTGAATGTAATGTAACACACACCCATACAATGTGCACCACCCCGTGATGTTTTTCTCACTCCTACTAGTGAATGTAATGTAACACACACCCATACAATGCGCACCACCCCGTGATGTTTTTCTCACTCCTACTAGTGAATGTAATGTAACACACACCCATACAATGCGCACCACCCCGTGATGATTTTCTCACTCCTACTAGTGAATCTAATGTAACACACACCTATACAATGCGCACCACCCCGTGATGTTTTTCTCACTCCTACTAGTGAATGTAATGTAACACACACCCATACAATGCGCACCACCCCGTGATGTTTTTCTCACTCCTACTAGTGAATCTAATGTAACACACACCCATACAATGCGCACCACCCCGTGATGTTTTTCTCACTCCTACTAGTGAATCTGATGTAACACACACCCATACAATGCGCACCACCCCGTGATGTTTTTCTCACTCCTACTAGTGTATGTAATGTAACACACACCCATACAATGCGCACCACCCCGTGATGTTTTTCTCACTCCTAATAGTGAATCTAATGTAACGCACACCCATAGAATGCGCACCACCCCGTGATGTTTTCTCACTGCTACTAGTGAATGTAATGTAACGCACACCCATACAATGCGCACCACCCCGTGATGTTTTTCTCACTCCTACTAGAGAATGTAATGTAATGCACACCCATAAAATGCGCACCACCCCGTGATGTTTCTCTCACTCCTACTAGTGAATCTAATGTAACACACACCCATACAATGCGCACCACCCCGTGATGTTTTTCTCACTCCTAATAGTGAATCTAATGTAACACACACCCATACAATGCGCACCACCCCGTGATGATTTTCTAACTCTTAATAGTGAATCTAATGTAACACACACCCATACAATGCGCACCACCCCGTGATGTTTTTCTCACTCCTACTAGTGAATGTAATATAACACACACCAATACAATGCGCACCACCCCGTGATGTTTTTCTCACTCCTACTAGTGAATGTAATGTAACACACACCCATACAATGCGCACCACCCCGTGATGTTTTTCTCACTCCTACTAGTGAATGTAATGTAACACACACCCATACAATGCGCACCACCCCGTGATGTTTTTCTCACTCCTACTAGTGAATGTAATGTAACACACACCCATACAATGCGCACCACCCCGTGATGTTTTTCTCACTCCTACTAGTGAATGTACTGTAACACACACCCATACAATGCGCACCACCCCGTGATGATTTTCTCACTCCTACGAGTGAATGTAATGTAACACACACCCATACAATGCGCACCACCCCGTGATGTTTTTCTCACTCCTACTAGTGAATGTAATGTAACACACACCCATACAATGTGCACCACCCCGTGATGTTTTTCTCACTCCTACTAGTGAATCTAATGTAACACACACCCAAAAAATGCGCACCACCCCGTGATGTTTTTCTCACTCCTACTAGTGAATCTAATGTAACACACACCCATACAATGCGCACCACCCCGTGATAATTTTCTCACTCCTACTAGTGAATGTAATGTAAAACACACCCATACAATGCGCACCACCCTGTGATGTTTTTCTCACTCCTACTAGTGAATGTAATGTAACACACACCCATACAATGTGCACCACCCCGTGATGTTTTTCTCACTCCTACTAGTGAATGTAATTTAACACACACCCATACAATGCGCACCACCCCGTGATGTTTTTCTCACTCTTACTAGTGAATGTAATGTAACACACACCCATACAATGCGCACCACCCAGTGATGTTTTTCTCACTCCTACTAGTGAATGTAATGTAACACACACCCATAAAATGCGCACCACCCCGTGATGTTTTTCTCACTCCTACTAGTGAATGTAATGTAACACACACCCATACAATGCGCACCACCCCGTGATGTTTTTCTCACTCCTATTAGTGAATGTAATGTAACACACACCCATACAATGCGCACCACCCCGTGATGTTTTTCTCACTCCTACTAGTGAATGTAATGTAACACACACCCATACAATGCACACCACCCCGTGATGTTTTTCTCACTCCTACTAGTGAGTGTAATGTAACACACACCCATACAATGCGCACCACCCCGTAATGTTTTTCTCACTCCTACTAGTGAATGTAATGTAACACTCACCCATACAATGCGCACCACCCCGTGATGTTTTTCTCACTCCTACTAGTGAATGTAATGTAACACACACCCATACAATGTGCACCACTCCGTGATGTTTTTCTCACTCCTACTAGTGAATGTAATGTAACACACCCATACAATGCGCCCCACCCAGTGATGTTTTTCTCACTCCTACTAGTGAATGTAATGTAACACACACCCATACAATGCGCACCACCCCGTGATGTTTTTCTCACTCCTACTAGTGAATGTAATGTAACACACACCCATACAATGCGCACCACCCCGTGATGTTTTTCTCACTCCTACTAGTGAATGTAATGTAACACACACCCATACAATGCGCACCACCCCGTGATGTTTTTTTCACTCCTACTAGTGAATGTAACGTAACACACACCCATACAATGCGCACCACCCCGTGATGATTTTCTCACTCCTACTAGTGAATGTAATGTAACACACACCCATACAATGCGCACCACCCCGTGATGTTTTTCTCACTCCTACTAGTGAATTTAATGTAACACACACCCATACAATGCGCACCACACCGTGATGATTTTCTCACTCCTACTAGTGAATCTAATGTAACACACACCCATACAATGCACACCACCCCGTGATGTTTTTCTCACTCCTACTAGTGAATGTAATGTAACACACACCCATACAATGCGCACCACCCCGTGATGTTTTTCTCACTCCTACTAGTGAATGTAATGTAACACACACCCATACAATGCGCACCACCCCGCGATGTTTTTCTCACTCCTACTAGTGAATGTAATGTAACACACACCCATACAATGCGCACCACCCCGTGATGTTTTTCTCACTCCTACTAGTGAATGTAATGTAACACACACCCATACAATGCGCACCACCCCGTGATGTTTTTCTCACTCCTACTAGTGAATGTAATGTAACACACACCCATGCAATGCGCACCACCCCGTGATGTTTTTCTCACTCCTACTAGTGAATGTAATGTAACACACACCCATGCAATGCGCACCACCCCGTGATGTTTTTCTCACTGCTAGTAGTGAATGTAGTGTAACACACACCCATACAATGCGCACCACCCCGTGATGTTTTTCTCACTCCTACTAGTGAATCTAATGTAACACACACCCATACAATGCGCACCACCCCGTGATGTTTTTCTCACTCCTACTAGTGAATGTAATGTAACACACACCCATACAATGCGCACCACCCCGTGATGTTTTTCTCACTCCTACTAGTGAATCTAATGTAACACTCACCCATACAATGCGCACCACCCCGTGATGTTTTTCTCACTCCTACTAGTGAATGTAATGTAACACACACCCATACAATGCGCACCACTCCGTGATGTTTTTCTCACACCTACTAGTGAATGTAATGTAACACACACCCATACAATGCGCACCACCCCGTGATGTTTTTCTCACTCCTACTAGTGAATGTAATGTAACACACACCCATACAATGCGCACCACCCCGTGATGTTTTTCTCACTCCTACTAGTGAATGTAATGTAACACACACCCATACAATGCGCACCACCCTGTGATGTTTTTGTCACTCCTACTAGTGAATGTAATGTAACACACACCCATACAATGTGCACCACCCCGTGATGTTTTTCTCACTCCTACTAGTGAATGTAATGTAACACACACCCATACAATGCGCACCACCCCGTGATGTTTTTCTCACTCCTACTAGTGAATGTAATGTAACACACACCCATACAATGCGCACCACTCCGTGATGTTTTTCTCAATCCTACTAGTGAATGTAATGTAACACACCCATACAATGCGCACCACTCCGTGATGTTTTTCTCACTCCTACTAGTGAATGTAATGTAACACACACCCATACAATGCGCACCACCCCGTGATGTTTTTCTCACTCCTACTAGTGAATGTAATGTAACACACACCCATACAATGCGCACCACCCCGTGATGTTTTTCTCACTCCTACTAGTGAATGTAATGTAACACACACCCATACAATGCGCACCACCCCGTGATGTTTTTCTCACTCCTACTAGTGAATGTAATGTAACACACACCCATACAATGCGCACCACCCCGTGATGATTTTCTCACTCCTACTAGTGAATGTAATGTAACACACACCCATACAATGCGCACCACCCCGTGATGTTTTTCTCAATCCTACTAGTGAATCTAATGTAACACACACCCATACAATGCGCACCACCCCGTGATGATTTTCTCACTCCTACTAGTGAATCTAATGTAACACACACCTATACAATGCGCACCACCCCGTGATGTTTTTCTCACTCCTACTAGTGAATGTAATGTAACACACACCCATACAATGCGCACCACCCCGTGATGTTTTTCTCACTCCTACTAGTGAATGTAATGTAACACACACCCATACAATGCGCACCACCCCGTGATGTTTTTCTCACTCCTACTTGTGAATGTAATGTAACACACACCCATACAATGCGCACCACCCCGTGATGTTTTTCTCACTCCTACTAGTGAATGTAATGTAACACACACCCATACAATGCGCACCACCCCGTGATGTTTTTCTCACTCCTACTAGTGAATGTAATGTAACACACACCCATACAATGCGCACCACCCCGTGATGTTTTTCTCACTCCTACTAGTAATGTAATGTAACACACACCCATACAATGCGCACCACCCCGTGATGTTTTTCTCACTCCTACTAGTGAATGTAATGTAACACACACCCATACAATGCGCACCACCCCGTGATGTTTTTCTCACTCCTACTAGTGAATGTAATGTAACACACACCCATACTATACGCACCACCCCGTGATGTTTTTCTCACTCCTACTAGTGAATGTAATGTAACACACACCCATACAATGCGCACCACCCCGTGATGTTTTTCTCACTCCTACTAGTGAATCTAATGTAACACTCACCCATACAATGCGCACCACCCCGTGATGGTTTTCTCACTCCTACTAGTGAATGTAATGTAACACACACCCATACAATGCGCACCACTCCGTGATGTTTTTCTCACACCTACTAGTGAATGTAATGTAACACACACCCATACAATGCGCACCACCCCGTGATGTTTTTCTCACTCCTACTAGTGAATGTAATGTAACACACACCCATACAATGCGCACCACCCCGTGATGTTTTTCTCACTCCTACTAGTGAATGTAATGTAACACACACCCATACAATGCGCACCACCCCGTGATGTTTTTCTCACTCCTACTAGTGAATGTAGTGTAACACACACCCATACAATGCGCACCACCCCGTGATGATTTTCTCACTCCTACTAGTGAATGTAGTGTAACACACACCCATACAATGCGCACCCCCCCGTGATGTTTTTCTCACTCCTACTAGTGAATGTAATGTAACACACACCCATACAATGCGCACCACCCCGTGATGTTTTTCTCACTCCTACTAGTCAATGTAATGTAACACACACCCATAGAATGCGCACCACCCCGTGATGATTTTCTCACTCCTACTAGTGAATCTAATGTAACACACACCCATACAATGCGCACCACCACGTGATGTTTTTCTCACTCCTACTAGTGAATGTAATGTAACACACACCCATACAATGCGCACCACCCCGTGATGTTTTTCTCACTCCTACTAGTGAATCTAATGTAACACACACCCATACAATGCACACCACCCCGTGATGTTTTTCTCACTCCTACTAGTGAATGTAATGTAACACACACCCATACAATGCGCACCACCCCGTGATGTTTTTCTCACTCCTACTAGTGAATGTAATGTAACACACACCCATACAATGCGCACCACCCCGCGATGTTTTTCTCACTCCTACTAGTGAATGTAATGTAACACACACCCATACAATGCGCACCACCCCGTGATGTTTTTCTCACTCCTACTAGTGAATGTAATGTAACACACACCCATACAATGCGCACCACCCCGTGATGTTTTTCTCACTCCTACTAGTGAATGTAATGTAACACACACCCATGCAATGCGCACCACCCCGTGATGTTTTTCTCACTCCTACTAGTGAATGTAATGTAACACACACCCATGCAATGCGCACCACCCCGTGATGTTTTTCTCACTGCTAGTAGTGAATGTAGTGTAACACACACCCATACAATGCGCACCACCCCGTGATGTTTTTCTCACTCCTACTAGTGAATCTAATGTAACACACACCCATACAATGCGCACCACCCCGTGATGTTTTTCTCACTCCTACTAGTGAATGTAATGTAACACACACCCATACAATGCGCACCACCCCGTGATGTTTTTCTCACTCCTACTAGTGAATCTAATGTAACACTCACCCATACAATGCGCACCACCCCGTGATGTTTTTCTCACTCCTACTAGTGAATGTAATGTAACACACACCCATACAATGCGCACCACTCCGTGATGTTTTTCTCACACCTACTAGTGAATGTAATGTAACACACACCCATACAATGCGCACCACCCCGTGATGTTTTTCTCACTCCTACTAGTGAATGTAATGTAACACACACCCATACAATGCGCACCACCCCGTGATGTTTTTCTCACTCCTACTAGTGAATGTAATGTAACACACACCCATACAATGCGCACCACCCTGTGATGTTTTTGTCACTCCTACTAGTGAATGTAATGTAACACACACCCATACAATGTGCACCACCCCGTGATGTTTTTCTCACTCCTACTAGTGAATGTAATGTAACACACACCCATACAATGCGCACCACCCCGTGATGTTTTTCTCACTCCTACTAGTGAATGTAATGTAACACACACCCATACAATGCGCACCACTCCGTGATGTTTTTCTCAATCCTACTAGTGAATGTAATGTAACACACCCATACAATGCGCACCACTCCGTGATGTTTTTCTCACTCCTACTAGTGAATGTAATGTAACACACACCCATACAATGCGCACCACCCCGTGATGTTTTTCTCACTCCTACTAGTGAATGTAATGTAACACACACCCATACAATGCGCACCACCCCGTGATGTTTTTCTCACTCCTACTAGTGAATGTAATGTAACACACACCCATACAATGCGCACCACCCCGTGATGTTTTTCTCACTCCTACTAGTGAATGTAATGTAACACACACCCATACAATGCGCACCACCCCGTGATGATTTTCTCACTCCTACTAGTGAATGTAATGTAACACACACCCATACAATGCGCACCACCCCGTGATGTTTTTCTCAATCCTACTAGTGAATCTAATGTAACACACACCCATACAATGCGCACCACCCCGTGATGATTTTCTCACTCCTACTAGTGAATCTAATGTAACACACACCTATACAATGCGCACCACCCCGTGATGTTTTTCTCACTCCTACTAGTGAATGTAATGTAACACACACCCATACAATGCGCACCACCCCGTGATGTTTTTCTCACTCCTACTAGTGAATGTAATGTAACACACACCCATACAATGCGCAACACCCCGTGATGTTTTTCTCACTCCTACTTGTGAATGTAATGTAACACACACCCATACAATGCGCACCACCCCGTGATGTTTTTCTCACTCCTACTAGTGAATGTAATGTAACACACACCCATACAATGCGCACCACCCCGTGATGTTTTTCTCACTCCTACTAGTGAATGTAATGTAACACACACCCATACAATGCGCACCACCCCGTGATGTTTTTCTCACTCCTACTAGTAATGTAATGTAACACACACCCATACAATGCGCACCACCCCGTGATGTTTTTCTCACTCCTACTAGTGAATGTAATGTAACACACACCCATACAATGCGCACCACCCCGTGATGTTTTTCTCACTCCTACTAGTGAATGTAATGTAACACACACCCATACTATACGCACCACCCCGTGATGTTTTTCTCACTCCTACTAGTGAATGTAATGTAACACACACCCATACAATGCGCACCACCCCGTGATGTTTTTCTCACTCCTACTAGTGAATCTAATGTAACACTCACCCATACAATGCGCACCACCCCGTGATGGTTTTCTCACTCCTACTAGTGAATGTAATGTAACACACACCCATACAATGCGCACCACTCCGTGATGTTTTTCTCACACCTACTAGTGAATGTAATGTAACACACACCCATACAATGCGCACCACCCCGTGATGTTTTTCTCACTCCTACTAGTGAATGTAATGTAACACACACCCATACAATGCGCACCACCCCGTGATGTTTTTCTCACTCCTACTAGTGAATGTAATGTAACACACACCCATACAATGCGCACCACCCCGTGATGTTTTTCTCACTCCTACTAGTGAATGTAGTGTAACACACACCCATACAATGCGCACCACCCCGTGATGATTTTCTCACTCCTACTAGTGAATGTAGTGTAACACACACCCATACAATGCGCACCCCCCCGTGATGTTTTTCTCACTCCTACTAGTGAATGTAATGTAACACACACCCATACAATGCGCACCACCCCGTGATGTTTTTCTCACTCCTACTAGTCAATGTAATGTAACACACACCCATAGAATGCGCACCACCCCGTGATGATTTTCTCACTCCTACTAGTGAATCTAATGTAACACACACCCATACAATGCGCACCACCACGTGATGTTTTTCTCACTCCTACTAGTGAATGTAATGTAACACACACCCATACAATGCGCACCACCCCGTGATGTTTTTCTCACTCCTACTAGTGAATCTAATGCAACACACACCCATACAATGCGCACCACCCCGTGATGTTTTTCTCACTCCTACTAGTGAATCTAATGTAACACACACCCATACAATGCGCACCACCCCGTGATGTTTTTCTCACTGCTACTAGTGAATGTAATGTAACACACCCATACAATGCGCACCACCCCGTGATGTTTTTCTCACTCCTACTAGTGAATGTAATGTAACACACACCAATACAATGCGCACCACCCCGTGATGTTTTTCTCACTCCTACTAGTGAATGTAATGTAACACACACCGATACAATGCGCACCATTCCGTGATGTTTTTCTCACTCCTACTAGTGAATCTAATGTAACACACACCCATACAATGCGCACCACCACGTGATGTTTTTCTCACTCGTACTAGTGAATATAATGTAACACACACCCATACAATGCGCACCACCCCGTGATGATTTTCTCACTCCTGCTAGTGAATCTAATGTAACACACACCCATACAATGCGCACCACCCCGTGATATTTTTCTCACTCCTACTAGTGAATCTAATGTAACACACACCCATACAATGCGCACCACCCCGTGATGTTTTTCTCACTCCTACTAGTGAATGTAATGTAACACACACCCATACAATGCGCACCACCCCGTGATGTTTTTCTCACTCCTACTAGTGAATCTAATGTAACACACCCCCATACAATGCGCACCACCCCGTGATGTTTTTCTCACTCCTACTAGTGAATGTAATGTAACACACACCCATACAATGCGCACCACCCCGTGATGTTTTTCTCACTCCTACTAGTGAATCTAATGTAACACACCCCCATACAATGCGCACCACCCCGTGATGTTTTTCTCACTGCTACTAGTGAATGTAATGTAACACACCCATACAATGCGCACCACCCCGTGATGTTTTTCTCACTCCTACTAGTGAATGTAATGTAACACACACCAATACAATGCGCACCACCCCGTGATGTTTTTCTCACTCCTACTAGTGAATGTAATGTAACACACACCGATACAATGCGCACCACCACGTGATGTTTTTCTCACTCCTACTAGTGAATCTAATGTAACACACACCTATACAATGCGCACCACCCCGTGATGTTTTTCTCACTCCTACTAGTGAATGTAATGTAACACACACCCATACAATGCGCACCACCCCGTGATGTTTTTCTCACTCCTACTAGTGAATGTAATGTAACACACACCCATACAATGCGCACCACCCCGTGATGTTTTTCTCACTCCTACTAGTGAATGTAATGTAACACACACCCATACAATGCGCACCACCCCGTGATGATTTTCTCACTCCTACTAGTGAATGTAATGTAACACACACCCATACAATGCGCACCACCCCGTGATGTTTTTCTCAATCCTACTAGTGAATCTAATGTAACACACACCCATACAATGCGCACCACCCCGTGATGTTTTTCTCAATCCTACTAGTGAATCTAATGTAACACACACCCATACAATGCGCACCACACCGTGATGATTTTCTCACTCCTACTAGTGAATCTAATGTAACACACACCTATACAATTCGCACCACCCCGTGATGTTTTTCTCACTCCTACTAGTGAATGTAATGTAACACACACCCATACAATGCGCACCACCCCCTGATGTTTTTCTCACTCCTACTAGTGAATGTAATGTAACACACACCCATACAATGCGCACCACCCCGTGATGTTTTTCTCACTCCTACTAGTGAATGTAATGTAACACACACCCATACAATGCGCACCACCCCGTGATGTTTTTCTCACTCCTACTAGTGAATGTAATGTAACACACACCCATACAATGCGCACCACCCCGTGATGTTTTTCTCACTCCTACTAGTGAATGTAATGTAACACACACCCATACAATGCGCACCACCCCGTGATGTTTTTCTCACTCCTACTAGTAATGTAATGTAATACACACCCATACAATGCGCACCACCCCGTGATGTTTTTCTCACTCCTACTAGTGAATGTAATGTAACACACACCCATACAATGCGCACCACCCCGTGATGTTTTTCTCACTCCTACTAGTGAATGTAATGTAACACACACCCATACTATACGCACCACCCCGTGATGTTTTTCTCACTCCTACTAGTGAATGTAATGTAACACACACCCATACAATGCGCACCACCCCGTGATGTTTTTCTCACTCCTACTAGTGAATCTAATGTAACACTCACCCATACAATGCGCACCACCCCGTGATGGTTTTCTCACTCCTACTAGTGAATGTAATGTAACACACACCCATACAATGCGCACCACTCCGTGATGTTTTTCTCACACCTACTAGTGAATGTAATGTAACACACACCCATACAATGCGCACCACCCCGTGATGTTTTTCTCACTCCTACTAGTGAATGTAATGTAACACACACCCATACAATGCGCACCACCCCGTGATGTTTTTCTCACTCCTACTAGTGAATGTAATGTAACACACACCCATACAATGCGCACCACCCCGTGATGTTTTTCTCACTCCTGCTAGTGAATCTAATGTAACACACACCCATACAATGCGCACCACCCCGTGATATTTTTCTCACTCCTACTAGTGAATCTAATGTAACACACACCCATACAATGCGCACCACCCCGTGATGTTTTTCTCACTCCTACTAGTGAATGTAATGTAACACACACCCATACAATGCGCACCACCCCGTGATGTTTTTCTCACTCCTACTAGTGAATCTAATGTAACACACCCCCATACAATGCGCACCACCCCGTGATGTTTTTCTCACTCCTACTAGTGAATGTAATGTAACACACACCCATACAATGCGCACCACCCCGTGATGTTTTTCTCACTCCTACTAGTGAATCTAATGTAACACACCCCCATACAATGCGCACCACCCCGTGATGTTTTTCTCACTGCTACTAGTGAATGTAATGTAACACACCCATACAATGCGCACCACCCCGTGATGTTTTTCTCACTCCTACTAGTGAATGTAATGTAACACACACCAATACAATGCGCACCACCCCGTGATGTTTTTCTCACTCCTACTAGTGAATGTAATGTAACACACACCGATACAATGCGCACCACCACGTGATGTTTTTCTCACTCCTACTAGTGAATCTAATGTAACACACACCCATACAATGCGCACCACCACGTGATGTTTTTCTCACTCGTACTAGTGAATATAATGTAACACACACCCATACAATGCGCACCACCCCGTGATGATTTTCTCACTTCTACTAGTGAATCTAATGTAACACACACCCATACAATGCGCACCACCCCGTGATATTTTTCTCACTCCTACTAGTGAATGTAATGTAAAACACACCCATACAATGCGCACCACCCCGTGATGTTTTTCTCACTCCTACTAGTGCATCTAATGTAACACACCCCCATACAATGCGCACCACCCCGTGATGTTTTTCTCACTCCTACTAGTGAATGTAATGTAACACACACCCATACAATGCGCACCACCCCGTGATGATTTTCTCACTCCTACTAGTGAATCTAATGTAACAAACACCCATACAATGCGCACCACCCCGTGATGTTTTTCTAACTCCTACTAGTGAATGTAATGTAACACACACCCATACAATGCGCACCACCCCGTGATGTTTTTCTCACTCCTACTAATGAATCTAATGTAACACACACCCATACAATGCGCACCACCCTGTGATGTTTTTCTCACTCCTACTAGTGAATGTAATGTAACACACACCCATACAATGCGCACCACCCCGTGATGTTTTTCTCACTCCTACTAGTGAATGTAATGTAACACACACCCATAAAATGCGCACCACCCTGTGATGTTTTTCTCACTCCTACTAGTGAATCTAATGTAACACACACCCATACAATGCGCACCACCCCGTGATGTTTTTCTCACTCCTACTAGTGAATGTAACAACACACACCCATACAATGCGCACCACCCCGTCATGTTTTTCTCACTCCTACTAGTGAATGTAATGTAACACACACCCATACAATGCGCACCACCCCGTGATGTTTTTCTCACTCCTACTAGTGAATGTAATGTAACACACACCCATACAATGCGCACCACCCCGTGATGTTTTTCTCACTCCTACTAGTGAATGAAATGTAACACACACCCATACAATGCGCACCACCCCCTGATGTTTTTCTCACTCCTACTAGTGAATCTAATGTAACACACACCCATACAATGCGCACCACCCCGTGATGTTTTTCTCACTCCTACTAGTGAATGTAATGTAACACACACCCATACAATGCGCACCACCCCGTGATGATTTTCTCACTCCTACTAGTGAATCTAATGTAACAAACACCCATAAAAAGCGCACCACCCCGTGATGTTTTTCTCACTCCTACTAGTGAATCTAATGTAACACACACCCATAGAATGCGCACCACCCCGTGATGTTTTTCTCACTCCTACTAGTCAATGTAATGTAACACACACCCATACAGTGCGCACAACCCCGTGATGTTTTTCTCACTCCTACTAGTGAATGTAATGTAACACACACCCATACAGTGCGCACCACCCCGTGATGTTTTTCTCACTCCTACTAGTGAATGTAATGTAACACACACCCATACAGTGCGCACCACCCCGTGATGTTTTTCTCACTCCTACTAGTGAATTTAATGTAACACACACCCATACAATGAGCACCACCCCGTGATATTTTTCTCACTCCTACTAGTGAATCTAATGTAACACACACCAATACAATGCGCACCACCCCGTGATGTTTTTCTCACTGCTACTAGTGAATGTAATGTAACACACCCATACAATGCGCACCACCCCGTGATATTTTTCTCACTTCTACTAGTGAATGTAATGTAACACACACCCATACAATGCGCACCACCCCGTGATGTTTTTCTCACTCCTACTAGTGAATGTAATGTAACACACACCAATACAATGCGCACCACCCCGTGATGTTTTTCTCACTCCTACTAATGAATGTAATGTAACACACACCGATACAATGCGCACCACCCCGTGATGTTTTTCTCACTCCTACTAGTGAATCTAATGTAACACACACCCATACAATGCGCACCACCACGTGATGTTTTTCTCACTCCTACTAGTGAATATAATGTAACACACACCCATACAATGCGCACCACCCCGTGATGATTTTCTCACTCCTAATAGTGAATCTAATGTAACACACACCCATACAATGCGCACCACCCCGTGATGTTTTTCTCACTCCTACTAGTGAATCTAATGTAACACACACCCATACAATGCGCACCACCCCGTGATGTTTTTCTCACTCCTACTAGTGAATCTAATGTAACACACCCCCATACAATGCGCACCACCCCGTGATGATTTTCTCACTCCTACTAGTGAATCTAATGTAACAAACACCCATACAATGCGCACCACCCCGTGATGTTTTTCTCACTCCTACTAGTGAATGTAATGTAACACACACCCATACAATGCGCACCAACCCGTGATGTTTTTCTCACTCCTACTAGTGAATCTAATGTAACACACACCAATACAATGCGCACCACCCCGTGATGTTTTTCTCACTCCTACTAGTGAATCTAATGTAACACACACCCATACAATGCGCACCACCCCGTGATGTTTTTCTCACTCCTACTAGTGAATGTAATGTAACACACACCCATACAATGCGCAACACCCCGTGATGATTTTCTCACTCCTACTAGTGAATCTAATGTAACAAACACACATACATTGCGCACCACCCCGTGATGTTTTTCTCACTCCTACTAGTGAATGTAATGTAACACACACCCATACAATGCGCACCACCCCGTGATGTTTTTCTCACTCCTACTAATGAATCTAATGTAACACACAGCCATACAATGCGCAGAACCCTGTGATGTTTTTCTCACTCCTACTAGTGAATGTAATGTAACACACACACATACAATGCGCACCACCCCGTGTTGTTTTTCTCACTCCTACTAGTGAATGTAATGTAACACACACCCATACAATGCGCACCACCCCGTGATGTTTTTCTCACTCCTACTAGTGAATCTAATGTAACACACACCCATACAATGCGCACCACCCCGTGATGTTTTTCTCACTCCTACTAGTGAATGTAATGTAACACACACCCATACAATGCGCACCACCCCGTCATGTTTTTCTCACTCCTACTAGTGAATGTAATGTAACACACACCCATACAATGCGCACCACCCCGTGATGTTTTTCTCACTCCTACTAGTGAATGTAATGTAACACACACCCATACAATGCGCACCACCCCGTGATGTTTTTCTCACTCCTACTAGTGAATCTAATGTAACACACACCCATACAATGCGCACCACCCCGTGATGATTTTCTCACTCCTACTAGTGAATCTAATGTAACAAACACCCATACAGTGCGCACCACCCCGTGATGTTTTTCTCACTCCTACTAGTGAATGTAATGTAACACACACCCATTCAATGCGCACCACCCCGTGATGTTTTTCTCACTCCTACTAGTGAATGTAATGTAACACACACCCATACAATGCGCACCACCCCGTGATGTTTTTCTCACTCCTACTAGTGAATCTAATGTAACACACACCCATACAATGCGCACCACCCCGTGATGATTTTCTCACTCCTACTAGTGAATCTAATGTAACAAACACCCATACAGTGCGCACCACCCCGTGATGTTTTTCTCACTTCTACTAGTGAATGTAATGTAACACACACCCATTCAATGCGCACCACCCCGTGATGTTTTTCTCACTCCTACTAGTGAATGTAATGTAACACACACCCATACAATGCGCACCACCCCGTGATGTTTTTCTCACTCCTACTAGTGAATCTAATGTAACACACACCCATACAATGCGCACCACCCCGTGATGTTTTTCTCACTCCTACTAGTGAATGTAATGTAACACACACCCATACAATGCGCACCACCCCGTGATGATTTTCTCACTCCTACTAGTGAATCTAATGTAACAAACACCCATAAAATGCGCACCACCCCGTGATGTTTTTCTCACTCCTACTAGTGAATCTAAGGTGACACACACCCATACAATGCGCACCACCCCGTGATGTTTTTCTCACTCCTACTAGTGAATCTAATGTAACAAACACCCATAAATGCGCACCACCCCGTGATGTTTTTCTCACTCCTACTAGTCAATGTAATGTAACACACACCCATACAGTGCGCACCACCCCGTGATGTTTTTCTCACTCCTACTAGTGAATGTAATGTAACACACACCCATACAGTGCGCACCACCCCGTGATGTTTTTCTCACTCCTACTAGTGAATGTAATGTAACACACACCCATACAATGCGCACCACCCCGTGATGATTTTCTCACTCCTACTAGTGAATCTAATGTAACAAACACCCATACAATGCGCACCACCCCGTGATGTTTTTCTCACTCCTACTAGTGAATGTAATGTAACACACACCCATACAAAGCGCACCACCGCGGGATGTTTTTCTCACTACTACTAGTGAATGTAATGTAACACACACCCATACCATGCGCACCACCCCGTGATGTTTTTCTCACTCCTACTAGTGAATGTAATGTAACACACACCCATACAGTGCGCACCAACCCGTGATGTTTTTCTCACTCCTACTAGTGAATGTAATGTAACACACACCCATACAATGCGCACCACCCCGTGATGTTTTTCTCACTCCTACTAGTGAATCTAATGTAACACACACCCATACAATGCGCACCACCCCGTGATGATTTTCTCACTCCTACTAGTGAATCTAATGTAACAAACACCCATACAGTGCGCACCAGCCCGTGATGTTTTTCTCACTCCTACTAGTGAATGTAATGTAACACACACCCATTCAATGCGCACCACCCCGTGATGTTTTTCTCACTCCTACTAGTGAATGTAATGTAACACACACCCATACAATGCGCACCACACCGTGATGTTTTTCTCACTCCTACTAGTGAATCTAATGTAACACACACCCATACAATGCGCACCACCCCGTGATGATTTTCTCACTCCTACTAGTGAATCTAATGTAACAAACACCCATACAGTGCGCACCACCCCGTGATGTTTTTCTCACTCCTACTAGTGAATGTAATGTAACACACACCCATTCAATGCGCACCACCCGGTGATGTTTTTCTCACTCCTACTAGTGAATCTAATGTAACACACACCCATACAATGCGCACCACCCCGTGATGTTTTTCTCACTCCTACTAGTGAATGTAATGTAACACACACCCATACAATGCGCACCACCCCGTGATGATTTTCTCACTCCTACTAGTGAATCTAATGTAACAAACACCCATAAAATGCGCACCACCCCGTGATGTTTTTCTCACTCCTACTAGTGAATCTAATGTAACACACACCCATACAATGCGCACCACCCCGTGATGTTTTTCTCACTCCTACTAGTGAATCTAATGTAACACACACCCATACAATGCGCACCACCCCGTGATGTTTTTCTCACTCCTACTAGTCAATGTAATGTAACACACACCCATACAGTGCGCACCACCCCGTGATGTTTTTCTCACTCCTACTATTGAATGTAATGTAACACACACCCATACAGTGCGCACCACCCCGTGATGTTTTTCTCACTCCTACTAGTGAATGTAATTTAACACACACCCATACAATGCGCACCACCCCGTGATGATTTTCTCACTCCTACTAGTGAATCTAATGTAACAAACACCCATACAATGCGCACCACCCCGTGATGTTTTTCTCACTCCTACTAGTGTATGTAATGTAACACACACCCATACAATGCGCACCACCGCGTGATGTTTTTCTCACTACTACTAGTGAATGTAATGTAACACACACCCATACAATGCGCACCACCCCGTGATGTTTTTCTCACTCCTACTAGTGAATGTAATGTAACACACACCCATACAGTGCGCACCAACCCGTGATGTTTTTCTCACTCCTACTAGTGAATGTAATGTAACACACACCCATACAATGCGCAACACCCCGTGATGATTTTCTCACTCCTACTAGTGAATCTAATGTAACAAACACCCATACAATGGGCACCACCCCGTGATGTTTTTCTCACTCCTACTAGTGAATGTAATGTAACACACACCCATACAATGCGCACCACCCCGTGATGTTTTTCTCACTCCTACTAATGAATCTAATGTAACACACACCCATACAATGCGCAGAACCCTGTGATGTTTTTCTCACTCCTACTAGTGAATGTAATGTAACACACACCCATACAATGCGCACCACCCCGTGATGTTTTTCTCACTCCTACTAGTGAATCTAATGTAACACACACCCATACAATGCGCACCACCCCGTGATGTTTTTCTCACTCCTACTAGTGAATGTAATGTAACACACACCCATACAATGCGCAACACCCCGTGATGATTTTCTCACTCCTACTAGTGAATCTAATGTAACAAACACACATACATTGCGCACCACCCCGTGATGTTTTTCTCACTCCTACTAGTGAATGTAATGTAACACACACCCATACAATGCGCACCACCCCGTGATGTTTTTCTCACTCCTACTAGTGAATGTAATGTAACACACACCCATACAATGCGCACCACCCTGTGATGTTTTTCTCACTCCTACTAGTGAATGTAGTGTAACACACACCCATACAATGCGCACCACCCCGTGATGATTTTCTCACTCCTACTAGTGAATGTAGTGTAACACACACCCATACAATGCGCACCCCCCCGTGATGTTTTTCTCACTCCTACTAGTGAATGTAATGTAACACACACCCATACAATGCGCACCACCCCGTGATGTTTTTCTCACTCCTACTAGTCAATGTAATGTAACACACACCCATACAATGCGCACCACCCCGTGATGATTTTCTCACTCCTACTAGTGAATCTAATGAAACACACACCCATACAATGCGCACCACCCCGTGATGTTTTTCTCACTCCTACTAGTGAATGTAATGTAACACACACCCATACAATGCGCACCACCCCGTGATGTTTTTCTCACTCCTACTAGTGAATCTAATGTAACACACACCCATACAATGCGCACCACCCCGTGATGTTTTTCTCACTCCTACTAGTGAATCTAATGTAACAAACACCCATACAATGCGCACCACCCCGTGATGTTTTTCTCACTCCTACTAGTGAATGTAATGTAACACACACCCATACAATGCGCAACACCCCGTGATGATTTTCTCACTCCTACTAGTGAATCTAATGTAACAAACACACATACATTGCGCACCACCCCGTGATGTTTTTCTCACTCCTACTAGTGAATGTAATGTAACACACACCCATACAATGCGCACCACCCCGTGATGTTTTTCTCACTCCTACTAATGAATCTAATGTAACACACACCCATACAATGCGCAGAACCCTGTGATGTTTTTCTCACTCCTACTAGTGAATGTAATGTAACACACACCCATACAATGCGCACCACCCCGTGATGTTTTTCTCACACCTACTAGTGAATGTAATGTAACACACACCCATACAATGCGCACCACCCCGTGATGTTTTTCTCACTCCTACTAGTGAATCTAATGTAACACACACCCATACAATGCGCACCACCCCGTGATGTTTTTCTCACTCCTACTAGTGAATGTAATGTAACACACACCCATACAAAGCGCACCACCGCGGGATGTTTTTCTCACTACTACTAGTGAATGTAATGTAACACACACCCATACCATGCGCACCACCCCGTGATGTTTTTCTCACTCCTACTAGTGAATGTAATGTAACACACACCCATACAGTGCGCACCAACCCGTGATGTTTTTCTCACTCCTACTAGTGAATGTAATGTAACACACACCCATACAATGCGCACCACCCCGTGATGTTTTTCTCACTCCTACTAGTGAATCTAATGTAACACACACCCATACAATGCGCACCACCCCGTGATGATTTTCTCACTCCTACTAGTGAATCTAATGTAACAAACACCCATACAGTGCGCACCACCCCGTGATGTTTTTCTCACTCCTACTAGTGAATGTAATGTAACACACACCCATTCAATGCGCACCACCCCGTGATGTTTTTCTCACTCCTACTAGTGAATGTAATGTAACACACACCCATACAATGCGCACCACACCGTGATGTTTTTCTCACTCCTACTAGTGAATCTAATGTAACACACACCCATACAATGCGCACCACCCCGTGATGATTTTCTCACTCCTACTAGTGAATCTAATGTAACAAACACCCATACAGTGCGCACCACCCCGTGATGTTTTTCTCACTCCTACTAGTGAATGTAATGTAACACACACCCATTCAATGCGCACCACCCGGTGATGTTTTTCTCACTCCTACTAGTGAATCTAATGTAACACACACCCATACAATGCGCACCACCCCGTGATGTTTTTCTCACTCCTACTAGTGAATGTAATGTAACACACACCCATACAATGCGCACCACCCCGTGATGATTTTCTCACTCCTACTAGTGAATCTAATGTAACAAACACCCATAAAATGCGCACCACCCCGTGATGTTTTTCTCACTCCTACTAGTGAATCTAATGTAACACACACCCATACAATGCGCACCACCCCGTGATGTTTTTCTCACTCCTACTAGTGAATCTAATGTAACAAACACCCATACAATGCGCACCACCCCGTGATGTTTTTCTCACTCCTACTAGTCAATGTAATGTAACACACACCCATACAGTGCGCACCACCCCGTGATGTTTTTCTCACTCCTACTATTGAATGTAATGTAACACACACCCATACAGTGCGCACCACCCCGTGATGTTTTTCTCACTCCTACTAGTGAATGTAATTTAACACACACCCATACAATGCGCACCACCCCGTGATGATTTTCTCACTCCTACTAGTGAATCTAATGTAACAAACACCCATACAATGCGCACCACCCCGTGATGTTTTTCTCACTCCTACTAGTGAATGTAATGTAACACACACCCATACAATGCGCACCACCGCGTGATGTTTTTCTCACTACTACTAGTGAATGTAATGTAACACACACCCATACAATGCGCACCACCCCGTGATGTTTTTCTCACTCCTACTAGTGAATGTAATGTAACACACACCCATACAGTGCGCACCAACCCGTGATGTTTTTCTCACTCCTACTAGTGAATGTAATGTAACACACACCCATACAATGCGCAACACCCCGTGATGATTTTCTCACTCCTACTAGTGAATCTAATGTAACAAACACCCATACAATGGGCACCACCCCGTGATGTTTTTCTCACTCCTACTAGTGAATGTAATGTAACACACACCCATACAATGCGCACCACCCCGTGATGTTTTTCTCACTCCTACTAATGAATCTAATGTAACACACACCCATACAATGCGCAGAACCCTGTGATGTTTTTCTCACTCCTACTAGTGAATGTAATGTAACACACACCCATACAATGCGCACCACCCCGTGATGTTTTTCTCACTCCTACTAGTGAATCTAATGTAACACACACCCATACAATGCGCACCACCCCGTGATGTTTTTCTCACTCCTACTAGTGAATGTAATGTAACACACACCCATACAATGCGCAACACCCCGTGATGATTTTCTCACTCCTACTAGTGAATCTAATGTAACAAACACACATACATTGCGCACCACCCCGTGATGTTTTTCTCACTCCTACTAGTGAATGTAATGTAACACACACCCATACAATGCGCACCACCCCGTGATGTTTTTCTCACTCCTACTAGTGAATGTAATGTAACACACACCCATACAATGCGCACCACCCTGTGATGTTTTTCTCACTCCTACTAGTGAATGTAGTGTAACACACACCCATACAATGCGCACCACCCCGTGATGATTTTCTCACTCCTACTAGTGAATGTAGTGTAACACACACCCATACAATGCGCACCCCCCCGTGATGTTTTTCTCACTCCTACTAGTGAATGTAATGTAACACACACCCATACAATGCGCACCACCCCGTGATGTTTTTCTCACTCCTACTAGTCAATGTAATGTAACACACACCCATACAATGCGCACCACCCCGTGATGATTTTCTCACTCCTACTAGTGAATCTAATGAAACACACACCCATACAATGCGCACCACCCCGTGATGTTTTTCTCACTCCTACTAGTGAATGTAATGTAACACACACCCATACAATGCGCACCACCCCGTGATGTTTTTCTCACTCCTACTAGTGAATCTAATGTAACACACACCCATACAATGCGCACCACCCCGTGATGTTTTTCTCACTCCTACTAGTATTTCTAATGTAACACACACCCATACAATGCGCACCACCCCGTGATGTTTTTCTCACTCCTACTAGTGAATCTAATGTAACAAACACCCATACAATGCGCACCACCCCGTGATGTTTTTCTCACTCCTACTAGTCAATGTAATGTAACACACACCCATACAGTGCGCACCACCCCGTGATGTTTTTCTCACTCCTACTATTGAATGTAATGTAACACACACCCATACAGTGCGCACCACCCCGTGATGTTTTTCTCACTCCTACTAGTGAATGTAATTTAACACACACCCATACAATGCGCACCACCCCGTGATGATTTTCTCACTCCTACTAGTGAATCTAATGTAACAAACACCCATACAATGCGCACCACCCCGTGATGTTTTTCTCACTCCTACTAGTGAATGTAATGTAACACACACCCATACAATGCGCACCACCGCGTGATGTTTTTCTCACTACTACTAGTGAATGTAATGTAACACACACCCATACAATGCGCACCACCCCGTGATGTTTTTCTCACTCCTACTAGTGAATGTAATGTAACACACACCCATACAGTGCGCACCAACCCGTGATGTTTTTCTCACTCCTACTAGTGAATGTAATGTAACACACACCCATACAATGCGCAACACCCCGTGATGATTTTCTCACTCCTACTAGTGAATCTAATGTAACAAACACCCATACAATGGGCACCACCCCGTGATGTTTTTCTCACTCCTACTAGTGAATGTAATGTAACACACACCCATACAATGCGCACCACCCCGTGATGTTTTTCTCACTCCTACTAATGAATCTAATGTAACACACACCCATACAATGCGCAGAACCCTGTGATGTTTTTCTCACTCCTACTAGTGAATGTAATGTAACACACACCCATACAATGCGCACCACCCCGTGATGTTTTTCTCACTCCTACTAGTGAATCTAATGTAACACACACCCATACAATGCGCACCACCCCGTGATGTTTTTCTCACTCCTACTAGTGAATGTAATGTAACACACACCCATACAATGCGCAACACCCCGTGATGATTTTCTCACTCCTACTAGTGAATCTAATGTAACAAACACACATACATTGCGCACCACCCCGTGATGTTTTTCTCACTCCTACTAGTGAATGTAATGTAACACACACCCATACAATGCGCACCACCCCGTGATGTTTTTCTCACTCCTACTAGTGAATGTAATGTAACACACACCCATACAATGCGCACCACCCTGTGATGTTTTTCTCACTCCTACTAGTGAATGTAGTGTAACACACACCCATACAATGCGCACCACCAAGTGATGATTTTCTCACTCCTACTAGTGAATGTAGTGTAACACACACCCATACAATGCGCACCCCCCCGTGATGTTTTTCTCACTCCTACTAGTGAATGTAATGTAACACACACCCATACAATGCGCACCACCCCGTGATGTTTTTCTCACTCCTACTAGTCAATGTAATGTAACACACACCCATACAATGCGCACCACCCCGTGATGATTTTCTCACTCCTACTAGTGAATCTAATGAAACACACACCCATACAATGCGCACCACCCCGTGATGTTTTTCTCACTCCTACTAGTGAATGTAATGTAACACACACCCATACAATGCGCACCACCCCGTGATGTTTTTCTCACTCCTACTAGTGAATCTAATGTAACACACACCCATACAATGCGCACCACCCCGTGATGTTTTTCTCACTCCTACTAGTGAATCTAATGTAACAAACACCCATACAATGCGCACCACCCCGTGATGTTTTTCTCACTCCTACTAGTGAATGTAATGTAACACACACCCATACAATGCGCAACACCCCGTGATGATTTTCTCACTCCTACTAGTGAATCTAATGTAACAAACACACATACATTGCGCACCACCCCGTGATGTTTTTCTCACTCCTACTAGTGAATGTAATGTAACACACACCCATACAATGCGCACCACCCCGTGATGTTTTTCTCACTCCTACTAATGAATCTAATGTAACACACACCCATACAATGCGCAGAACCCTGTGATGTTTTTCTCACTCCTACTAGTGAATGTAATGTAACACACACCCATACAATGCGCACCACCCCGTGATGTTTTTCTCACACCTACTAGTGAATGTAATGTAACACACACCCATACAATGCGCACCACCCCGTGATGTTTTTCTCACTCCTACTAGTGAATCTAATGTAACACACACCCATACAATGCGCACCACCCCGTGATGTTTTTCTCACTCCTACTAGTGAATGTAATGTAACACACACCCATACAATGCGCACCACCCCGTCATGTTTTTCTCACTCCTACTAGTGAATGTAATGTAACACACACCCATACAATGCGCACCACCCCGTGATGTTTTTCTCACTCCTACTAGTCAATGTAATGTAACACACACCCATACAATGCGCACCACCCCGTGATGTTTTTCTCACTCCTACTAGTGAATCTAATGTAACACACACCCATACAATGCGCACCACCCCGTGATGATTTTCTCACTCCTACTAGTGAATCTAATGTAACAAACACCCATACAGTGCGCACCACCCCGTGATGTTTTTCTCACTCCTACTAGTGAATGTAATGTAACACACACCCATTCAATGCGCACCACCCCGTGATGTTTTTCTCACTCCTACTAGTGAATGTAATGTAACACACACCCATACAATGCGCACCACCCCGTGATGTTTTTCTCACTCCTACTAGTGAATCTAATGTAACACACACCCATACAATGCGCACCACCCCGTGATGATTTTCTCACTCCTACTAGTGAATCTAATGTAACAAACACCCATACAGTGCGCACCACCCCGTGATGTTTTTCTCACTCCTACTAGTGAATGTAATGTAACACACACCCATTCAATGCGCACCACCCCGTGATGTTTTTCTCACTCCTACTAGTGAATGTAATGTAACACACACCCATACAATGCGCACCACCCCGTGATGTTTTTCTCACTCCTACTAGTGAATCTAATGTAACACACACCCATACAATGCGCACCACCCCGTGCTGTTTTTCTCACTCCTACTAGTGAATGTAATGTAACACACACCCATACAATGCGCACCACCCCGTGATGATTTTCTCACTCCTACTAGTGAATCTAATGTAACAAACACCCATAAAATGCGCACCACCCCGTGATGTTTTTCTCACTCCTACTAGTGAATCTAATGTGACACACACCCATACAATGCGCACCACCCCGTGATGTTTTTCTCACTCCTACTAGTGAATCTAATGTAACAAACACCCATAAAATGCGCACCACCCCGTGATGTTTTTCTCACTCCTACTAGTCAATGTAATGTAACACACACCCATACAGTGCGCACCACCCCGTGATGTTTTTCTCACTCCTACTAGTGAATGTAATGTAACACACACCCATACAGTGCGCACCACCCCGTGATGTTTTTCTCACTCCTACTAGTGAATGTAATGTAACACACACCCATACAATGCGCACCACCCCGTGATGATTTTCTCACTCCTACTAGTGAATCTAATGTAACAAACACCCATACAATGCGCACCACCCCGTGATGTTTTTCTCACTCCTACTAGTGAATGTAATGTAACACACACCCATACAATGCGCACCACCGCGTGATGTTTTTCTCACTACTACTAGTGAATGTAATGTAACACACACCCATACAATGCGCACCACCCCGTGATGTTTTTCTCACTCCTACTAGTGAATGTAATGTAACACACACCCATACAGTGCGCACCAACCCGTGATGTTTTTCTCACTCCTACTAGTGAATGTAATGTAACACACACCCATACAATGCGCAACACCCCGTGATGATTTTCTCACTCCTACTAGTGAATCTAATGTAACAAACACCCATACAATGCGCACCACCCCGTCATGTTTTTCTCACTCCTACTAGTGAATGTAATGTAACACACACCCATACAATGCGCACCACCCCGTGATGTTTTTCTCACTCCTACTAGTGAATGTAATGTAACACACACCCATACAATGCGCACCACCCCGTGATGTTTTTCTCACTCCTACTAGTGAATCTAATGTAACACACACCCATACAATGCGCACCACCCCGTGATGATTTTCTCACTCCTACTAGTGAATCTAATGTAACAAACACCCATACAGTGCGCACCACCCCGTGATGTTTTTCTCACTCCTACTAGTGAATGTAATGTAACACACACCCATTCAATGCGCACCACCCCGTGATGTTTTTCTCACTCCTACTAGTGAATGTAATGTAACACACACCCATACAATGCGCACCACCCCGTGATGTTTTTCTCACTCCTACTAGTGAATGTAATGTAACACACACCCATACAATGCGCACCACCCCGTGATGATTTTCTCACTCCTACTAGTGAATCTAATGTAACAAACACCCATACAGTGCGCACCACCCCGTGATGTTTTTCTCACTCCTACTAGTGAATGTAATGTAACACACACCCATTCAATGCGCACCACCCCGTGATGTTTTTCTCACTCCTACTAGTGAATCTAATGTAACACACACCCATACAATGCGCACCACCCCGTGATGTTTTTCTCACTCCTACTAGTGAATGTAATGTAACACACACCCATACAATGCGCACCACCCCGTGATGATTTTCTCACTCCTACTAGTGAATCTAATGTAACAAACACCCATAAAATGCGCACCACCCCGTGATGTTTTTCTCACTCCTACTAGTGAATCTAATGTAACACACACCCATACAATGCGCACCACCCCGTGATGTTTTTCTCACTCCTACTAGTGAATCTAATGTAACAAACACCCATACAATGCGCACCACCCCGTGATGTTTTTCTCACTCCTACTAGTCAATGTAATGTAACACACACCCATACAGTGCGCACCACCCCGTGATGTTTTTCTCACTCCTACTAGTGAATGTAATGTAACACACACCCATACAGTGCGCACCACCCCGTGATGTTTTTCTCACTCCTACTAGTGAATGTAATTTAACACACACCCATACAATGCGCACCACCCCGTGATGATTTTCTCACTCCTACTAGTGAATCTAATGTAACAAACACCCATACAATGCGCACCACCCCGTGATGTTTTTCTCACTCCTACTAGTGAATGTAATGTAACACACACCCATACAATGCGCACCACCGCGTGATGTTTTTCTCACTACTACTAGTGAATGTAATGTAACACACACCCATACAATGCGCACCACCCCGTGATGTTTTTCTCACTCCTACTTGTGAATGTAATGTAACACACACCCATACAATGCGCAACACCCCGTGATGATTTTCTCACTCCTACTAGTGAATCTAATGTAACAAACACCCATACAATGCGCACCACCCCGTGATGTTTTTCTCACTCCTACTAGTGAATGTAATGTAACACACACCCATACAATGCGCACCACCCCGTGATGTTTTTCTCACTCCTACTAATGAATCTAATGTAACACACACCCATACAATGCGCAGAACCCTGTGATGTTTTTCTCACTCCTACTAGTGAATGTAATGTAACACACACCCATACAATGCGCACCACCCCGTGATGTTTTTCTCACTCCTACTAGTGAATCTAATGTAACACACACCCATACAATGCGCACCACCCCGTGATGTTTTTCTCACTCCTACTAGTGAATGTAATGTAACACACACCCATACAATGCGCAACACCCCGTGATGATTTTCTCACTCCTACTAGTGAATCTAATGTAACAAACACACATACATTGCGCACCACCCCGTGATGTTTTTCTCACTCCTACTAGTGAATCTAATGTAACACACACCCATACAATGCGCACCACCCCGTGATGTTTTTCTCACTCCTACTAGTGAATGTAATGTAACACACACCCATACAATGCGCACCAGCCCGTGATGTTTTTTCACTCATACTAGTCAATGTAATGTAACACACACCCATACAATGCGCACCACCCCGTGATGATTTTCTCACTCCTACTAGTGAATCTAATGTAACACACACCCATACAATGCGCACCACCCCGTGATGTTTTTCTCACTCCTACTAGTGAATGTAATGTAACACACACCCATACAATGCGCACCACCCCGTGATGTTTTTCTCACTCCTACTAGTGAATCTAATGTAACACACACCCATACAATGCGCACCACCCCGTGATGTTTTTCTCACTCCTACTAGTGAATCTAATGTAACACACACCCATACAATGCGCACCACCCCGTGATGTTTTTCTCACTGCTACTAGTGAATGTAATGTAACACACCCATACAATGCGCACCACCCCGTGATGTTTTTCTCACTCCTACTAGTGAATGTAATGTAACACACACCAATACAATGCGCACCACCCCGTGATGTTTTTCTCACTCCTACTAGTGAATGTAATGTAACACACACCGATACAATGCGCACCACCCCGTGATGTTTTTCTCACTCCTACTAGTGAATCTAATGTAACACACACCCATACAATGCGCACCACCACGTGATGTTTTTCTCACTCGTACTAGTGAATATAATGTAACACACACCCATACAATGCGCACCACCCCGTGATGATTTTCTCACTCCTACTAGTGAATCTAATGTAACACACACCCATACAATGCGCACCACCCCGTGATATTTTTCTCACTCCTACTAGTGAATCTAATGTAACACACACCCATACAATGCGCACCACCCCGTGATGTTTTTCTCACTCCTACTAGTGAATGTAACGTAACACACACCCATACAATGCGCACCACCCCGTGATGTTTTTCTCACTCCTACTAGTGAATGTAATGTAACACACCCCCATACAATGCGCACCACCCCGTGATGTTTTTCTCACTCCTACTAGTGAATCTAATGTAACACACACCCATACAATGCGCACCACCCCGTGATGTTTTTCTCACTCCTACTAGTGAATGTAATGTAACACACCCCCATACAATGCGCACCACCCCGTGATGTTTTTCTCACTGCTACTAGTGAATGTAATGTAACACACCCATACAATGCGCACCACCCCGTGATGTTTTTCTCACTCCTACTAGTGAATGTAATGTAACACACACCCATACAATGCGCACCACCCCGTGATGTTTTTCTCACTCCTACTAGTGAATGTAATGTAACACACACCGATACAATGCGCACCACCCCGTGATGTTTTTCTCACTCCTACTAGTGAATCTAATGTAACACACACCCATACAATGCGCACCACCACGTGATGTTTTTCTCACTCGTACTAGTGAATATAATGTAACACACACCCATACAATGCGCACCACCCCGTGATGATTTTCTCACTCCTACTAGTGAATCTAATGTAACACACACCCATACAATGCGCACCACCCCGTGATATTTTTCTCACTCCTACTAGTGAATCTAATGTAACACACACCCATACAATGCGCACCACCCCGTGATGTTTTTCTCACTCCTACTAGTGAATGTAATGTAACACACACCCATACAATGCGCACCACCCCGTGATGTTTTTCTCACTCCTACTAGTGAATCTAATGTAACACACCCCCATAAAATGCGCACCACCCCGTGATGTTTTTCTCACTCCTACTAGTGAATGTAATGTAACACACACCCATACAATGCGCACCACCCTGTGATGTTTTTCTCACTCCTACTAGTGAATCTAATGTAACACACCCCCATACAATGCGCACCACCCCGTGATGATTTTCTCACTCCTACTAGTGAATCTAATGTAACAAACACCCATACAATGCGCACCACCCGGTGATGTTTTTCTCACTCCTACTAGTGAATGTAATGTAACACACACCCATACAATGCGCACCAACCCGTGATGTTTTTCTCACTCCTACTAGTGAATCTAATGTAACACACACCAATACAATGCGCACCACCCCGTGATGTTTTTCTCACTCCTACTAGTGAATCTAATGTAACACACACCCATACAATGCGCACCACCCCGTGATGTTTTTCTCACTCCTACTAGTGAATCTAATGTAACACACACCCATACAATGCGCACCACCCCGTGATGATTTTCTCACTCCTAATAGTGAATCTAATGTAACACACACCCATACAATGCGCACCACCCCGTGATGTTTTTCTAACTCCTACTAGTGAATGTAATGTAACACACACGCATACAATGCGCACCACCCCGTGATGTTTTTCTCACTCCTACTAATGAATCTAATGTAACACACACCCATACAATGCGCACCACCCCGTGATGTTTTTCTCACTCCTACTCGTGAATGTAATGTAACACACACCCATACAATGCGCACCACCCCGTGATGTTTTTCTCACTCCTACTAGTGAATGTAATGTAACACACACCCATACAATGCGCACCACCCCGTGATGTTTTTCTCACTCCTACTAGTGAATCTAATGTAACACACCCCCATACAATGCGCACCACCCCGTGATGTTTTTCTCACTCCTACTAGTGAATGTAATGTAACACACACCCATACAATGCGCACCACCCCGTGATGTTTTTCTCACTCCTACTAGTGAATCTAATGTAACACACCCCCATACAATGCGCACCACCCCGTGATGATTTTCTCACTCCTACTAGTGAATCTAATGTAACAAACACCCATACAATACGCACCACCCGGTGATGTTTTTCTCACTCCTACTAGTGAATGTAATGTAACACACACCCATACAATGCGCACCAACCCGTGATGTTTTTCTCACTGCTACTAGTGAATCTAATGTAACAAACACCAATACAATGCGCACCACCCCGTGATGTTTTTCTCACTCCTACTAGTGAATCTAATGTAACACACACCCATACAATGCGCACCACCCCGTGATGTTTTTCTCACTCCTACTAGTGAATGTAATGTAACACACACCCATACAATGCGCACCACCCCGTGATGATTTTCTCACTCCTACTAGTGAATCTAATGTAACAAACACCCATACAATGCGCACCACCCAGTGATGTTTTTCTAACTCCTACTAGTGAATGTAATGTAACACACACCCATACAATGCGCACCACCCCGTGATGTTTTTCTCACTCCTACTAATGAATCTAATGTAACACACACCCATACAATGCGCACCACCCTGTGATGTTTTTCTCACTCCTACTAGTGAATGTAATGTAACACTCACCCATACAATGCGCACCACCCCGTGATGTTTTTCTCACTCCTAGTAGTGAATGTAATGTAACACACACCCATACAATGCGCACTACCCCGTGATGTTTTTCTCACTCCTACTAGTGAATGTAATGTAACACACACCCATACAATGCGCACCACCCCGTGATGTTTTTCTCACTCCTACTAGTGAATCTAATGTAACACACACGCCTACAATGCGCACCACCGCGTGATGTTTTTTCACTCCTACTAGTGAATCTAATGTAACACACACCGATACAATGCGCACCACCCCGTGATGTTTTTCTCACTCCTACTAGTGAATGTAATGTAACACACACCCATACAATGCGCACCACCCCGTGATGTTTTTTCACTCATACTAGTGAATCTAATGTAACACACACCCATACAATGCGCACCACCCCGTGATGTTTTTCTCACTCCTACTAGTGAATGTAATGTAACACACACCCATACAATGCGCACCACCCCGTGATGTTTTTCTCACTCCTACTAGTCAATGTAATGTAACACACACCCATACAATGTGCACCACCCCGTGATGATTTTCTCACTCCTACTAGTGAATCTAATGTAACACACACCCATACAATGCGCACCACCCCGTGATGTTTTTCTCACTCCTACTAGTGAATGTAATGTAACACACACCCATACGATGCGCACCACCCCGTGATGTTTTTCTCACTCCTACTAGTGAATCTAATGTAACACACACCCATACAATGCGCACCACCCCGTGATGTTTTTCTCACTCCTACTAGTGAATCTAATGTAACACACACCCATACAATGCGCACCACCCCGTGATGTTTTTCTCACTGCTACTAGTGAATGTAATGTAACACACCCATACAATGCGCACCACCCCGTGATGTTTTTCTCACTCCTACTAGTGAATGTAATGTAACACACACCAATACAATGCGCACCACCCCGTGATGTTTTTCTCACTCCTACTAGTGAATGTAATGTAACACACACCGATACAATGCGCACCACCCCGTGATGTTTTTCTCACTCCTACTAGTGAATCTAATGTAACACACACCCATACAATGCGCACCACCACGTGATGTTTTTCTCACTCGTACTAGTGAATATAATGTAACACACACCCATACAATGCGCACCACCCCGTGATGATTTTCTCACTCCTACTAGTGAATCTAATGTAACACACACCCATACAATGCGCACCACCCCGTGATATTTTTCTCACTCCTACTAGTGAATGTAATGTAACACACACCCATACAATGCGCACCACCCCGTGATGTTTTTCTCACTCCTACTAGTGAATGTAATGTAACACACCCCCATACAATGCGCACCACCCCGTGATGTTTTTCTCACTCCTACTAGTGAATGTAATGTAACACACACCCATACAATGCGCACCACCCCGTGATGTTTTTCTCACTCCTACTAGTGAATGTAATGTAACACACCCCCATACAATGCGCACCACCCCGTGATGTTTTTCTCACTGCTACTAGTGAATGTAATGTAACACACCCATACATTGCGCACCACCCCGTGATGTTTTTCTCACTCCTACTAGTGAATGTAATGTAACACACACCCATACAATGCGCACCACCCCGTGATGTTTTTCTCACTCCTACTAGTGAATGTAATGTAACACACACCGATACAATGCGCACCACCCCGTGATGTTTTTCTCACTCCTACTAGTGAATCTAATGTAACACACACCCATACAATGCGCACCACCACGTGATGTTTTTCTCACTCGTACTAGTGAATATAATGTAACACACACCCATACAATGCGCACCACCCCGTGATGATTTTCTCACTCCTACTAGTGAATCTAATGTAACACACACCCATACAATGCGCACCACCCCGTGATATTTTTCTCACTCCTACTAGTGAATCTAATGTAACACACACCCATACAATGCGCACCACCCCGTGATGTTTTTCTCACTCCTACTAGTGAATCTAATGTAACACACACCCATACAATGCGCACCACCCCGTGATGATTTTCTCACTCCTAATAGTGAATCTAATGTAACACACACCCATACAATGCGCACCACCCCGTGATGTTTTTCTAACTCCTACTAGTGAATGTAATGTAACACACACGCATACAATGCGCACCACCCCGTGATGTTTTTCTCACTCCTACTAGTGAATCTAATGTAACACACACCCATACAATGCGCACCACCCCGTGATGTTTTTCTCACTCCTACTAGTGAATGTAATGTAACACACACCCATACAATGCGCACCACCCCGTGATGTTTTTCTCACTCCTACTAGTGAATGTAATGTAACACACACCCATACAATGCGCACCACCCCGTGATGTTTTTCTCACTCCTACTAGTGAATCTAATGTAACACACCCCCATACAATGCGCACCACCCCGTGATGTTTTTCTCACTCCTACTAGTGAATGTAATGTAACACACACCCATACAATGCGCACCACCCCGTGATGTTTTTCTCACTCCTACTAGTGAATCTAATGTAACACACCCCCATACAATGCGCACCACCCCGTGATGTTTTTCTCACTCCTACTAGTGAATGTAATGTAACACACACCCATACAATGCGCACCACCCCGTGATGTTTTTCTCACTCCTACTAGTGAATCTAATGTAACACACCCCCATACAATGCGCACCACCCCGTGATGATTTTCTCACTCCTACTAGTGAATGTAATGTAACACACACCCATACAATGCGCACCAACCCGTGATGTTTTTCTCACTGCTACTAGTGAATCTAATGTAACAAACACCAATACAATGCGCACCACCCCGTGATGTTTTTCTCACTCCTACTAGTGAATCTAATGTAACACACACCCATACAATGCGCACCACCCCGTGATGTTTTTCTCACTCCTACTAGTGAATGTAATGTAACACACACCCATACAATGCGCACCACCCCGTGATGATTTTCTCACTCCTACTAGTGAATCTAATGTAACAAACACCCATACAATGCGCACCACCCAGTGATGTTTTTCTAACTCCTACTAGTGAATGTAATGTAACACACACCCATACAATGCGCACCACCCCGTGATGTTTTTCTCACTCCTACTAATGAATCTAATGTAACACACACCCATACAGTGCGCACCACCCTGTGATGTTTTTCTCACTCCTACTAGTGAATGTAATGTAACACACACCCATACAATGCGCACCACCCCGTGATGTTTTTCTCACTCCTAGTAGTGAATGTAATGTAACACACACCCATACAATGCGCACCACCCCGTGATGTTTTTCTCACCCCTACTAGTGAATCTAAAGTAACACACACCCATACAATGCGCACCACCCCGTGATGTTTTTCTCACTCCTACTAGTGAATGTAATGTAACACACACCCATACAATGCGCACCACCCCGTGATGTTTTTCTCACTCCTACTAGTGAATGTAATGTAACACACACCCATAAAATGCGCACAACCCCGTGATGTTTTTCTCACTCCTACTAGTGAATCTAATGTAACAAACACCCATACAATGCGCACCACCCCGTGATGTTTTTCTCACTCCTACTAGTGAATGTAATGTAACACACACCCATACAATGCGCACCACCCCGTGATGTTTTTCTCACTCCTACTAGTCAATGTAATGTAACACACACCCATACAGTGCGCACCACCCCGTGATGTTTTTCTCACTCCTACTAGTGAATGTAATGTAACACACACACATACAATGCGCACCACCCCTTGATGTTTTTTCACTCATACTAGTGAATCTAATGTAACACACACCCATACAATGCGCACCACCCCGTGATGTTTTTCTCACTCCTACTAGTCAATGTAATGTAACACACACCCATACAATGCGCACCACCCCGTGATGTTTTTCTCACTCCTACTAGTGAATGTAATGTAACACACACCCATACAATGCGCACCACCCCGTGATGATTTTCTCACTCCTACTAGTGAATGTAGTGTAACACACACCCATACAATGCGCACCACCCCGGGATGTTTTTCTCACTCCTACTAGTGAATGTAATGTAACACACACCCATACAATGCGCACCACCCCGTGATGTTTTTCTCACTCCTACTAGTGAATGTAATGTAACACACACCCATACAGTGCGCACCACCCCGTGATGTTTTTCTCACTCCTACTAGTGAATGTAATGTAACACACACCCATACAATGCGCACCACCCCGTGATGTTTTTCTCACTCCTACTAGTGAATCTAATGTAACACACACCCATACAATGCGCACCACCCCGTGATGTTTTTCTCACTCCTACTAGTGAATGTAATGTAACACACACCCATACAATGCGCACCACCCCGTGATGTTTTTCTCACTCCTACTAGTGAATCTAATGTAACAAACACCCATACAATGCGCACCACCCCGTGATGTTTTTCTCACTCCTACTAGTGAATGTAATGTAACACACACCCATACAATGCGCACCACACCGTGATGTTTTTCTCACTCCTACTAGTGAATGTAATGTAACACACACCCATACAATGCGCACCACCCCGTGATGTTTTTCTCACTCCTACTAGTGAATGTAATGTAACACACACCCATACAATGCGCACCACCCCTTGATGTTTTTCTCACTCCTACTAGTGAATCTAATGTAACACACACCGATACAATGCGCACCACCCCGTGATGTTTTTCTCACTCCTACTAGTGAATGTAATGTAACACACACCCATACAATGCGCACCACCCCGTGATGTTTTTCTCACTCCTACTAGTGAATGTAATGTAACACACACCCATACAATGCGCACCAACTCGTGATGTTTTTCTCACTCCTACTAGTGAATCTAATGTAACACACACCCATACAATGCGCACCACCCCGTGATGTTTTTCTCACTCCTACTAGTGAATCTAATGTAACACACACCCATACAATGCGCACCACCCCGTGATGTTTTTCTCACTCCTACTAGTGAATCTAATGTAACACACACCCATACAATGCGCACCACCCCGTGATGATTTTCTCACTCCTACTAGTGAATCTAATGTAACAAACACCCATACAATGCGCACCACCCCGTGATGTTTTTCTCACTCCTACTAGTTAATGTAATGTAACACACACCCATACAATGCGCACCACCCCGTGATGTTTTTCTCACTCCTACTAATGAATCTAATGTAACACACACCCATACAATGCGCACCACCCTGTGATGTTTTTCTCACTCCTACTAGTGAATGTAATGTAACACACACCCATACAATGCGCACCACCCCGTGATGTTTTTCTCACTCCTACTAGTGAATGTAATGTAACACACACCCATACAATACGCACCACCCCGTGATGTTTTTCTCACTCCTACTAGTGAATCTAATGTAACACACCCCCATACAATGCGCACCACCCCGTGATGTTTTTCTCACTCCTACTAGTGAATGTAATGTAACACACACCCATACAATGCGCACCACCCCGTGATGATTTTCTCACTCCTACTAGTGAATCTAATGTAACAAACACCCATACAATGCGCACCACCCCGTGATGTTTTTCTAACTCCTACTAGTGAATGTAATGTAACACACACCCATACAATGCGCACCACCCCGTGATGTTTTTCTCACTCCTACTAATGAATCTAATGTAACACACACCCATACAATGCGCACCACCCTGTGATGTTTTTCTCACTCCTACTAGTGAATGTAATGTAACACACACCCATACAATGCGCACCACCCCGTGATGTTTTTCTCACTCCTACTAGTGAATGTAATGTAACACACACCCATACAATGCGCACCACCCCGTGATGTTTTTCTCACCCTTACTAGTGAATCTAAAGTAACACACACCCATACAATGCGCACCACCCCGTGATGTTTTTCTCACTCCTACTAGTGAATGTAATGTAACACACACCCATACAATGCGCACCACCCCGTGATGTTTTTCTCACTCCTACTAGTGAATGTAATGTAACACACACCCATACAATGCGCACAACCCCGTGATGTTTTTCTCACTCCTACTAGTGAATCTAATGTAACAAACACCCATACAATGCGCACCACCCCGTGATGTTTTTCTCACTCCTACTAGTGAATGTAATGTAACACACACCCATACAATGCGCACCACCCCGTGATGTTTTTCTCACTCCGATTAGTGAATGTAATGTAACACACACCCATACAATGCGCACCACCCCGTGATGTTTTTCTCACTCCTACTAGTGAATGTAATGTAACACACACCCATACAATGCGCACCAACCCTTGATGTTTTTTCACTCATACTAGTGAATCTAATGTAACACACACCCATACAATGCGCACCACCCCGTGATGTTTTTCTCACTCCTACTAGTGAATGTAATGTAACACACACCCATACAATGCGCACCACCCTGTGATGTTTTTCTCACTCCTACTAGTGAATGTAGTGTAACACACACCCATACAATGCGCACCACCCCATGATGATTTTCTCACTCCTACTAGTGAATGTAGTGTAACACACACCCATACAATGCGCACCCCCCCGTGATGTTTTCTCACTCCTACTAGTGAATGTAATGTAACACACACCCATACAATGCGCACCACCCCGTGATGTTTTTCTCACTCCTACTAGTCAATGTAATGTAACACACACCCATACAATGCGCACCACCCCGTGATGATTTTCTCACTCCTACTAGTTAATCTAATGAAACACACACCCATACAATGCGCACCACCCCGTGATGTTTTTCTCACTCCTACTAGTGAATGTAATGTAACACACACCCATACAATGCGCACCACCCCGTGATGTTTTTCTCACTCCTACTAGTGAATCTAATGTAACACACACCCATACAATGCGCACCACCCCGTGATGTTTTTCTCACTCCTACTAGTGAATCTAATGTAACAAACACCCATACAATGCGCACCACCCCGTGATGTTTTTCTCACTCCTACTAGTGAATGTAATGTAACACACACCCATACAATGCGCACCACACCGTGATGTTTTTCTCACTCCTACTAGTGAATGTAATGTAACACACACCCATAATGCGCACCACCCCGTGATGTTTTTCTCACGCCTACTAGTGAATGTAATGTAACACACACCCATACAATGCGCACCACCCCTTGATGTTTTTTCACTCATACTAGTGAATGTAATGTAACACACACCGATACAATGCGCACCACCCCGTGATGTTTTTCTCACTCCTACTAGTGAATGTAATGTAACACACACCCATACAATGCGCACCACCCCGTGATGTTTTTCTCACTCCTACTAGTGAATCTAATGTAACACACCCCCATACAATGCGCACCAGCCCGTGATGTTTTTCTCACTCCTACTAATGAATCTAATGTAACACACACCCATACAATGCGCACCACCCTGTGATGTTTTTCTCACTCCTACTAGTGAATGTAATGTAACACACACCCATAAAATGCGCACCACCCCGTGATGTTTTTCTCACCCCTACTAGTGAATCTAATGTAACACACACCCATACAATGCGCACCATCCCGTGATGTTTTTCTCACTCCTACTAGTGAATGTAATGTAACACACACCCATACAATGCGCACCACCCCGTGATGTTTTTCTCACTCCTACTAGTGAATGTAATGTAACACACACCCATACAATGCGCACCCCCCCGTGATGTTTTTCTCACTCCTACTAGTGAATCTAATGTAACAAACACCCATACAATGCGCACCACCTCGTGATGTTTTTCTCACTCCTACTAGTGTATGTAATGTAACACACACCCATACAATGCGCACCACCCCGTTATGTTTTTCTCACTCCTACTAGTGAATGTAATGTAACACACACCCATACAATGCGCACCACCCCGTGATGTTTTTCTCACTCCTACTAGTGAATGTAATGTAACACACACCCATACAATGCGCACCACCCCTTGATGTTTTTTCACTCATACTAGTGAATCTAATGTAACACACACCCATACAATGCGCACCCCCCCGTGATGTTTTTCTCACTCCTACTAGTGAATCTAATGTAACAAACACCCATACAATGCGCACCACCTCGTGATGTTTTTCTCACTCCTACTAGTGTATGTAATGTAACACACACCCATACAATGCGCACCACCCCGTGATGTTTTTCTCACTCCTACTAGTGAATGTAATGTAACACACACCCATACAATGCGCACCACCCCGTGATGTTTTTCTCACTCCTACTAGTGAATGTAATGTAACACACACCCATACAATGCGCACCACCCCTTGATGTTTTTTCACTCATACTAGTGAATCTAATGTAACACACACCCATACAATGCGCACCACCCCGTGATGTTTTTCTCACTCCTACTAGTGAATGTAATGTAACGCACACACATAAAATGCACACCACCCCGTGATGTTTCTCTCACACCTACTAGTGAATCTAATGTAACACACACCCATACAATGCGCACTACCCCGTGATGTTTTTCTCACTCCTACTAGTGAATGTAATGTAACACACACCCATACAATGCGCACCACCCCTTGATGTTTTTTCACTCATACTAGTGAATCTAATGTAACACACACCCATACAATGCGCACCACCCCGTGATGTTTTTCTCACTCCTACTAGTGAATGTAATGTAACACACACCCATACAATGGGCACCACCGCGTGATGTTTTTTCACTCCTACTAGTGAATCTAATGTAACACACACCCATACAATGCGCACCACCCCGTGATGTTTTTCTCACTCCTACTAGTGAATGTAATGTAACACACACCCATACCATGCGCACCACCCCGTGATGTTTTTTCACTCATACTAGTGAATCTAATGTAACACACACCCATACAATGCGCACCACCCCGTGATGATTTTCTCACTCCTACTAGTGAATGTAATGTAACACACACCCATACAATGCGCACCACCCCGTGATGTTTTTCTCACTCCTACTAGTGAATGTAGTGTAACACACACCCATACAATGCGCACCACCCCGTGATGATTTTCTCACTCCTACTAGTGAATGTAGTGTAACACACACCCATACAATGCGCACCCCCCCGTGATGTTTTTCTCACTCCTACTAGTGAATGTAATGTAACACACACCCATACAATGCGCACCACCCCGTGATGTTTTTCTCACTCCTACTAGTCAATGTAATGTAACACACACCCATACAATGCGCACCACCCCGTGATGATTTTCTCACTCCTACTAGTGAATCTAATGTAACACACACCCATACAATGCGCACCCCCACGTGATGTTTTTCTCACTCCTACTAGTGAATGTAATGTAACACACACCCATACAATGCGCACCACCCCGTGATGTTTTTCTCACTCCTACTAGTGAATCTAATGCAACACACACCCATACAATGCGCACCACCCCGTGATGTTTTTCTCACTCCTACTAGTGAATCTAATGTAACACACCCCCATACAATGCGCACCACCCCGTGATGTTTTTCTCACTCCTACTAGTGAATGTAATGTAACACACACCCATACAATGCGCACCACCCCGTGATGTTTTTCTCACTCGTACTAGTGAATCTAATGTAACACACCCCCATACAATGCGCACCACCCCGTGATGTTTTTCTCACTGCTACTAGTGAATGTAATGTAACACACCCATACAATGCGCACCACCCCGTGATGTTTTTCTCACTCCTACTAGTGAATCTAATGTAACACACACCCATACAATGCGCACCACCTCGTGATGTTTTTCTCACTCCTACTAGTGAATGTAATGTAACACACACCCATACAATGCGCACCACCCCGTGATGATTTTCTCACTCCTACTAGTGAATCTAATGTAACAAACACCCATAAAATGCGCACCACCCCGTGATGTTTTTCTCACTCCTACTAGTGAATCTAATGTAACACACACCCATACAATGCGCACCACCCCGTGATGTTTTTCTCACACCTACTAGTGAATCTAATGTAACAAACACCCATACAATGCGCACCACCCCGTGATGTTTTTCTCACTCCTACTAGTCAATGTAATGTAACACACACCCATACAGTGCGCACCACCACGTGATGTTTTTCTCACTCCTACTAGTGAATGTAATGTAACACACACCCATACAATGCGCACCACCCCGTGATGTTTTCCTCACTCCTACTAGTGAATGTAATGTAACACACACCCATACAATGCGCACCACCCCGTGATGTTTTTCTCACTCCTACTAGTCAATGTAATGTAACACACACCCATACAATGCGCACCACCTCGTGATGTTTTTCTCACTCCTACTAGTGAATGTAATGTAACACACACCCATACAATGCGCACCACCCCGTGATGTTTTTCTCACTCCTACTAGTGAATCTAATGTAACAAACACCCATACAATGCGCACCACCCCGTGATGTTTTTCTCACTCCTACTAGTCAATGTAATGTAACACACACCCATACAGTGCGCACCACCCCGTGATGTTTTTCTCACTCCTACTAGTGAATGTAATGTAACACACACCCATACAGTGCGCACCACCCCGTGATGTTTTTCTCACTCCTACTATTGAATGTAATGTAACACACACCCATACAATGCGCACCACCCCGTGATGATTTTCTCACTCCTACTAGTGAATCTAATGTAACAAACACCCATACAATGCGCACCACCCCGTGATGTTTTTCTCACTCCTACTAGTGAATGTAATGTAACACACACCCATACAATGCGCACCACCGCGTGATGTTTTTCTCACTCCTACTAGTGAATGTAATGTAACACACACCCATACAATGCGCACCACCCCGTGATGTTTTTCTCACTCCTACTAGTGAATGTAATGTAACACACACCCATACAGTGCGCACCAACATGTGATGTTTTTCTCACTCCTACTAGTGAATGTAATGTAACACACACCCGTACAATGCGCACCACCCCGTGATGATATTCTCACTCCTACTAGTGAATCTAATGTAACACACACCCATACAATGCGCACCACCCCGTGATGTTTTTCTCACTCCTACTAGTGAATGTAATGTAACACACACCCATACAATGCGCAACACCCCGGGATGATTTTCTCACTCCTACTAGTGAATCTAATGTAACAAACACCCATACAATGCGCACCACCCCGTGATGTTTTTCTCACTCCTACTAGTGAATGTAATGTAACACACACCCATACAATGCGCACCACCCCGTCATGTTTTTCTCACTCCTACTAGTGAATGTAATGTAACACACACCCATACAATGCGCACCACCCCGTGATGTTTTTCTCACTCCTACTAGTGAATGTAATGTAACACACACCCATACAATGCGCACCACCCCGTGATGTTTTTCTCACTCGTACTAGTGAATCTAATGTAACACACACCCATACAATGCGCACCACCTCGTGATGTTTTTCTCACTCCTACTAGTGAATGTAATGTAACACACACCCATACAATGCGCACCACCCCGTGATGTTTTTCTCACTCCTACTAGTGAATCTAATGTAACAAACACCCATAAAATGCGCACCACCCCGTGATGTTTTTCTCACTCCTACTAGTGAATCTAATGACACACACACCCATACAATGCGCACCACCCCGTGATGTTTTTCTCACTCCTACTAGTGAATCTAATGTAACAAACACCCATACAATGCGCACCACCCTGTGATGTTTTTCTCACTCCTACTAGTCAATGTAATGTAACACACACCCATACAGTGCGCACCACCCCGTGATGTTTTTCTCACTCCTACTAGTGAATGTAATGTAACACACACCCATACAATGCGCACCACCCCGTGATGTTTTTCTCACTCCTACTAGTGAATGTAATGTAACACACACCCATACAATGCGCACCACTCCGTGATGTTTTTCTCACTCCTACTAGTGAATCTAATGTAACACACACCCATACAATGCGGACCACCTCGTGATTTTTTTCTCACTCCTACTAGTGAATGTAATGTAACACACACCCATACAATGCGCACCACCCCGTGATGATTTTCTCACTCCTACTAGTGAATCTAATGTAACAAACACACATAAAATGCGCACCACCCCGTGATGTTTTTCTCACTCCTACTAGTGAATCTAATGTAACACACACCCATACAATGCGCCCAACCCCGTGATGTTTTTTTCACTCCTACTAGTGAATCTAATGTAACACACCCCCATACAATGCGCACCACCCCGTGATGTTTTTCTCACTGCTACTAGTGAATGTAATGTAACACACCCATACAATGCGCACCACCCCGTGATGTTTTTCTCACTCCTACTAGTGAATCTAATGTAACACACACCCATACAATGCGCACCACCTCGTGATGTTTTTCTCACTCCTACTAGTGAATGTAATGTAACACACACCCATACAATGCGCACCACCCCGTGATGATTTTCTCACTCCTACTAGTGAATCTAATGTAACAAACACCCATAAAATGCGCACCACCCCGTGATGTTTTTCTCACTCCTACTAGTGAATCTAATGTAACACACACCCATACAATGCGCACCACCCCGTGATGTTTTTCTCACACCTACTAGTGAATCTAATGTAACAAACACCCATACAATGCGCACCACCCCGTGATGTTTTTCTCACTCCTACTAGTCAATGTAATGTAACACACACCCATACAGTGCGCACCACCCCGTGATGTTTTTCTCACTCCTACTAGTGAATGTAATGTAACACACACCCATACAATGCGCACCACCCCGTGATGTTTTCCTCACTCCTACTAGTGAATGTAATGTAACACACACCCATACAATGCGCACCACCCCGTGATGTTTTTCTCACTCCTACTAGTCAATGTAATGTAACACACACCCATACAATGCGCACCACCTCGTGATGTTTTTCTCACTCCTACTAGTGAATGTAATGTAACACACACCCATACAATGCGCACCACCCCGTGATGTTTTTCTCACTCCTACTAGTGAATCTAATGTAACATACACCCATACAATGCGCACCACCCCGTGATGTTTTTCTCACTCCTACTAGTCAATGTAATGTAACACACACCCATACAGTGCGCACCACCCCGTGATGTTTTTCTCACTCCTACTAGTGAATGTAATGTAACACACACCCATACAGTGCGCACCACCCCGTGATGTTTTTCTCACTCCTACTAGTGAATGTAATGTAACACACACCCATACAATGCGCACCACCCCGTGATGATTTTCTCACTCCTACTAGTGAATCTAATGTAACAAACACCCATACAATGCGCACCACCCCGTGATGTTTTTCTCACTCCTACTAGTGAATGTAATGTAACACACACCCATACAATGCGCACCACCGCGTGATGTTTTTCTAACTCCTACTAGTGAATGTAATGTAACACACACCCATACAATGCGCACCACCCCGTGATGTTTTTCTCACTCCTACTAGTGAATGTAATGTAACACACACCCATACAGTGCGCACCAACATGTGATGTTTTTCTCACTCCTACTACTGAATGTAATGTAACACACACCCGTACAATGCGCACCACCCCGTGATGATTTTCTCACTCCTACTAGTGAATCTAATGTAACACACACCCATACAATGCGCACCACCCCGTGATGTTTTTCTCACTCCTACTAGTGAATGTAATGTAACACACACCCATACAATGCGCAACACCCCGTGATGATTTTCTCACTCCTACTAGTGAATCTAATGTAACAAACACCCATACAATGCGCACCACCCCGTGATGTTTTTCTCACTCCTACTAGTGAATGTAATGTAACACACACCCATACAATGCGCACCACCCCGTCATGTTTTTCTCACTCCTACTAGTGAATGTAATGTAACACACACCCATACAATGCGCACCACCCCGTGATGTTTTTCTCACTCCTACTAGTGAATGTAATGTAACACACACCCATACAATGCGCACCACCCCGTGATGTTTTTCTCACTCGTACTAGTGAATCTAATGTAACACACACCCATACAATGCGCACCACCTCGTGATGTTTTTCTCACTCCTACTAGTGAATGTAATGTAACACACACCCATACAATGCGCACCACCACGTGATGATTTTCTCACTCCTACTAGTGAATCTAATGTAACAAACACCCATAAAATGCGCACCACCCCGTGATGTTTTTCTCACTCCTACTAGTGAATCTAATGACACACACACCCATACAATGCGCACCACCCCGTGATGTTTTTCTCACTCCTACTAGTGAATCTAATGTAACAAACACCCATACAATGCGCACCACCCTGTGATGTTTTTCTCACTCCTACTAGTCAATGTAATGTAACACACACCCATACAGTGCGCACCACCCCGTGATGTTTTTCTCACTCCTACTAGTGAATGTAATGTAACACACACCCATACAATGCGCACCACCCCGTGATGTTTTTCTCACTCCTACTAGTGAATGTAATGTAACACACACCCATACAATGCGCACCACTCCGTGATGTTTTTCTCACTCCTACTAGTGAATCTAATGTAACACACACCCATACAATGCGCACCACCTCGTGATGTTTTTCTCACTCCTACTAGTGAATGTAATGTAACACACACCCATACAATGCGCACCACCCCGTGATGATTTTCTCACTCCTACTAGTGAATCTAATGTAACAAACACCCATAAAATGCGCACCACCCCGTGATGTTTTTCTCACTCCTACTAGTGAATCTAATGTAACACACACCCATACAATGCGCACCACCCCGTGATGTTTTTCTCACTCCTACTAGTGAATCTAATGTAACAAACACCCATACAATGCGCACCACACCGTGATGTTTTTCTCACTCCTACTAGTCAATGTAATGTAACACACACCCATACAGTGCACACCACCCCGTGATGTTTTTCTCACTCCTACTAGTGAATGTAATGTAACACACACCCATACAGTGCGCACCACCCCGTGATGTTTTTCTCACTCCTACTAGACAATGTAATGTAACACACACCCATACAATGCGCACCACCCCGTGATGATTTTCTCACTCCTACTAGTGAATCTAATGTAACACACACCCATACAATGCGCACCACCCCGTGATGTATTTCTCACTCCTACTAGTGAATTTAATGTAACACACACCCATACAATGCGCAACACCCCGTGATGATTTTCTCACTCCTACTAGTGAATCTAATGTAACAAACACCCATACAATGCGCACCACCCCGTGATGTTTTTCTCACTCCTACTAGTGAATGTAATGTAACACACACCCATACAATGCGCACCACCCCGTGATGTTTTTCTCACTCCTACTAATGAATCTAATGTAACACACACCCATACAATGCACAGAACCCTGTGATGTTTTTCTCACTCCTACTAGTGAATGTAATGTAACACACACCCATACAATGCGCACCACCCCGTGATGTTTTTCTCACTCCTACTAGTGAATGTAATGTAACACACACCCATACAATGCGCACCACCCCGTGATGTTTTTCTCACTCCTACTAGTGAATCTAATGTAACACACACCCATACAATGCGCACCACCCCGTGATGTTTTTCTCACTCCTACTAGTGAATGTAATGTAACACACACCCATACAATGCGCACCACCCCGTCATGTTTTTCTCACTCCTACTAGTGAATGTAATGTAACACACACCCATACAATGCGAACCACCCCGTGATGTTTTTCTCACTCCTACTAGTGAATGTAATGTAACACACACCCATACAATGCGCACCACCCCGTGATGTTTTTCTCACTCCTACTAGTGAATCTAATGTAACACACACCCATACAATGCGCACCACCTCGTGATGTTTTTCTCACTCCTACTAGTGAATCTAATGTAACAAACACCCATAAAATGCGCACCACCCCGTGATGTTTTTCTCACTCCTACTAGTGAATCTAATGTAACACACACCCATACAATGCGCACCACCCCGTGATGTTTTTCTCACTCCTACTAGTGAATCTAATGCAACACACACCCATACAATGCGCACCACCCCGTGATGTTTTTCTCACTCCTACTAGTGAATCTAATGTAACAAACACCCATACAATGCGCACCACCCAGTGATGTTTTTCTCACTCCTGCTAGTCAATGTAATGTAACACACACCCATACAGTGCTCACCACCCCGTGATGTTTTTCTCACTCCTACTAGTGAATGTAATGTAACACACACCCATACAATGCGCACCACCCCGTGATGTTTTTCTCACTCCTACTAGTGAATGTAATGTAACACACACCCATACAATGCGCACCACCCCGTGATGTTTTTCTCACTCCTACTAGTGAATCTAATGTAACACACACCCATACAATGCGCACCACCTCGTGATGTTTTTCTCACTCCTACTAGTGAATGTAATGTAACACAGACCCATACAATGCGCACCACCCCGTGATGATTTTCTCACTCCTACTAGTGAATCTAATGTAACAAACACCCATAAAATGCGCACCACCCCGTGATGTTTTTCTCACTCCTACTAGTGAATATAATGTAACACACACCCATACAATGCGCACCACCCCGTGATGTTTTTCTCACTCCTACTAGTGAATCTAATGTAACAAACACCCATACAATGCGCACCACCCCGTGATGTTTTTCTCACTCCTACTAGTCAATGTAATGTAACACACACCCATACAGTGCGCACCACCCCGTGATGTTTTTCTCACTCCTACTAGTGAATGTAATGTAAAACACACACATACAGTGCGCACCACCCCGTGATGTTTTTCTCACTACTACTAGTGAATCTAATGTAGCACACACCCATACAATGCGCACCACCCCGTGATGATTTTCTCACTCCTACTAGTGAATCTAATGTAACAAACACCCATACAATGCGCACCACCCCGTGATGTTTTTCTCACTCCTACTAGTGAATGTAATGTAACACACACCCATACAATGCGCACCACCGCGTGATGTTTTTCTCACTCCTACTAGTGAATGTAATGTAACACACACCCATACAATGCGCACCACCCCGTGATGATTTTCTCACTCCTACTAGTGAATCTAATGTAACAAACACCCATACAATGCGCACCACCCCGTGATGTTTTTCTCACTCCTACTAGTGAATGTAATGTAACACACACCCATACAATGCGCACCACCCCGTGATGTTTTTCTCACTCCTACTAGTGAATGTAATGTAACACACACCCATACAATGCGCACCACCCCGTGATGTTTTTCTCACTCCTACGAGTGAATGTAATGTAACACACACCCATACAATGCGCACCACCCCGTGATGTTTTTCTCACTCCTACTAGTGAATGTAATGTAACACACACCCATACAATGCGCACCACCCCGTGATGTTTTTCTCACTCCTACTAGTGAATGTAATGTAACACACACCCATACAATGCGCACCACCCCGTGATGTTTTTCTCACTCCTAATAGTGAATGTAATGTAACACACACCCATACAGTGCGTACCACCCCGTGATGTTTTTCTCACTCCTACTAGTCAATGTAATGTAACACACACCCATACAGTGCGCACCACCCCGTGATGTTTTTCTCACTCCTACTAGTCAATGTAATGTAACACACACCCATACATTGCGCACCACCCCGTGATGTTTTTCTCACTCCTACTAGTGAATGTAATGTAACACACACCCATACATTGCGCACCACCCCGTGATGTTTTTCTCACTCCTACTAGTGAATGTAATGTAACACACACCCATACAGTGCGCACCACCCCGTGATGTTTTTCTCACTCCTACTAGTGAATGTAATGTAACACACACCCATACAGTGCGCACCACCCCGTGATGTTTTTCTCACTCCTACTAGTGAATGTAATGTAACAAACACCCATACAATGCGCACCACCCCGTGATGTTTTTCTCACTCCTACTAGTGAATGTAATGTAACAAACACCCATGCAATGTGCACCACCCCGTGATGTTTTTCTCACTCCTACTAGTGAATGTAATGTAACACACACCCATACAATGCGCACCACCCCGTGATGTTTTTCTCACTCCTACTAGTGAATGTAATGTAACACACACCCATACAATGCGCACCACCCCGTGATGTTTTTCTCACTCCTACTAGTGAATGTAATGTAACACACACCCATACAATGCGCACCACCCCGTGATGTTTTTCTCACTCCTACTAGTGAATGTAATGTAACACACACATACAATGCGCACCACCCCCTGATGTTTTCCTCACTCCTACTAGTGAATGTAATGTAACGCACACCCATACAATGCGCACCACCCCGTGATGTTTTTCTCACTCCTACTAGTGAATGTAATGTAACGCACACCCATACAATGCGCACCACCCCGTGATGTTTTTCTCACTCCTACTAGTGAATGTAATGTAACGCACACCCATACAATGCGCACCACCCCGTGATGTTTCTCTCACTCCTACTAGTGAATGTAATGTAACGCACACACATAAAATGCGCACCACCCCGTGATGTTTCTCTCACTCCTACTAGTGAATCTAATGTAACACACACCCATACAATGCGCACCACCCCGTGATGTTTTTCACACTCCTACTAGTGAATCTAATGTAACACACACCCATACAATGCGCACCACCCCGTGATAAATTTCTCACTCCTACTAGTGAATCTAATGTAACACACACCCATACAATGCGCACCAACCCGTGATGTTTTTCTCACTCCTACTAGTGAATGTAATGTAACACACACCCATACAATGCGCACCACCCCGTGATGTTTTTCTCACTCCTACTAGTGAATGTAATGTAACACACACCCATACAATGCGCACCACCGCGTGATGTTTTTTCACTCCTACTAGTGAATCTAATGTAACACACACCCATACAATGCGCGCCACCCCGTGATGTTTTTCTCACTCCTACTAGTGAATGTAATGTAACACACACCCATACAATGAGCACCACCCCGTGATGTTTTTTCACTCATACTAGTGAATCTAATGTAACGCACATCCATACAATGCGCACCACCCCGTGATGTTTTTCTCACTCCTACTAGTGAATGTAATGTAACACACACCCATACAATGCGCACCACCCCGTGATGATTTTCTCACTCCTACTAGTGAATCTAATGTAACAAACACCCATAAAATGCGCACCACCCCGTGATGTTTTTCTCACTCCTACTAGTGAATCTAATGTAACAAACACCAGTACAATGCGCACCACCCGGTGATGTTTTTCTCACTCCTACTAGTGAATGTAATGTAACACACACCCATACAATGCGCACCAACCCATGATGTTTTTCTCACTCCTACTAGTGAATCTAATGTAACACAAACCAATACAATGCGCACAACCCCGTGATGTTTTTCTCACTCCTACTAGTGAATCTAATGTAACACACACCCATACAATGCGCACCACCCCGTGATGTTTTTCTCACTCCTACTAGTGAATGTAATGTAACACACACCCATACAATGCGCAACACCCCGTGATGATTTTCTCACTCCTACTAGTGAATCTAATGTAACAAACACCCATACAATGCGCACCACCCCGTGATGTTTTTCTCACTCCTACTAGTGAATGTAATGTAACACACACCCATACAATGCGCACCACCCCGTGATGTTTTTCTCACTCCTACTAATGAATCTAATGTAACACACACCCATACAATGCGCAGAACCCTGTGATGTTTTTCTCACTCCTACTAGTGAATGTAATGTAACACACACCCATACAATGCGCAGAACCCTGTGATGTTTTTCTCACTCCTACTAGTGAATGTAACGTAACACACACCCATACAATGCGCACCACCCCGTGATGTTTTTCTCACTCCTACTAGTGAATGTAATGTAACACACACCCATACAATGCGCACCACCCCGTGATGTTTTTCTCACTCCTACTAGTGAATGTAATGTAACACGCACCCATACAATGCGCACAACCCCGTGATGTTTTTCTCACTCCTACTAATGAATGTAATGTAACACACACCCATACAATGCGTACCACCCCGTGATGTTTTTCTCACTCCTACTAGTGAATGTAATGTAACACACACCCATACAATGCGCACCACCCCGTGATGATTTTCTCACTCCTAGTAGTGAATCTAATGTAACAAACACCCATACAATGCGCACCACCCCGTGATGTTTTTCTCACTCCTACTAGTGAATGTAATGTAACACACACCCATACAATGCGCACCACCCCGTGATGTTCTTCTCACTCCTACTAGTGAATCTAATGTAACACACACCCATACAATGCGCACCACCCCGTGATGTTTTTCTCACTCCTACTAGTGAATGTAATGTAACACACACCCATACAATGCGCACCAACCCATGATGTTTTTCTCACTCCTACTAGTGAATCTCATGTAACACAAACCAATACAATGCGCACAACCCCGTGATGTTTTTCTCACTCCTACTAGTGAATCTAATGTAACACACTCCCATACAATGCGCACCACCCCGTGATGTTTTTCTCACTCCTACTAGTGAATGTAATGTAACACACACCCATACAATGCGCAACACCCCGTGATGATTTTCTCACTCCTACTAGTGAATCTAATGTAACAAACACCCATACAATGCGCACCACCCCGTGATGATTTTCTCACTCCTACTAGTGAATCTAATGTAACAAACACCCATAAAATGCGCACCACCCCGTGATGTTTTTCTCACTGCTACTTGTGAATGTAATGTAACACCCACCCATACAATGCGCACCACCCCGTGATGTTTTTCTCACTCCTACTAGTGAATCTAATGTAACACACACCCATACAATGAGCACCACCCCGTGATGTTTTTCTCACTCCTACTAGTGAATCTAATGTAACACACACCCATACAATGCGCACCACCCCGTGATGTTTTTCTCACTGCTACTAGTGAATGTAATGTAACACACCCATACAATGCGCACCACCCCGTGATATTTTTCTCACTTCTACTAGTGAATGTAATGTAACACACACCCATACAATGCGCACCACCCCGTGATGTTTTTCTCACTCCTACTAGTGAATGTAATGTAACACACACCAATACAATGTGCACCACCCCGTGATGTTTTTCTCACTCCTATTAATGAATGTAATGTAACACACACCGATACAATGCGCACCACCCCGTGATGTTTTTCTCACTCCTACTAGTGAATCTAATGTAACACACACCCATACAATGCGCACCACCACGTGATGTTTTTCTCACTCCTACTAGTGAATATAATGTAACACACACCCATACAATGCGCACCACCCCGTGATGATTTTCTCACTCCTAATAGTGTATCTAATGTAACACACACCCATACAATGCGCACCGCCCCGTGATGTTTTTCTCACTCCTACTAGGGAATCTAATGTAACACACACCCATACAATGCGCACCACCCCATGATGTTTTTCTCACTCCTACTAGTGAATCTAATGTAACAAACACCCATACAATGCGCACCACCCCGTGATGATTTTCTCACTCCTAATAGTGAATCTAATGTAACACACACCCATACAATGCGCACCACCCCGTGATGTTTTTCTCACTCCTACTAGGGAATCTAATGTAACACACACCCATACAATGCGCACCACCCCATGATGTTTTTCTCACTCCTACTAGTGAATCTAATGTAACACACACCCATACAATGCGCACCACCACGTGATGTTTTTCTCACTCCTACTAGTGAATATAATGTAACACACACCCATACAATGCGCATCACCCCGTGATGATTTTCTCACTCCTAATAGTGAATCTAATGTAAAACACACCCATACAATGCGCACCACCCCGTGATGTTTTTCTCACTCCTACTAGTGAATCTAATGTAACACACCCCCATACAATGCGCACCACCCCGTGATGGTTTTCTCACTCCTACTAGTGAATCTAATGTAACAAACACCCATACAATGCGCACCACCCGGTGATGTTTTTCTCACTCCTACTAGTGAATGTAATGTAACACACACCCATACAATGCGCACCAACCCATGATGTTTTTCTCACTCCTACTAGTGAATCTAATGTAACACAAACCAATACAATGCGCACAACCCCGTGATGTTTTTCTCACTCCTACTAGTGAATGTAATGTAAAACACCCATACAATGCGCACCACCCCGTGATGTTTTTCTCACTCCTACTAGTGAATGTAATGTAACACACCCATACAATGCGCACCACCCCCTGATGTTTTTCTCACTCCTACTAGTGAATGTAATGTAACGCACACGCATACAATGTGCACCACCCCGTGATGTTTTTCTCACTCCTACTAGTGAATGCAATGTAACGCACACCCATACAATGCGCACCACCCCGTGATGTTTCTCTCACTCTTACTAGTGAATGTAATGTAACGCACACCCATAAAATGCGCACCACCCCGTGATGTTTCTCTCACTCCTACTAGTGAATCTAATGTAACACACAACCATACAATGCCCACCACCCCGTGATGTTTCTCTCACTCCTACTAGTGAATCTAATGTAACACACACCCATACAATGCGCACCGCCCCGTGATAATTTTCTCACTCCTACTAGTGAATGTAATGTAACACACACCCATACAATGCGCACCACCCCGTGATGTTTTTCTCACTCCTACTAGTGAAAGTAATGTAACACACACCTATACAATGCGCACCACCCCGTGATTTTTTTCTCACTCCTACTAGTGAATGTAATGTAACACACACCCATACAATGCGCACCACCCCGTGATGTTTTTCTCACTCCTACTAGTGAATGTAATGTAACACACACCCATACAATGCGCACCACCCCGTGATGTTTTTCTCACTCCTACTACTGAATGTAGTGTAACACACACCCATACAATGCGCACCACCCCGTGATGTTTTTCTCACTGCTAGTAGTGAATGTAGTGTAACACACACCCATACAATGCGCACCACCCCGTGATGTTTTTCTCACTTCTACTAGTGAATGTAATGTAACACACACCCATACAATGCGCACCACCCCGTGATGATTTTCTCACTCCTACTAGTGAATCTAATGTAACAAACACCCATACAATGCGCACAACCCCGTGATGTTTTTCTCACTCCTACTAGTGAATGTAATGTAACACACACCCATACAATGCGCACCACCCCGTGATGTTTTTCTCACTCCTACTAGTGAATGTAATGTAACACACACCCATACAATGCGCACCACCCCGTGATGTTTTTCTCACTCCTACTAGTGAAGGTAATGTAACACACACATACAATGCGCACCACCCCCTGATGTTTTCCTCACTCCTACTAGTGAATGTAATGTAACGCACACCCATACAATGCGCACCACCCCGTGATGTTTTTCTCACTCCTACTAGTGAATGTAATGTAACGCACACCCATACAATGCGCACCACCCCGTGATGTTTTTCTCACTCCTACTAGTGAATGTAATGTAACGCACACCCATACAATGCGCACCACCCCGTGATGTTTCTCTCACTCCTACTAGTGAATGTAATGTAACGCACACACATAAAATGCGCACCACCCCGTGATGTTGCTCTCACTCCTACTAGTGAATCTAATGTAACACACACCCATACAATGCGCACCACCCCGTGATGTTTTTCTCACTCCTACTAGTGAATCTAATGTAACACACACCCATACAATGCGCACCACCCCGTGATAAATTTCTCACTCCCACTAGTGAATCTAATGTAACACACACCCATACAATGCGCACCACCCCGTGATGTTTTTCTCACTCCTACTAGTGAATGTAATGTAACACACACCCATACAATGCGCACCACCCCGTGATGTTTTTCTCACTCCTACTAGTGAATGTAATGTAACACACACCCATACAATGCGCACCACCGCGTGATGTTTTTTCACTCCTACTAGTGAATCTAATGTAACACACACCCATACAATGCGCGCCACCCCGTGATGTTTTTCTCACTCCTACTAGTGAATGTAATGTAACACACACCCATACAATGAGCACCACCCCGTGATGTTTTTTCACTCATACTAGTGAATCTAATGTAACGCACATCCATACAATGCGCACCACCCCGTGATGTTTTTCTCACTCCTACTAGTGAATGTAATGTAACACACACCCATACAATGCGCACCACCCCGTGATGTTTTTTCACTCATACTAGTGAATCTAATGTAACGCACATCCATACAATGCGCACCACCCCGTGATGTTTTTCTCACTCCTACTAGTGAATGTAATGTAACACACACCCATACAATGCGCACCACCCCGTGATGTTTTTCTCACTCCTACTAGTGAATGTAATGTAACACACACCCATACAATGCGCACCACCCCGTGATGATTTTCTCACTCCTACTAGTGAATCTAATGTAACAAACACCCATAAAATGCGCACCACCCCGTGATGTTTTTCTCACTGCTACTTGTGAATGTAATGTAACACACACCCATACAATGTGCACCACCCCGTGATGTTTTTCTCACTCCTACTAGTGAATCTAATGTAACACACACCCATACAATGAGCACCACCCCGTGATGTTTTTCTCACTCCTACTAGTGAATCTAATGTAACACACACCCATACAATGCGCACCACCCCGTGATGTTTTTCTCACTGCTACTAGTGAATGTAATGTAACACACCCATACAATGCGCACCACCCCGTGATGTTTTTCTCACTGCTAATTGTGAATGTAATGTAACACACACCCATACAATGCGCACCACCCCGTGATGTTTTTCTCACTCCTACTAGTGAATCTAATGTAACACACACCCATAAAATGAGCACCACCCCGTGATGTTTTTCTCACTCCTACTAGTGAATCTAATGTAACACACACCCATACAATGAGCACCACCCCGTGATGTTTTTCTCACTCCTACTAGTGAATCTAATGTAACACACACCCATACAATGCGCACCACCCCGTGATGTTTTTCTCACTGCTACTAGTGAATGTAATGTAACACACCCATACAATGCGCACCACCCCGTGATGTTTTTCTCACTTCTACTAGTGAATGTAATGTAACACACACCCATACAATGCGCACCACCCCGTGATGTTTTTCTCACTCCTACTAGTGAATGTAATGTAACACACACCCATACAATGCGCACCACCCCGTGATGTTTTTCTCACTCCTACTAGTGAATCTAATGTAACACACACCCATACAATGAGCACCACCCCGTGATGTTTTTCTCACTCCTACTAGTGAATCTAATGTAACACACACCCATACAATGCGCACCACCCCGTGATGTTTTTCTCACTGCTACTAGTGAATGTAATGTAACACACCCATACAATGGGCACCACCCCGTGATATTTTTCTCACTCCTACTAGTGAATGTAATGTAACACACACCCATAAAATGTGCACCACCCCGTGATGTTTTTCTCACTCCTATTAATGAATGTAATGTAACACACACCGATACAATGCGCACCACCCCGTGATGTTTTTCTCACTCCTACTAGTGAATCTAATGTAACAAACACCCATACAATGCGCACCACCCCGTGATGTTTTTCTCACTCCTACTAGTCAATGTAATGTAACACACCCATACAGTGCGCACCACCCCGTGATGTTTTTCTCACTCCTACTAGTGAATGTAATGTAACACACACCCATACAGTGCGCACCACCCCGTGATGTTTTTCTCACTCCTACTAGTGAATGTAATGTAACACACACCCATACAATGCGCACCACCCCGTGATGATTTTCTCACTCCTACTAGTGAATCTAATGTAACAAACACCCATACAATGCGCACCACCCCGTGATGTTTTTCCTCACTCCTACTAGTGAATGTAATGTAACACACACCCATACAATGCGCACCACCGCGTGATGTTTTTCTCACTCCTACTAGTGAATGTAATGTAACACACACCCATACAATGCGCACCACCCCGTGATGTTTTCTCACTCCTACTAGTGAATGTAATGTAACACACACCCATACAGTGCGCACCAACCCGTGATGTTTTTCTCACTCCTACTAGTGAATGTAATGTAACACACACCCATACAATGCGCAGCACCCCGTGATGATTTTCTCACTCCTACTAGTGAATCTAATGTAACAAACACCCATACAATGCGCACCACCCCGTGATGTTTTTCTCACTCCTACTAGTGAATGTAATGTAACACACACCCATACAATGCGCACCACCCCGTGATGTTTTCTCACTCCTACTAGTGAATGTAATGTAACACACACCCATACAGTGCGCACCAACCCGTGATGTTTTTCTCACTCCTACTAGTGAATGTAATGTAACACACACCCATACAATGCGCACCACCCCGTGATGATTTTCTCACTCCTACTAGTGAATCTAATGTAACAAACACCCATACAATGCGCACCACCCCGTGATGTTTTTCTCACTCGTACTAGTGAATGTAATGTAACACACACCCATACAATGCGCACCACCCCGTGATGTTTTTCTCACTCCTACGAGTGAATGTAATGTAACACACACCCATACAATGCGCACCACCCCGTGATGTTTTTCTCACTCCTACGAGTGAATGTAATGTAACACACACCCATACAATGCGCACCACCCCGTGATGTTTTTCTCACTCATACGAGTGAATGTAATGTAACACACACCCATACAATGCGCACCACCCCGTGATGTTTTTCTCACTCCTACTAGTGAATGTAATGTAACACACACCCATACAATGCACACCACCCCGTGATGTTTTTCTCACTCCTACTAGTGAATGTAATGTAACACACACCCATACAATGCGTACCACCCCGTGATGTTTTTCTCACTCCTACTAGTGAATCTAATGTAACACACACCCATACAATGCGCACCACCCCGTGATGTTTTTCTCACTCCTACTAGTGAATCTAATGTAACACACACCCATACAGTGCGCACCACCCCGTGATGTTTTTCTCACTCCTACTAGTGAATGTAATGTAACACACACCCATACAGTGCGCACCACCCCGTGATGTTTTTCTCACTCCTACTAGTGAATGTAATGTAACACACACCCATACAGTGCGCACCACCCCGTGATGTTTTTCTCACTCCTACTTTAGTGAATGTAATGTAACAAACACCCATACAGTGCGCACCACCCCGTGATGTTTTTCTCACTCCTACTAGTGAATGTAATGTAACACACACCCATACAATGCGCACCACCCCATGATGTTTTTCTCACTCCTACTAGTGAATGTAATGTAATACACACCCATACAATGTGCACCACCCCGTGATGTTTTTCTCACTCCTACTAGTGAATGTAATGTAACACACACCCATACAATGCGCACCACCCAGTGATGTTTTTCTCACTCCTACTAGTGAATGTAATGTAACACACACCCATACAATGCGCACCACCCCGTGATGTTTTTCTCACTCCTACTAGTGAGTGTAATGTAACACACACCCATACAATGCGCACCACCCCGTGATGTTTTTCTCACTCCTACTAGTGAATGTAATGTAACACACACCCATACCATGCGCACCACCCCGTGATGTTTTTCTCACTCCTACTAGTGAATGTAATGTAACACACACCCATACAGTGCGCACCACCCCGTGATGTTTTTCTCACTCCTACGAGTGAATGTAATGTAACACACACCCATACAATGCGCACCACCCCGTGATGTTTTTCTCACTCCTACAAGTGAATGTAATGTAACACACACCCATACAATGCGCACCACCCCGTGATGTTTTTCTCACTCCTACTAGTGAATGTAATGTAACACACACCAATACAATGCGCACAACCCCGTGATGTTTTTCTCACTCCTACTAATGAATGTAATGTAACACACACCCATACAATGCGTACCACCCCGTGATGTTTTTCTCACTCCTACTAGTGAATGTAATGTAACACACACCCATACAATGCGCACCACCCCGTGATGATTTTCTCACTCCTAGTAGTGAATCTAATGTAACAAACACCCATACAATGCGCACCACCCCGTGATGTTTTTCTCACTCCTACTAGTGAATGTAATGTAACACACACCCATACAATGCGCACCACCCCGTGATGTTCTTCTCACTCCTACTAGTGAATCTAATGTAACACACACCCATACAATGCGCACCACCCCGTGATGTTTTTCTCACTCCTACTAGTGAATCTAATATAACACACACCCATACAATGCGCACCACCCCGTGATGTTTTTCTCACACCTACTAGTGAATGTAATGTAACACACACCCATACAATGCGCACCACCCCGTGATGTTTTTCTCACTCCTACTAGTGAATGTAATGTAACGCACACACATAAAATGCGCACCACCCCGTGATGTTTCTCTCACTCCTACTAGTGAATCTAATGTAACGCACACAAATAAAATGCGCACCACCCCGTGATGTTTCTCTCACTCCTACTAGTGAATGTAATGTAACACACACCCATACAATGCGAACCACCCCGTGATGTTTTTCTCACTCCTACTAGTGAATGTAATGTAACACACACCCATACAATGCGCACCACCCCGTGATGTTTTTCTCACTGCTACTAGTGAATGTAATGTAACGCACACCCATACAATGCGCACCACCCCGTGATGTTTTTCTCACTCCTACTAGTGAATCTAATGTAACACACACCCATACAATGCGCACCACCCCGTGATGTTTTTCTCACTCCTACTAGTGAATCTAATGTAACACACACCCATACAATGCGCACCACCACGTGATGTTTTTCTCACTCCTACTAGTGAATGTAATGTAACACACACCCATACAATGCGCACCACCCCGTGATTTTTTTTCACTCCTACTAGTGAATGTAATGTAACACACACCCATACAATGCGCACCACCCCGTCATGTTTTTCTCACTCCTACTAGTGAATGTAATGTAACACACCCATACAATGCGCACCACCCCCTGATGTTTTTCTCACTCCTACTAGTGAATGTAATGTAACGCACACGCATACAATGCGCACCACCCCGTGATGTTTTTCTCACTGCTACTAGTGAATGTAATGTAACGCACACCCATACAATGTGCACCACCCCGTGATGTTTTTCTCACTCCTACTAGTGAATGTAATGTAACGCACACCCATACAATGCGCACCACCCCGTGATGTTTCTCTCACTCTTACTAGTGAATGTAATGTAACACACAACCATACAATGCGCACCACCCCGTGATGTTTCTCTCACTCCTACTAGTGAATCTAATGTAACACACACCCATACAATGCGCACCGCCCCGTGATAATTTTCTCACTCCTACTAGTGAATGTAATGTAACACACACCCATACAATGCGCACCACCCCGTGATGTTTTTCTCACTCCTACTAGTGAATGTAATGTAACACACAACCATACAATGCGCACCACCCCGTGATGTTTCTCTCACTCCTACTAGTGAATCTAATGTAACACACACCCATACAATGCGCACCGCCCCGTGATAATTTTCTCACTCCTACTAGTGAATGTAATGTAACACACACCCATAAAATGCGCACCACCCCGTGATGTTTCTCTCACTCCTACTAGTGAATCTAATGTAACACACAACCATACAATGCGCACCACCCCGTGATGTTTCTCTCACTCCTACTAGTGAATCTAATGTAACACACACCCATACAATGCGCACCGCCCCGTGATAATTTTCTCACTCCTACTAGTGAATGTAATGTAACACACACCCATACAATGCGCACCACCCCGTGATGTTTTTCTCACTCCTACTAGTGAAAGTAATGTAACACACACCTATACAATGCGCACCACCCCGTGATTTTTTTCTCACTCCTACTAGTGAATGTAATGTAACACACACCCATACAATGCGCACCACCCCGTGATGTTTTTCTCACTCCTACTAGTGAATGTAATGTAACACACACCCATACAATGCGCACCACCCCGTGATGTTTTTCTCACTCCTACTACTGAATGTAGTGTAACACACACCCATACAATGCGCACCACCCCGTGATGTTTTTCTCACTGCTAGTAGTGAATGTAGTGTAACACACACCCATACAATGCGCACCACCCCGTGATGTTTTTCTCACTTCTACTAGTGAATGTAATGTAACACACACCCATACAATGCGCACCACCCCGTGATGATTTTCTCACTCCTACTAGTGAATCTAATGTAACAAACACCCATACAATGCGCACAACCCCGTGATGTTTTTCTCACTCCTACTAGTGAATGTAATGTAACACACACCCATACAATGCGCACCACCCCGTGATGTTTTTCTCACTCCTACTAGTGAATGTAATGTAACACACACCCATACAATGCGCACCACCCCGTGATGTTTTTCTCACTCCTACTAGTGAATGTAATGTAACACACACATACAATGCGCACCACCCCCTGATGTTTTCCTCACTCCTACTAGTGAATGTAATGTAACGCACACCCATACAATGCGCACCACCCCGTGATGTTTTTCTCACTCCTACTAGTGAATGTAATGTAACGCACACCCATACAATGCGCACCACCCCGTGATGTTTTTCTCACTCCTACTAGTGAATGTAATGTAACGCACACCCATACAATGCGCACCACCCCGTGATGTTTCTCTCACTCCTACTAGTGAATGTAATGTAACGCACACACATAAAATGCGCACCACCCCGTGATGTTTCTCTCACTCCTACTAGTGAATCTAATGTAACACACACCCATACAATGCGCACCACCCCGTGATGTTTTTCTCACTCCTACTAGTGAATCTAATGTAACACACACCCATACAATGCGCACCACCCCGTGATAAATTTCTCACTCCTACTAGTGAATCTAATGTAACACACACCCATACAATGCGCACCACCCCGTGATGTTTTTCTCACTCCTACTAGTGAATGTAATGTAACACACACCCATAAAATGCGCACCACCCCGTGATGTTTTTCTCACTCCTACTAGTGAATGTAATGTAACACACACCCATACAATGCGCACCACCGCGTGATGTTTTTTCACTCCTACTAGTGAATCTAATGTAACACACACCCATACAATGCGCGCCACCCGGTGATGTTTTTCTCACTCCTACTAGTGAATGTAATGTAACACACACCCATACAATGAGCACCACCCCGTGATGTTTTTTCACTCATACTAGTGAATCTAATGTAACGCACATCCATACAATGCGCACCACCCCGTGATGTTTTTCTCACTCCTACTAGTGAATGTAATGTAACACACACCCATACAATGCGCACCACCCCGTGATGTTTTTTCACTCATACTAGTGAATCTAATGTAACGCACATCCATACAATGCGCACCACCCCGTGATGTTTTTCTCACTCCTACTAGTGAATGTAATGTAACACACACCCATACAATGCGCACCACCCCGTGATGATTTTCTCACTCCTACTAGTGAATCTAATGTAACAAACACCCATAAAATGCGCACCACCCCGTGATGTTTTTCTCACTGCTACTTGTGAATGTAATGTAACACACACCCATACAATGCGCACCACCCCGTGATGTTTTTCTCACTCCTACTAGTGAATCTAATGTAACACACACCCATACAATGAGCACCACCCCGTGATGTTTTTCTCACTCCTACTAGTGAATCTAATGTAACACACACCCATACAATGCGCACCACCCCGTGATGTTTTTCTCACTGCTACTAGTGAATGTAATGTAACACACCCATACAATGCGCACCACCCCGTGATATTTTTCTCACTTCTACTAGTGAATGTAATGTAACACACACCCATACAATGCGCACCACCCCGTGATGTTTTTCTCACTCCTACTAGTGAATGTAATGTAACACACACCAATACAATGTGCACCACCCCGTGATGTTTTTCTCACTCCTATTAATGAATGTAATGTAACACACACCCATACAATGCGCACCACCCCGTGATGTTTTTCTCACTCCTACTAGTGAATCTAATGTAACACACACCCATACAATGCGCACCACCACGTGATGTTTTTCTCACTCCTACTAGTGAATATAATGTAACACACACCCATACAATGCGCACCACCCCGTGATGATTTTCTCACTCCTAATAGTGAATCTAATGTAACACACACCCATACAATGCGCACCACCCCGTGATGTTTTTCTCACTCCTACTAGGGAATCTAATGTAACACACACCCATACAATGCGCACCACCCCATGATGTTTTTCTCACTCCTACTAGTGAATCTAATGTAACAAACACCCATACAATGCGCACCACCCCGTGATGATTTTCTCACTCCTAATAGTGAATCTAATGTAACACACACCCATACAATGCGCACCACCCCGTGATGTTTTTCTCACTCCTACTAGGGAATCTAATGTAACACACACCCATACAATGCGCACCACCCCATGATGTTTTTCTCACTCCTACTAGTGAATCTAATGTAACACACACCCATACAATGCGCACCACCACGTGATGTTTTTCTCACTCCTACTAGTGAATATAATGTAACACACACCCATACAATGCGCACCACCCCGTGATGATTTTCTCACTCCTACTAGTGAATCTAATGTAACAAACAACCATACAATGCGCACCACCCCGTGATGATTTTCTCACTCCTACTAGTGAATCTAATGTAACAAACACCCATAAAATGCGCACCACCCCGTGATGTTTTTCTCACTGCTACTTGTGAATGTATTGTAACACCCACCCATACAATGCGCACCACCCCGTGATGTTTTTCTCACTCCTACTAGTGAATCTAATGTAACACACACCCATACAATGAGCACCACCCCGTGATGTTTTTCTCACTCCTACTAGTGAATCTAATGTAACACACACCCATACAATGCGCACCACCCCGTGATGTTTTTCTCACTGCTACTAGTGAATGTAATGTAACACACCCATACAATGCGCACCACCCCGTGATATTTTTCTCACTTCTACTAGTGAATGTAATGTAACACACACCCATACAATGCGCACCACCCCGTGATGTTTTTCTCACTCCTACTAGTGAATGTAATGTAACACACACCAATACAATGTGCACCACCCCGTGATGTTTTTCTCACTCCTATTAATGAATGTAATGTAACACACACCGATACAATGCGCACCACCCCGTGATGTTTTTCTCACTCCTACTAGTGAATCTAATGTAACACACACCCATACAATGCGCACCACCCCATGATGTTTTTCTCACTCCTACTAGTGAATCTAATGTAACACACACCCATACAATGCGCACCACCACGTGATGTTTTTCTCACTCCTACTAGTGAATATAATGTAACACACACCCATACAATGCGCATCACCCCGTGATGATTTTCTCACTCCTAATAGTGAATCTAATGTAACACACACCCATACAATGCGCACCACCCCGTGATGTTTTTCTCACTCCTACTAGTGAATCTAATGTAACACACCCCCATACAATGCGCACCACCCCGTGATGGTTTTCTCACTCCTACTAGTGAATCTAATGTAACAAACACCCATACAATGCGCACCACCCGGTGATGTTTTTCTCACTCCTACTAGTGAATGTAATGTAACACACACCCATACAATGCGCACCAACACATGATGTTTTTCTCACTCCTACTAGTGAATCTAATGTAACACAAACCAATACAATGCGCACAACCCCGTTATGTTTTTCTCACTCCTACTAGTGAATGTAATGTAACACACACCCATACAATGCGCACCACCCCGTGATGTTTTTCTCACTCCTACTAGTGAATGTAATGTAACACACCCATACAATGCGCACCACCCCCTGATGTTTTTCTCACTCCTACTAGTGAATGTAATGTAACGCACACGCATACAATGCGCACCACCCCGTGATGTTTTTCTCACTCCTACTAGTGAATGTAATGTAACGCACACCCATACAATGTGCACCACCCCGTGATGTTTTTCTCACTCCTACTAGTGAATCTAATGTAACGCACACCCATACAATGCGCACCACCCCGTGATGTTTCTCTCACTCTTACTAGTGAATGTAATGTAACGCACACCCATAAAATGCGCACCACCCCGTGATGTTTCTCTCACTCCTACTAGTGAATCTAATGTAACACACAACCATACAATGCGCACCACCCCGTGATGTTTCTCTCACTCCTACTAGTGAATCTAATGTAACACACACCCATACAATGCGCACCGCCCCGTGATAATTTTCTCACTCCTACTAGTGAATGTAATGTAACACACACCCATACAATGCGCACCACCCCGTGATGTTTTTCTCACTCCTACTAGTGAAAGTAATGTAACACACACCTATACAATGCGCACCACCCCGTGATTTTTTTCTCACTCCTACTAGTGAATGTAATGTAACACACACCCATACAATGCGCACCACCCCGTGATGTTTTTCTCACTCCTACTAGTGAATGTAATGTAACACACACCCATACAATGCGCACCACCCCGTGATGTTTTTCTCACTCCTACTACTGAATGTAGTGTAACACACACCCATACAATGCGCACCACCCCGTGATGTTTTTCTCACTGCTAGTAGTGAATGTAGTGTAACACACACCCATACAATGCGCACCACCCCGTGATGTTTTTCTCACTTCTACTAGTGAATGTAATGTAACACACACCCATACAATGCGCACCACCCCGTGATGATTTTCTCACTCCTACTAGTGAATCTAATGTAACAAACACCCATACAATGCGCACAACCCCGTGATGTTTTTCTCACTCCTACTAGTGAATGTAATGTAACACACACCCATACAATGCGCACCACCCCGTGATGTTTTTCTCACTCCTACTAGTGAATGTAATGTAACACACACCCATACAATGCGCACCACCCCGTGATGTTTTTCTCACTCCTACTAGTGAAGGTAATGTAACACACACATACAATGCGCACCACCCCCTGATGTTTTCCTCACTCCTACTAGTGAATGTAATGTAACGCACACCCATACAATGCGCACCACCCCGTGATGATTTTCTCACTCCTACTAGTGAATGTAATGTAACGCACACCCATACAATGCGCACCACCCCGTGATGTTTTTCTCACTCCTACTAGTGAATGTAATGTAACGCACACCCATACAATGCGCACCACCCCGTGATGTTTCTCTCACTCCTACTAGTGAATGTAATGTAACGCACACACATAAAATGCGCACCACCCCGTGATGTTTCTCTCACTCCTACTAGTGAATCTAATGTAACACACACCCATACAATGCGCACCACCCCGTGATGTTTTTCTCACTCCTACTAGTGAATCTAATGTAACACACACCCATACAATGCGCACCACCCCGTGATAAATTTCTCACTCCCACTAGTGAATCTAATGTAACACACACCCATACAATGCGCACCACCCCGTGATGTTTTTCTCACTCCTACTAGTGAATGTAATGTAACACACACCCATACAATGCGCACCACCCCGTGATGTTTTTCTCACTCCTACTAGTGAATGTAATGTAACACACACCCATACAATGCGCACCACCGCGTGATGTTTTTTCACTCCTACTAGTGAATCTAATGTAACACACACCCATACAATGCGCGCCACCCCGTGATGTTTTTCTCACTCCTACTAGTGAATGTAATGTAACACACACCCATACAATGAGCACCACCCCGTGATGTTTTTTCACTCATACTAGTGAATCTAATGTAACGCACATCCATACAATGCGCACCACCCCGTGATGTTTTTCTCACTCCTACTAGTGAATGTAATGTAACACACACCCATACAATGCGCACCACCCCGTGATGTTTTTTCACTCATACTAGTGAATCTAATGTAACGCACATCCATACAATGCGCACCACCCCGTGATGTTTTTCTCACTCCTACTAGTGAATGTAATGTAACACACACCCATACAATGCGCACCACCCCGTGATGTTTTTCTCACTCCTACTAGTGAATGTAATGTAACACACACCCATACAATGCGCACCACCCCGTGATGATTTTCTCACTCCTACTAGTGAATCTAATGTAACAAACACCCATAAAATGCGCACCACCCCGTGATGTTTTTCTCACTGCTACTTGTGAATGTAATGTAACACACACCCATACAATGCGCACCACCCCGTGATGTTTTTCTCACTCCTACTAGTGAATCTAATGTAACACACACCCATACAATGAGCACCACCCCGTGATGTTTTTCTCACTCCTACTAGTGAATCTAATGTAACACACACCCATACAATGCGCACCACCCCGTGATGTTTTTCTCACTGCTACTAGTGAATGTAATGTAACACACCCATACAATGCGCACCACCCCGTGATGTTTTTCTCACTGCTACTTGTGAATGTAATGTAACACATACCCATACAATGCGCACCACCCCGTGATGTTTTTCTCACTCCTACTAGTGAATCTAATGTAACACACACCCATACAATGCGCACCACCCCGTGATGTTTTTCTCACTGCTACTAGTGAATGTAATGTAACACACCCATACAATGCGCACCACCCCGTGATATTTTTCTCACTTCTACTAGTGAATGTAATGTAACACACACCCATACAATGCGCACCACCCCGTGATGTTTTTCTCACTCCTACTAGTGAATGTAATGTAACACACACCCATACAATGCGCACCACCCCGTGATGTTTTTCTCACTCCTACTAGTGAATCTAATGTAACACACACCCATACAATGAGCACCACCCCGTGATGTTTTTCTCACTCCTACTAGTGAATCTAATGTAACACACACCCATACAATGCGCACCACCCCGTGATGTTTTTCTCACTGCTACTAGTGAATGTAATGTAACACACCCATACAATGCGCACCACCCCGTGATATTTTTCTCACTCCTACTAGTGAATGTAATGTAACACACACCCATAAAATGTGCACCACCCCGTGATGTTTTTCTCACTCCTATTAATGAATGTAATGTAACACACACCGATACAATGCGCACCACCCCGTGATGTTTTTCTCACTCCTACTAGTGAATCTAATGTAACAAACACCCATACAATGCGCACCACCCCGTGATGTTTTTCTCACTCCTACTAGTCAATGTAATGTAACACACCCATACAGTGCGCACCACCCCGTGATGTTTTTCTCACTCCTACTAGTGAATGTAATGTAACACACACCCATACAGTGCGCACCACCCCGTGATGTTTTTCTCACTCCTACTAGTGAATGTAATGTAACACACACCCATACAATGCGCACCACCCCGTGATGATTTTCTCACTCCTACTAGTGAATCTAATGTAACAAACACCCATACAATGCGCACCACCCCGTGATGTTTTTCTCACTCCTACTAGTGAATGTAATGTAACACACACCCATACAATGCGCACCACCGCGTGATGTTTTTCTCACTCCTACTAGTGAATGTAATGTAACACACACCCATACAATGCGCACCACCCCGTGATGTTTTCTCACTCCTACTAGTGAATGTAATGTAACACACACCCATACAGTGCGCACCAACCCGTGATGTTTTTCTCACTCCTACTAGTGAATGTAATGTAACACACACCCATACAATGCGCACCACCCCGTGATGATTTTCTCACTCCTACTAGTGAATCTAATGTAACAAACACCGATACAATGCGCACCACCCCGTGATGTTTTTCTCACTCCTACTAGTGAATGTAATGTAACACACACCCATACAATGCGCACCACCCCGTGATGTTTTCTCACTCCTACTAGTGAATGTAATGTAACACACACCCATACAGTGCGCACCAACCCGTGATGTTTTTCTCACTCCTACTAGTGAATGTAATGTAACACACACCCATACAATGCGCACCACCCCGTGATGATTTTCTCACTCCTACTAGTGAATCTAATGTAACAAACACCCATACAATGCGCACCACCCCGTGATGTTTTTCTCACTCGTACTAGTGAATGTAATGTAACACACACCCATACAATGCGCACCACCCCGTGATGTTTTTCTCACTCCTACGAGTGAATGTAATGTAACACACACCCATACAATGCGCACCACCCCGTGATGTTTTTCTCACTCCTACGAGTGAATGTAATGTAACACACACCCATACAATGCGCACCACCCCGTGATGTTTTTCTCACTCATACGAGTGAATGTAATGTAACACACACCCATACAATGCGCACCACCCCGTGATGTTTTTCTCACTCCTACGAGTGAATGTAATGTAACACACACCCATACAATGCACACCACCCCGTGATGTTTTTCTCACTCCTACTAGTGAATGTAATGTAACACACACCCATACAATGCGTACCACCCCGTGATGTTTTTCTCACTCCTACTAGTGAATCTAATGTAACACACACCCATATAATGCGCACCACCCCGTGATGTTTTTCTCTCTCCTACTAGTGAATGTAATGTAACACACACCCATACAATGCGCACCACCCCGTGATGTTTTTCTCACTCCTACTAGTGAATGTAATGTAATACACACCCATACAATGCGCACCACCCCGTGATGTTTTTCTCTCTCCTACTAGTGAATGTAATGTAACACACACCCATACAATGCGCACCACCCAGTGATGTTTTTCTCACTCCTACTAGTGAATGTAATGTAACACACACCCATACAATGCGCACCACCCCGTGATGTTTTTCTCACTCCTACTAGTGAGTGTAATGTAACACACACCCATACAATGCGCACCACCCCGTGATGTTTTTCTCACTCCTACTAGTGAATGTAATGTAACACACACCCATACAATGCGCACCACCCCGTGATGTTTTTCTCACTCCTACTAGTGAATGTAATGTAACACACACCCATACAGTGCGCACCACCCCGTGATGTTTTTCTCACTCCTACGACTGAATGTAATGTAACACACACCCATACAATGCGCACCACCCCGTGATGTTTTTCTCACTCCTACTAGTGAATGTAATGTAACACACACCCATACAATGCGCACCACCCCGTGATGTTCTTCTCACTCCTACTAGTGAATCTAATGTAACACACACCCATACAATGCGCACCACCCCGTGATGTTTTTCTCACTCCTACTAGTGAATCTAATATAACACACACCCATACAATGCGCACCACCCCGTGATGTTTTTCTCACACCTACTAGTGAATGTAATGTAACACACACCCATACAATGCGCACCACCCCGTGATGTTTTTCTCACTCCTACTAGTGAATGTAATGTAACGCACACACATAAAATGCGCACCACCCCGTGATGTTTCTCTCACTCCTACTAGTGAATCTAATGTAACGCACACAAATAAAATGCGCACCACCCCGTGATGTTTCTCTCACTCCTACTAGTGAATGTAATGTAACACACACCCATACAATGCGAACCACCCCGTGATGTTTTTCTCACTCCTACTAGTGAATGTAATGTAACACACACCCATACAATGCGCACCACCCCGTGATGTTTTTCTCACTGCTACTAGTGAATGTAATGTAACGCACACCCATACAATGCGCACCACCCCGTGATGTTTTTCTCACTCCTACTAGTGAATCTAATGTAACACACACCCATACAATGCGCACCACCCCGTGATGTTTTTCTCACTCCTACTAGTGAATCTAATGTAACACACACCCATACAATGCGCACCACCACGTGATGTTTTTCTCACTCCTACTAGTGAATGTAATGTAACACACACCCATACAATGCGCACCACCCCGTGATTTTTTTTCACTCCTACTAGTGAATGTAATGTAACACACACCCATACAATGCGCACCACCCCGTGATGTTTTTCTCACTCCTACTAGTGAATGTAATGTAACACACCCATACAATGCGCACCACCCCCTGATGTTTTTCTCACTCCTACTAGTGAATGTAATGTAACGCACACGCATACAATGCGCACCACCCCGTGATGTTTTTCTCACTGCTACTAGTGAATGTAATGTAACGCACACCCATACAATGTGCACCACCCCGTGATGTTTTTCTCACTCCTACTAGTGAATGTAATGTAACGCACACCCATACAATGCGCACCACCCCGTGATGTTTCTCTCACTCTTACTAGTGAATGTAATGTAACGCACACCCATAAAATGCGCACCACCCCGTGATGTTTCTCTCACTCCTACTAGTGAATCTAATGTAACACACAACCATACAATGCGCACCACCCCGTGATGTTTCTCTCACTCCTACTAGTGAATCTAATGTAACACACACCCATACAATGCGCACCGCCCCGTGATAATTTTCTCACTCCTACTAGTGAATGTAATGTAACACACACCCATACAATGCGCACCACCCCGTGATGTTTTTCTCACTCCTACTAGTGAAAGTAATGTAACACACACCTATACAATGCGCACCACCCCGTGATTTTTTTCTCACTCCTACTAGTGAATGTAATGTAACACACACCCATACAATGCGCACCACCCCGTGATGTTTTTCTCACTCCTACTAGTGAATGTAATGTAACACACACCCATACAATGCGCACCACCCCGTGATGTTTTTCTCACTCCTACTACTGAATGTAGTGTAACACACACCCATACAATGCGCACCACCCCGTGATGTTTTTCTCACTGCTAGTAGTGAATGTAGTGTAACACACACCCATACAATGCGCACCACCCCGTGATGTTTTTCTCACTTCTACTAGTGAATGTAATGTAACACACACCCATACAATGCGCACCACCCCGTGATGATTTTCTCACTCCTACTAGTGAATCTAATGTAACAAACACCCATACAATGCGCACAACCCCGTGATGTTTTTCTCACTCCTACTAGTGAATGTAATGTAACACACACCCATACAATGCGCACCACCCCGTGATGTTTTTCTCACTCCTACTAGTGAATGTAATGTAACACACACCCATACAATGCGCACCACCCCGTGATGTTTTTCTCACTCCTACTAGTGAATGTAATGTAACACACACATACAATGCGCACCACCCCCTGATGTTTTCCTCACTCCTACTAGTGAATGTAATGTAACGCACACCCATACAATGCGCGCCACCCCGTGATGTTTTTCTCACTCCTACTAGTGAATGTAATGTAACGCACACCCATACAATGCGCACCACCCCGTGATGTTTTTCTCACTCCTACTAGTGAATGTAATGTAACGCACACCCATACAATGCGCACCACCCCGTGATGTTTCTCTCACTCCTACTAGTGAATGTAATGTAACGCACACACATAAAATGCGCACCACCCCGTGATGTTTCTCTCACTCCTACTAGTGAATCTAATGTAACACACACCCATACAATGCGCACCACCCCGTGATGTTTTTCTCACTCCTACTAGTGAATCTAATGTAACACACACCCATACAATGCGCACCACCCCGTGATAAATTTCTCACTCCTACTAGTGAATCTAATGTAACACACACCCATACAATGCGCACCACCCAGTGATGTTTTTCTCACTCCTACTAGTGAATGTAATGTAACACACACCCATACAATGCGCACCACCGCGTGATGTTTTTTCACTCCTACTAGTGAATCTAATGTAACACACACCCATACAATGCGCGCCACCCGGTGATGTTTTTCTCACTCCTACTAGTGAATGTAATGTAACACACACCCATACAATGAGCACCACCCCGTGATGTTTTTTCACTCATACTAGTGAATCTAATGTAACGCACATCCATACAATGCGCACCACCCCGTGATGTTTTTCTCACTCCTACTAGTGAAAGTAATGTAACACACACCCATACAATGCGCACCACCCCGTGATGTTTTTTCACTCATACTAGAGAATCTAATGTAACGCACATCCATACAATGCGCACCACCCCGTGATGTTTTTCTCACTCCTACTAGTGAATGTAATGTAACACACACCCATACAATGCGCACCACCCCGTGATGATTTTCTCACTCCTACTAGTGAATCTAATGCAACAAACACCCATAAAATGCGCACCACCCCGTGATGTTTTTCTCACTGCTACTAGTGAATGTAATGTAACGCACACCCATACAATGTGCACCACCCCGTGATGTTTTTCTCACTCCTACTAGTGAATGTAATGTAACGCACACCCATACAATGCGCACCACCCCGTGATGTTTCTCTCACTCTTACTAGTGAATGTAATGTAACGCACACCCATAAAATGCGCACCACCCCGTGATGTTTCTCTCACTCCTACTAGTGAATCTAATGTAACACACAACCATACAATGCGCACCACCCCGTGATGTTTCTCTCACTCCTACTAGTGAATCTAATGTAACACACACCCATACAATGCGCACCGCCCCGTGATAATTTTCTCACTCCTACTAGTGAATGTAATGTAACACACACCCATACAATGCGCACCACCCCGTGATGTTTTTCTCACTCCTACTAGTGAAAGTAATGTAACACACACCTATACAATGCGCACCACCCCGTGATTTTTTTCTCACTCCTACTAGTGAATGTAATGTAACACACACCCATACAATGCGCACCACCCCGTGATGTTTTTCTCACTCCTACTAGTGAATGTAATGTAACACACACCCATACAATGCGCACCACCCCGTGATGTTTTTCTCACTCCTACTACTGAATGTAGTGTAACACACACCCATACAATGCGCACCACCCCGTGATGTTTTTCTCACTGCTAGTAGTGAATGTAGTGTAACACACACCCATACAATGCGCACCACCCCGTGATGTTTTTCTCACTTCTACTAGTGAATGTAATGTAACACACACCCATACAATGCGCACCACCCCGTGATGATTTTCTCACTCCTACTAGTGAATCTAATGTAACAAACACCCATACAATGCGCACAACCCCGTGATGTTTTTCTCACTCCTACTAGTGAATGTAATGTAACACACACCCATACAATGCGCACCACCCCGTGATGTTTTTCTCACTCCTACTAGTGAATGTAATGTAACACACACCCATACAATGCGCACCACCCCGTGATGTTTTTCTCACTCCTACTAGTGAATGTAATGTAACACACACATACAATGCGCACCACCCCCTGATGTTTTCCTCACTCCTACTAGTGAATGTAATGTAACGCACACCCATACAATGCGCGCCACCCCGTGATGTTTTTCTCACTCCTACTAGTGAATGTAATGTAACGCACACCCATACAATGCGCACCACCCCGTGATGTTTTTCTCACTCCTACTAGTGAATGTAATGTAACGCACACCCATACAATGCGCACCACCCCGTGATGTTTCTCTCACTCCTACTAGTGAATGTAATGTAACACACACCCATACAATGCGCACCACCGCGTGATGTTTTTTCACTCCTACTAGTGAATCTAATGTAACACACACCCATACAATGCGCGCCACCCGGTGATGTTTTTCTCACTCCTACTAGTGAATGTAATGTAACACACACCCATACAATGAGCACCACCCCGTGATGTTTTTTCACTCATACTAGTGAATCTAATGTAACGCACATCCATACAATGCGCACCACCCCGTGATGTTTTTCTCACTCCTACTAGTGAATGTAATGTAACACACACCCATACAATGCGCACCACCCCGTGATGTTTTTTCACTCATACTAGAGAATCTAATGTAACGCACATCCATACAATGCGCACCACCCCGTGATGTTTTTCTCACTCCTACTAGTGAATGTAATGTAACACACACCCATACAATGCGCACCACCCCGTGATGATTTTCTCACTCCTACTAGTGAATCTAATGCAACAAACACCCATAAAATGCGCACCACCCCGTGATGTTTTTCTCACTGCTACTTGTGAATGTAATGTAACACACACCCATACAATGCGCACCACCCCGTGATGTTTTTCTCACTCCTACTAGTGAATCTAATGTAACACACACCCATACAATGAGCACCACCCCGTGATGTTTTTCTCACTCCTACTAGTGAATCTAATGTAACACACACCCATACAATGCGCACCACCCCGTGATGTTTTTCTCACTGCTACTAGTGAATGTAATGTAACACACCCATACAATGCGCACCACCCCGTGATATTTTTCTCACTTCTACTAGTGAATGTAATGTAACACACACCCATACAATGCGCACCACCCCGTGATGTTTTTCTCACTCCTACTAGTGAATGTAATGTAACACACACCAATACAATGTGCACCACCCCGTGATGCTTTTCTCACTCCTATTAATGAATGTAATGTAACACACACCGATACAATGCGCACCACCCCGTGATGTTTTTCTCACTCCTACTAGTGAATCTAATGTAACACACACCCATACAATGCGCACCACCACGTGATGTTTTTCTCACTCCTACTAGTGAATATAATGTAACACACACCCATACAATGCGCACCACCCCGTGATGATTTTCTCACTCCTAATAGTGAATCTAATGTAACACACACCCATACAATGCGCACCACCCCGTGATGTTTTTCTCACTCCTACTAGGGAATCTAATGTAACACACACCCATACAATGCGCACCACCCCATGATGTTTTTCTCACTCCTACTAGTGAATCTAATGTAACAAACACCCATACAATGCGCACCACCCCGTGATGATTTTCTCACTCCTAATAGTGAATCTAATGTAACACACACCCATACAATGCGCACCACCCCGTGATGTTTTTCTCACTCCTACTAGGGAATCTAATGTAACACACAACCATACAATGCGCACCACCCCATGATGTTTTTCTCACTCCTACTAGTGAATCTAATGTAACACACACCCATACAATGCGCACCACCACGTGATGTTTTTCTCACTCCTACTAGTGAATATAATGTAACACACACCCATACAATGCGCACCACCCCGTGATGATTTTCTCACTCCTAATAGTGAATCTAATGTAACACACACCCATACAATGCGCACCACCCCGTGATGTTTTTCTCACTCCTACTAGTGAATCTAATGTAACACACCCCCATACAATGCGCACCACCCCGTGATGGTTTTCTCACTCCTACTAGTGAATCTAATGTAACAAACACCCATACAATGCGCACCACCCGGTGATGTTTTTCTCACTCCTACTAGTGAATGTAATGTAACACACACCCATACAATGCGCACCAACCCATGATGTTTTTCTCACTCCTACTAGTGAATCTAATGTAACACAAACCAATACAATGCGCACAACCCCGTGATGTTTTTCTCACTCCTACTAGTGAATCTAATGTAACACACACCCATACAATGCGCACCACCCCGTGATGTTCTTCTCACTCCTACTAGTGAATCTAATGTAACACACACCCATACAATGCGCACCACCCCGTGATGTTTTTCTCACTCCTACTAGTGAATCTAATATAACACACACCCATACAATGCGCACCAACCCGTGATGTTTTTCTCACACCTACTAGTGAATGTAATGTAACACACACCCATACAATGCGCACCACCCCGTGATGTTTTTCTCACTCCTACTAGTGAATGTAATGTAACGCACACACATAAAATGCGCACCACCCCGTGATGTTTCTCTCACTCCTACTAGTGAATCTAATGTAACGCACACACATAAAATGCGCACCACCCCGTGATGTTTCTCTCACTCCTACTAGTGAATGTAATGTAACACACACCCATACAATGCGAACCACCCCGTGATGTTTTTCTAACTCCTACTAGTGAATGTAATGTAACACACACCCATACAATGCGCACCACCCCGTGATGTTTTTCTCACTCCTACTAGTGAATGTAATGTAACGCACACCCATACAATGCGCACCACCCCGTGATGTTTTTCTCACTCCTACTAGTGAATCTAATGTAACACACACCCATACAATGCGCACCACCCCGTGATGTTTTTCTCACTCCTACTAGTGAATCTAATGTAACACACACCCATACAATGCGCACCACCACGTGATGTTTTTCTCACTCCTACTAGTGAATGTAATGTAACACACACCCATACAATGCGCACCACCCCGTGATTTTTTTTCACTCCTACTAGTGAATGTAATGTAACACACACCCATACAATGCGCACCACCCCGTGATGTTTTTCTCACTCCTACTAGTGAATGTAATGTAACACACACATACAATGCGCACCACCCCCTGATGTTTTCCTCACTCCTACTAGTGAATGTAATGTAACGCACACCCATACAATGCGCGCCACCCCGTGATGTTTTTCTCACTCCTACTAGTGAATGTAATGTAACGCACACCCATACAATGCGCACCACCCCGTGATGTTTTTCTCACTCCTACTAGTGAATGTAATGTAACGCACACCCATACAATGCGCACCACCCCGTGATGTTTCTCTCACTCCTACTAGTGAATGTAATGTAACACACACCCATACAATGCGCACCACCGCGTGATGTTTTTTCACTCCTACTAGTGAATCTAATGTAACACACACCCATACAATGCGCGCCACCCGGTGATGTTTTTCTCACTCCTACTAGTGAATGTAATGTAACACACACCCATACAATGAGCACCACCCCGTGATGTTTTTTCACTCATACTAGTGAATCTAATGTAACGCACATCCATACAATGCGCACCACCCCGTGATGTTTTTCTCACTCCTACTAGTGAATGTAATGTAACACACACCCATACAATGCGCACCACCCCGTGATGTTTTTTCACTCATACTAGAGAATCTAATGTAACGCACATCCATACAATGCGCACCACCCCGTGATGTTTTTCTCACTCCTACTAGTGAATGTAATGTAACACACACCCATACAATGCGCACCACCCCGTGATGATTTTCTCACTCCTACTAGTGAATCTAATGCAACAAACACCCATAAAATGCGCACCACCCCGTGATGTTTTTCTCACTGCTACTTGTGAATGTAATGTAACACACACCCATACAATGCGCACCACCCCGTGATGTTTTTCTCACTCCTACTAGTGAATCTAATGTAACACACACCCATACAATGAGCACCACCCCGTGATGTTTTTCTCACTCCTACTAGTGAATCTAATGTAACACACACCCATACAATGCGCACCACCCCGTGATGTTTTTCTCACTGCTACTAGTGAATGTAATGTAACACACCCATACAATGCGCACCACCCCGTGATATTTTTCTCACTTCTACTAGTGAATGTAATGTAACACACACCCATACAATGCGCACCACCCCGTGATGTTTTTCTCACTCCTACTAGTGAATGTAATGTAACACACACCAATACAATGTGCACCACCCCGTGATGCTTTTCTCACTCCTATTAATGAATGTAATGTAACACACACCGATACAATGCGCACCACCCCGTGATGTTTTTCTCACTCCTACTAGTGAATCTAATGTAACACACACCCATACAATGCGCACCACCACGTGATGTTTTTCTCACTCCTACTAGTGAATATAATGTAACACACACCCATACAATGCGCACCACCCCGTGATGATTTTCTCACTCCTAATAGTGAATCTAATGTAACACACACCCATACAATGCGCACCACCCCGTGATGTTTTTCTCACTCCTACTAGGGAATCTAATGTAACACACACCCATACAATGCGCACCACCCCATGATGTTTTTCTCACTCCTACTAGTGAATCTAATGTAACAAACACCCATACAATGCGCACCACCCCGTGATGATTTTCTCACTCCTAATAGTGAATCTAATGTAACACACACCCATACAATGCGCACCACCCCGTGATGTTTTTCTCACTCCTACTAGGGAATCTAATGTAACACACAACCATACAATGCGCACCACCCCATGATGTTTTTCTCACTCCTACTAGTGAATCTAATGTAACACACACCCATACAATGCGCACCACCACGTGATGTTTTTCTCACTCCTACTAGTGAATATAATGTAACACACACCCATACAATGCGCACCACCCCGTGATGATTTTCTCACTCCTAATAGTGAATCTAATGTAACACACACCCATACAATGCGCACCACCCCGTGATGTTTTTCTCACTCCTACTAGTGAATCTAATGTAACACACCCCCATACAATGCGCACCACCCCGTGATGGTTTTCTCACTCCTACTAGTGAATCTAATGTAACAAACACCCATACAATGCGCACCACCCGGTGATGTTTTTCTCACTCCTACTAGTGAATGTAATGTAACACACACCCATACAATGCGCACCAACCCATGATGTTTTTCTCACTCCTACTAGTGAATCTAATGTAACACAAACCAATACAATGCGCACAACCCCGTGATGTTTTTCTCACTCCTACTAGTGAATCTAATGTAACACACACCCATACAATGCGCACCACCCCGTGATGTTCTTCTCACTCCTACTAGTGAATCTAATGTAACACACACCCATACAATGCGCACCACCCCGTGATGTTTTTCTCACTCCTACTAGTGAATCTAATATAACACACACCCATACAATGCGCACCAACCCGTGATGTTTTTCTCACACCTACTAGTGAATGTAATGTAACACACACCCATACAATGCGCACCACCCCGTGATGTTTTTCTCACTCCTACTAGTGAATGTAATGTAACGCACACACATAAAATGCGCACCACCCCGTGATGTTTCTCTCACTCCTACTAGTGAATCTAATGTAACGCACACACATAAAATGCGCACCACCCCGTGATGTTTCTCTCACTCCTACTAGTGAATGTAATGTAACACACACCCATACAATGCGAACCACCCCGTGATGTTTTTCTAACTCCTACTAGTGAATGTAATGTAACACACACCCATACAATGCGCACCACCCCGTGATGTTTTTCTCACTCCTACTAGTGAATGTAATGTAACGCACACCCATACAATGCGCACCACCCCGTGATGTTTTTCTCACTCCTACTAGTGAATCTAATGTAACACACACCCATACAATGCGCACCACCCCGTGATGTTTTTCTCACTCCTACTAGTGAATCTAATGTAACACACACCCATACAATGCGCACCACCACGTGATGTTTTTCTCACTCCTACTAGTGAATGTAATGTAACACACACCCATACAATGCGCACCACCCCGTGATTTTTTTTCACTCCTACTAGTGAATGTAATGTAACACACACCCATACAATGCGCACCAACCCGTGATGTTTTTCTCACTCCTACTAGTGAATGTAATGTAACACACCCATACAATGCGCACCACCCCCTGATGTTTTTCTCACTCCTACTAGTGAATGTAATGTAACGCACACCCATACAATGCGCACCACCCCGTGATGTTTTTCTCACTCCTACTAGTGAATGTAATGTAACACACACCCATACAATGCGCACCACCCCGTGATGTTTTTCTCACTCCTACTAGTGAATCTAATGTAACAAACACCCATACAATGCGCACCACCCCGTGATGTTTCTCTCACTCTTACTAGTGAATGTAATGTAACGCACACCCATAAAATGCGCACCACCCCGTGATGTTTCTCTCACTCCTACTAGTGAATCTAATGTAACACACAACCATACAATGCGCACCACCCCGTGATGTTTCTCTCACTCCTACTAGTGAATCTAATGTAACACACACCCATACAATGCGCACCGCCCCGTGATAATTTTCTCACTCCTACTAGTGAATGTAATGTAACACACACCCATACAATGCGCACCACCCCGTGATGTTTTTCTCACTCCTACTAGTGAATGTAATGTAACACACACCCATACAATGCGCACCACCCCGTGATGTTTTTCTCACTCCTACTAATGAATCTAATGTAACACACACCCATACAATGCGCAGAACCCTGTGATGTTTTTCTCACTCCTACTAGTGAATGTAATGTAACACACACCCATACAATGCGCAGAACCCTGTGATGTTTTTCTCACTCCTACTAGTGAATGTAACGTAACACACACCCATACAATGCGCACCACCCCGTGATGTTTTTCTCACTCCTACTAGTGAATGTAATGTAACACACACCCATACAATGCGCACCACCCCGTGATGTTTTTCTCACTCCTACTAGTGAATGTAATGTAACACACACCCATACAATGCGCACAACCCCGTGATGTTTTTCTCACTCCTACTAATGAATGTAATGTAACACACACCCATACAATGCGTACCACCCCGTGATGTTTTTCTCACTCCTACTAGTGAATGTAATGTAACACACACCCATACAATGCGCACCACCCCGTGATGATTTTCTCACTCCTAGTAGTGAATCTAATATAACACACACCCATACAATGCGCACCACCCCGTGATGTTTTTCTCACACCTACTAGTGAATGTAATGTAACACACACCCATAAAATGCGCACCACCCCGTGATGTTTTTCTCACTCCTACTAGTGAATGTAATGTAACGCACACACATAAAATGCGCACCACCCCGTGATGTTTCTCTCACTCCTACTAGTGAATCTAATGTAACGCACACACATAAAATGCGCACCACCCCGTGATGTTTCTCTCACTCCTACTAGTGAATGTAATGTAACACACACCCATACAATGCGAACCACCCCGTGATGTTTTTCTAACTCCTACTAGTGAATGTAATGTAACACACACCCATACAATGCGCACCACCCCGTGATGTTTTTCTCACTCCTACTAGTGAATGTAATGTAACGCACACCCATACAATGCGCACCACCCCGTGATGTTTTTCTCACTCCTACTAGTGAATCTAATGTAACACACACCCATACAATGCGCACCACCCCGTGATGTTTTTCTCACTCCTACTAGTGAATCTAATGTAACACACACCCATACAATGCGCACCACCACGTGATGTTTTTCTCACTCCTACTAGTGAATGTAATGTAACACACACCCATACAATGCGCACCACCCCGTGATTTTTTTTCACTCCTACTAGTGAATGTAATGTAACACACACCCATACAATGCGCACCACCCCGTGATGTTTTTCTCACTCCTACTAGTGAATGTAATGTAATACACCCATACAATGCGCACCACCCCCTGATGTTTTTCTCACTCCTACTAGTGAATGTAATGTAACGCACACCCATACAATGCGCACCACCCCGTGATGTTTTTCTCACTCCTACTAGTGAATGTAATGTAACACACACCCATACAATGCGCACCACCCCGTGATGTTTTTCTCACTCCTACTAGTGAATCTAATGTAACAAACACCCATACAATGCGCACCACCCCGTGATGTTTCTCTCACTCTTACTAGTGAATGTAATGTAACGCACACCCATAAAATGCGCACCACCCCGTGTTGTTTCTCTCACTCCTACTAGTGAATCTAATGTAACACACAACCATACAATGCGCACCACCCCGTGATGTTTCTCTCACTCCTACTAGTGAATCTAATGTAACACACACCCATACAATGCGCACCGCCCCGTGATAATTTTCTCACTCCTACTAGTGAATGTAATGTAACACACACCCATACAATGCGCACCACCCCGTGATGTTTTTCTCACTCCTACTAGTGAAAGTAATGTAACACACACCTATACAATGCGCACCACCCCGTGATTTTTTTCTCACTCCTACTAGTGAATGTAATGTAACACACACCCATACAATGCGCACCACCCCGTGATGTTTTTCTCACTCCTACTAGTGAATGTAATGTAACACACACCCATACAATGCGCACCACCCCGTGATGTTTTTCTCACTCCTACTACTGAATGTAGTGTAACACACACCCATACAATGCGCACCACCCCGTGATGTTTTTCTCACTGCTAGTAGTGAATGTAGTGTAACACACACCCATACAATGCGCACCACCCCGTGATGTTTTTCTCACTTCTACTAGTGAATGTAATGTAACACACACCCATACAATGCGCACCACCCCGTGATGTTTTTCTCACACCTACTAGTGAATGTAATGTAACACACACCCATACAATGCGCACCACCCCGTGATGTTTTTCTCACTCCTACTAGTGAATGTAATGTAACGCACACACATAAAATGCGCACCACCCCGTGATGTTTCTCTCACTCCTACTAGTGAATCTAATGTAACGCACACAAATAAAATGCGCACCACCCCGTGATGTTTCTCTCACTCCTACTAGTGAATGTAATGTAACACACACCCATACAATGCGAACCACCCCGTGATGTTTTTCTCACTCCTACTAGTGAATGTAATGTAACACACACCCATACAATGCGCACCACCCCGTGATGTTTTTCTCACTGCTACTAGTGAATGTAATGTAACGCACACCCATACAATGCGCACCACCCCGTGATGTTTTTCTCACTCCTACTAGTGAATCTAATGTAACACACACCCATACAATGCGCACCACCCCGTGATGTTTTTCTCACTCCTACTAGTGAATCTAATGTAACACACACCCATACAATGCGCACCACCACGTGATGTTTTTCTCACTCCTACTAGTGAATGTAATGTAACACACACCCATACAATGCGCACCACCCCGTGATTTTTTTTCACTCCTACTAGTGAATGTAATGTAACACACACCCATACAATGCGCACCACCCCGTGATGTTTTTCTCACTCCTACTAGTGAATGTAATGTAACACACCCATACAATGCGCACCACCCCCTGATGTTTTTCTCACTCCTACTAGTGAATGTAATGTAACGCACACGCATACAATGCGCACCACCCCGTGATGTTTTTCTCACTGCTACTAGTGAATGTAATGTAACGCACACCCATACAATGTGCACCACCCCGTGATGTTTTTCTCACTCCTACTAGTGAATGTAATGTAACGCACACCCATACAATGCGCACCACCCCGTGATGTTTCTCTCACTCTTACTAGTGAATGTAATGTAACGCACACCCATAAAATGCGCACCACCCCGTGATGTTTCTCTCACTCCTACTAGTGAATCTAATGTAACACACAACCATACAATGCGCACCACCCCGTGATGTTTCTCTCACTCCTACTAGTGAATCTAATGTAACACACACCCATACAATGCGCACCGCCCCGTGATAATTTTCTCACTCCTACTAGTGAATGTAATGTAACACACACCCATACAATGCGCACCACCCCGTGATGTTTTTCTCACTCCTACTAGTGAAAGTAATGTAACACACACCTATACAATGCGCACCACCCCGTGATTTTTTTCTCACTCCTACTAGTGAATGTAATGTAACACACACCCATACAATGCGCACCACCCCGTGATGTTTTTCTCACTCCTACTAGTGAATGTAATGTAACACACACCCATACAATGCGCACCACCCCGTGATGTTTTTCTCACTCCTACTACTGAATGTAGTGTAACACACACCCATACAATGCGCACCACCCCGTGATGTTTTTCTCACTGCTAGTAGTGAATGTAGTGTAACACACACCCATACAATGCGCACCACCCCGTGATGTTTTTCTCACTTCTACTAGTGAATGTAATGTAACACACACCCATACAATGCGCACCACCCCGTGATGATTTTCTCACTCCTACTAGTGAATCTAATGTAACAAACACCCATACAATGCGCACAACCCCGTGATGTTTTTCTCACTCCTACTAGTGAATGTAATGTAACACACACCCATACAATGCGCACCACCCCGTGATGTTTTTCTCACTCCTACTAGTGAATGTAATGTAACACACACCCATACAATGCGCACCACCCCGTGATGTTTTTCTCACTCCTACTAGTGAATGTAATGTAACACACACATACAATGCGCACCACCCCCTGATGTTTTTCTCACTCCTACTAGTGAATGTAATGTAACGCACACCCATACAATGCGCGCCACCCCGTGATGTTTTTCTCACTCCTACTAGTGAATGTAATGTAACGCACACCCATACAATGCGCACCACCCCGTGATGTTTTTCTCACTCCTACTAGTGAATGTAATGTAACGCACACCCATACAATGCGCACCACCCCGTGATGTTTCTCTCACTCCTACTAGTGAATGTAATGTAACGCACACACATAAAATGCGCACCACCCCGTGATGTTTCTCTCACTCCTACTAGTGAATCTAATGTAACACACACCCATACAATGCGCACCACCCCGTGATGTTTTTCTCACTCCTACTAGTGAATCTAATGTAACACACACCCATACAATGCGCACCACCCCGTGATAAATTTCTCACTCCTACTAGTGAATCTAATGTAACACACACCCATACAATGCGCACCACCCAGTGATGTTTTTCTCACTCCTACTAGTGAATGTAATGTAACACACACCCATACAATGCGCACCACCGCGTGATGTTTTTTCACTCCTACTAGTGAATCTAATGTAACACACACCCATACAATGCGCGCCACCCGGTGATGTTTTTCTCACTCCTACTAGTGAATGTAATGTAACACACACCCATACAATGAGCACCACCCCGTGATGTTTTTTCACTCATACTAGTGAATCTAATGTAACGCACATCCATACAATGCGCACCACCCCGTGATGTTTTTCTCACTCCTACTAGTGAATGTAATGTAACACACACCCATACAATGCGCACCACCCCGTGATGTTTTTTCACTCATACTAGAGAATCTAATGTAACGCACATCCATACAATGCGCACCACCCCGTGATGTTTTTCTCACTCCTACTAGTGAATGTAATGTAACACACACCCATACAATGCGCACCACCCCGTGATGATTTTCTCACTCCTACTAGTGAATCTAATGCAACAAACACCCATAAAATGCGCACCACCCCGTGATGTTTTTCTCACTGCTACTTGTGAATGTAATGTAACACACACCCATACAATGCGCACCACCCCGTGATGTTTTTCTCACTCCTACTAGTGAATCTAATGTAACACACACCCATACAATGAGCACCACCCCGTGATGTTTTTCTCACTCCTACTAGTGAATCTAATGTAACACACACCCATACAATGCGCACCACCCCGTGATGTTTTTCTCACTGCTACTAGTGAATGTAATGTAACACACCCATACAATGCGCACCACCCCGTGATATTTTTCTCACTTCTACTAGTGAATGTAATGTAACACACACCCATACAATGCGCACCACCCCGTGATGTTTTTCTCACTCCTACTAGTGAATGTAATGTAACACACACCAATACAATGTGCACCACCCCGTGATGCTTTTCTCACTCCTATTAATGAATGTAATGTAACACACACCGATACAATGCGCACCACCCCGTGATGTTTTTCTCACTCCTACTAGTGAATCTAATGTAACACACACCCATACAATGCGCACCACCACGTGATGTTTTTCTCACTCCTACTAGTGAATATAATGTAACACACACCCATACAATGCGCACCACCCCGTGATGATTTTCTCACTCCTAATAGTGAATCTAATGTAACACACACCCATACAATGCGCACCACCCCGTGATGTTTTTCTCACTCCTACTAGGGAATCTAATGTAACACACACCCATACAATGCGCACCACCCCATGATGTTTTTCTCACTCCTACTAGTGAATCTAATGTAACAAACACCCATACAATGCGCACCACCCCGTGATGATTTTCTCACTCCTAATAGTGAATCTAATGTAACACACACCCATACAATGCGCACCACCCCGTGATGTTTTTCTCACTCCTACTAGGGAATCTAATGTAACACACAACCATACAATGCGCACCACCCCATGATGTTTTTCTCACTCCTACTAGTGAATCTAATGTAACACACACCCATACAATGCGCACCACCACGTGATGTTTTTCTCACTCCTACTAGTGAATATAATGTAACACACACCCATACAATGCGCACCACCCCGTGATGATTTTCTCACTCCTAATAGTGAATCTAATGTAACACACACCCATACAATGCGCACCACCCCGTGATGTTTTTCTCACTCCTACTAGTGAATCTAATGTAACACACCCCCATACAATGCGCACCACCCCGTGATGGTTTTCTCACTCCTACTAGTGAATCTAATGTAACAAACACCCATACAATGCGCACCACCCGGTGATGTTTTTCTCACTCCTACTAGTGAATGTAATGTAACACACACCCATACAATGCGCACCAACCCATGATGTTTTTCTCACTCCTACTAGTGAATCTAATGTAACACAAACCAATACAATGCGCACAACCCCGTGATGTTTTTCTCACTCCTACTAGTGAATCTAATGTAACACACACCCATACAATGCGCACCACGCCGTGATGTTTTTCTCACTCCTACTAGTGAATGTAATGTAACACACACCCATACAATGCGCAACACCCCGTGATGATTTTCTCACTCCTACTAGTGAATCTAATGTAACAAAAACCCATACAATGCGCACCACCCCGTGATGTTTTTCTCACTCCTACTAGTGAATGTAATGTAACACACACCCATACAATGCGCACCACCCCGTGATGTTTTTCTCACTCCTACTAATGAATCTAATATAACACACACCCATACAATGCGCAGAACCCTGTGATGTTTTTCTCACTCCTACTAGTGAATGTAATGTAACACACACCCATACAATGCGCAGAACCCTGTGATGTTTTTCTCACTCCTACTAGTGAATGTAACGTAACACACACCCATACAATGCGCACCACCCCGTGATGTTTTTCTCACTCCTACTAGTGAATGTAATGTAACACACACCCATACAATGCGCACCACCCCGTGATGTTTTTCTCACTCCTACTAGTGAATGTAATGTAACACACACCCATACAATGCGCACAACCCCGTGATGTTTTTCTCACTCCTACTAATGAATGTAATGTAACACACACCCATACAATGCGTACCACCCCGTGATGTTTTTCTCACTCCTACTAGTGAATGTAATGTAACACACACCCATACAATGCGCACCACCCCGTGATGATTTTCTCACTCCTAGTAGTGAATCTAATGTAACAAACACCCATACAATGCGCACCACCCCGTGATGTTTTTCTCACTCCTACTAGTGAATGTAATGTAACACACACCCATACAATGCGCACCACCCCGTGATGTTCTTCTCACTCCTACTAGTGAATCTAATGTAACACACACCCATACAATGCGCACCACCCCGTGATGTTTTTCTCACTCCTACTAGTGAATCTAATATAACACACACCCATACAATGCGCACCAACCCGTGATGTTTTTCTCACACCTACTAGTGAATGTAATGTAACACACACCCATACAATGCGCACCACCCCGTGATGTTTTTCTCACTCCTACTAGTGAATGTAATGTAACGCACACACATAAAATGCGCACCACCCCGTGATGTTTCTCTCACTCCTACTAGTGAATCTAATGTAACGCACACACATAAAATGCGCACCACCCCGTGATGTTTCTCTCACTCCTACTAGTGAATGTAATGTAACACACACCCATACAATGCGAACCACCCCGTGATGTTTTTCTAACTCCTACTAGTGAATGTAATGTAACACACACCCATACAATGCGCACCACCCCGTGATGTTTTTCTCACTCCTACTAGTGAATGTAATGTAACGCACACCCATACAATGCGCACCACCCCGTGATGTTTTTCTCACTCCTACTAGTGAATCTAATGTAACACACACCCATACAATGCGCACCACCCCGTGATGTTTTTCTCACTCCTACTAGTGAATCTAATGTAACACACACCCATACAATGCGCACCACCACGTGATGTTTTTCTCACTCCTACTAGTGAATGTAATGTAACACACACCCATACAATGCGCACCACCCCGTGATTTTTTTTCACTCCTACTAGTGAATGTAATGTAACACACACCCATACAATGCGCACCAACCCGTGATGTTTTTCTCACTCCTACTAGTGAATGTAATGTAACACACCCATACAATGCGCACCACCCCCTGATGTTTTTCTCACTCCTACTAGTGAATGTAATGTAACGCACACCCATACAATGCGCACCACCCCGTGATGTTTTTCTCACTCCTACTAGTGAATGTAATGTAACACACACCCATACAATGCGCACCACCCCGTGATGTTTTTCTCACTCCTACTAGTGAATCTAATGTAACAAACACCCATACAATGCGCACCACCCCGTGATGTTTCTCTCACTCTTACTAGTGAATGTAATGTAACGCACACCCATAAAATGCGCACCACCCCGTGATGTTTCTCTCACTCCTACTAGTGAATCTAATGTAACACACAACCATACAATGCGCACCACCCCGTGATGTTTCTCTCACTCCTACTAGTGAATCTAATGTAACACACACCCATACAATGCGCACCGCCCCGTGATAATTTTCTCACTCCTACTAGTGAATGTAATGTAACACACACCCATACAATGCGCACCACCCCGTGATGTTTTTCTCACTCCTACTAGTGAATGTAATGTAACACACACCCATACAATGCGCACCACCCCGTGATGTTTTTCTCACTCCTACTAATGAATCTAATGTAACACACACCCATACAATGCGCAGAACCCTGTGATGTTTTTCTCACTCCTACTAGTGAATGTAATGTAACACACACCCATACAATGCGCAGAACCCTGTGATGTTTTTCTCACTCCTACTAGTGAATGTAACGTAACACACACCCATACAATGCGCACCACCCCGTGATGTTTTTCTCACTCCTACTAGTGAATGTAATGTAACACACACCCATACAATGCGCACCACCCCGTGATGTTTTTCTCACTCCTACTAGTGAATGTAATGTAACACACACCCATACAATGCGCACAACCCCGTGATGTTTTTCTCACTCCTATTAATGAATGTAATGTAACACACACCCATACAATGCGTACCAACCCGTGATGTTTTTCTCACTCCTACTAGTGAATGTAATGTAACACACACCCATACAATGCGCACCACCCCGTGATGATTTTCTCACTCCTAGTAGTGAATCTAATGTAACAAACACCCATACAATGCGCACCACCCCGTGATGTTTTTCTCACTCCTACTAGTGAATGTAATGTAACACACACCCATACAATGCGCACCACCCCGTGATGTTCTTCTCACTCCTACTAGTGAATCTAATGTAACACACACCCATGCAATGCGCACCACCCCGTGATGTTTTTCTCACTCCTACTAGTGAATCTAATATAACACACACCCATACAATGCGCACCACCCCGTGATGTTTTTCTCACACCTACTAGTGAATGTAATGTAACACACACCCATAAAATGCGCACCACCCCGTGATGTTTTTCTCACTCCTACTAGTGAATGTAATGTAACGCACACACATAAAATGCGCACCACCCCGTGATGTTTCTCTCACTCCTACTAGTGAATCTAATGTAACGCACACACATAAAATGCGCACCACCCCGTGATGTTTCTCTCACTCCTACTAGTGAATGTAATGTAACACACACCCATACAATGCGAACCACCCCGTGATGTTTTTCTAACTCCTACTAGTGAATGTAATGTAACACACACCCATACAATGCGCACCACCCCGTGATGTTTTTCTCACTCCTACTAGTGAATGTAATGTAACGCACACCCATACAATGCGCACCACCCCGTGATGTTTTTCTCACTCCTACTAGTGAATCTAATGTAACACACACCCATACAATGCGCACCACCCCGTGATGTTTTTCTCACTCCTACTAGTGAATCTAATGTAACACACACCCATACAATGCGCACCACCACGTGATGTTTTTCTCACTCCTACTAGTGAATGTAATGTAACACACACCCATACAATGCGCACCACCCCGTGATTTTTTTTCACTCCTACTAGTGAATGTAATGTAACACACACCCATACAATGCGCACCACCCCGTGATGTTTTTCTCACTCCTACTAGTGAATGTAATGTAATACACCCATACAATGCGCACCACCCCCTGATGTTTTTCTCACTCCTACTAGTGAATGTAATGTAACGCACACCCATACAATGCGCACCACCCCGTGATGTTTTTCTCACTCCTACTAGTGAATGTAATGTAACACACACCCATACAATGCGCACCACCCCGTGATGTTTTTCTCACTCCTACTAGTGAATCTAATGTAACAAACACCCATACAATGCGCACCACCCCGTGATGTTTCTCTCACTCTTACTAGTGAATGTAATGTAACGCACACCCATAAAATGCGCACCACCCCGTGTTGTTTCTCTCACTCCTACTAGTGAATCTAATGTAACACACAACCATACAATGCGCACCACCCCGTGATGTTTCTCTCACTCCTACTAGTGAATCTAATGTAACACACACCCATACAATGCGCACCGCCCCGTGATAATTTTCTCACTCCTACTAGTGAATGTAATGTAACACACACCCATACAATGCGCACCACCCCGTGATGTTTTTCTCACTCCTACTAGTGAAAGTAATGTAACACACACCTATACAATGCGCACCACCCCGTGATTTTTTTCTCACTCCTACTAGTGAATGTAATGTAACACACACCCATACAATGCGCACCACCCCGTGATGTTTTTCTCACTCCTACTAGTGAATGTAATGTAACACACACCCATACAATGCGCACCACCCCGTGATGTTTTTCTCACTCCTACTACTGAATGTAGTGTAACACACACCCATACAATGCGCACCACCCCGTGATGTTTTTCTCACTGCTAGTAGCGAATGTAGTGTAACACACACCCATACAATGCGCACCACCCCGTGATGTTTTTCTCACTTCTACTAGTGAATGTAATGTAACACACACCCATACAATGCGCACCACCCCGTGATGATTTTCTCACTCCTACTAGTGAATCTAATGTAACAAACACCCATACAATGCGCACAACCCCGTGATGTTTTTCTCACTCCTACTAGTGAATGTAATGTAACACACACCCATACAATGCGCACCACCCCGTGATGTTTTTCTCACTCCTACTAGTGAATGTAATGTAACACACACCCATACAATGCGCACCACCCCGTGATGTTTTTCTCACTCCTACTAGTGAATGTAATGTAACACACACATACAATGCGCACCACCCCCTGATGTTTTCCTCACTCCTACTAGTGAATGTAATGTAACGCACACCCATACAATGCGCACCACCCCGTGATGTTTTTCTCACTCCTACTAGTGAATGTAATGTAACGCACACCCATACAATGCGCACCACCCCGTGATGTTTTTCTCACTCCTACTAGTGAATGTAATGTAACGCACACCCATACAATGCGCACCACCCCGTGATGTTTTTCTCACTCCTACTAGTGAATGTAAAGTAACACACACATACAATGCGCACCACCCCCTGATGTTTTCCTCACTCCTACTAGTGAATGTAATGTAACGCACACCCATACAATGCGCACCACCCCGTGATGTTTTTCTCACTCCTACTAGTGAATGTAATGTAACGCACACCCATACAATGCGCACCACCCCGTGATGTTTTTCTCACTCCTACTAGTGAATGTAATGTAACGCACACCCATACAATGCGCACCACCCCGTGATGTTTCTCTCACTCCTACTAGTGAATGTAATGTAACGCACACACATAAAATGCGCACCACCCCGTGATGTTTCTCTCACTCCTACTAGTGAATCTAATGTAACACACACCCATACAATGCGCACCACCCCGTGATGTTTTTCTCACTCCTACTAGTGAATCTAATGTAACACACACCCATACAATGCGCACCACCCCGTGATAAATTTCTCACTCCTACTAGTGAATCTAATGTAACACACACCCATACAATGCGCACCACCCCGTGATGTTTTTCTCACTCCTACTAGTGAATGTAATGTAACACACACCCATACAATGCGCACCACCCCGTGATGTTTTTCTCACTCCTACTAGTGAATGTAATGTAACACACACCCATACAATGCGCACCACCGCGTGATGTTTTTTCACTCCTACTAGTGAATCTAATGTAACACACACCCATACAATGCGCGCCACCCCGTGATGTTTTTCTCACTCCTACTAGTGAATGTAATGTAACACACACCCATACAATGAGCACCACCCCGTGATGTTTTTTCACTCATACTAGTGAATCTAATGTAACGCACATCCATACAATGCGCACCACCCCGTGATGTTTTTCTCACTCCTACTAGTGAATGTAATGTAACACACACCCATACAATGCGCACCACCCCGTGATGTTTTTCTCACTCCTACTAGTGAATGTAATGTAACACACACCCATACAATGCGCACCACCCCGTGATGATTTTCTCACTCCTACTAGTGAATCTAATGTAACAAACACCCATAAAATGCGCACCACCCCGTGATGTTTTTCTCACTCCTACTTGTGAATGTAATGTAACACACACCCATACAATGCGCACCACCCCGTGATGTTTTTCTCACTGCTACTAGTGAATGTAATGTAACACACCCATACAATGCGCACCACCCCGTGATATTTTTCTCACTTCTACTAGTGAATGTAATGTAACACACACCCATACAATGCGCACCACCCCGTGATGTTTTTCTCACTCCTACTAGTGAATGTAATGTAACACACACCAATACAATGTGCACCACCCCGTGATGTTTTTCTCACTCCTATTAATGAATGTAATGTAACACACACCGATACAATGCGCACCACCCCGTGATGTTTTTCTCACTCCTACTAGTGAATCTAATGTAACACACACCCATACAATGCGCACCACCACGTGATGTTTTTCTCACTCCTACTAGTGAATATAATGTAACACACACCCATACAATGCGCACCACCCCGTGATGATTTTCTCACTCCTAATAGTGAATCTAATGTAACACACACCCATACAATGCGCACCACCCCGTGATGTTTTTCTCACTCCTACTAGGGAATCTAATGTAACACACACCCATACAATGCGCACCACCCCATGATGTTTTTCTCACTCCTACTAGTGAATCTAATGTAACAAACACCCGTACAATGCGCACCACACCGTGATGATTTTCTCACTCCTAATAGTGTATCTAATGTAACACACACCCATACAATGCGCACCACCCCGTGATGTTTTTCTCACTCCTACTAGGGAATCTAATGTAACACACACCCATACAATGCGCACCACCCCATGATGTTTTTCTCAATCCTACTAGTGAATCTAATGTAACACACACCCATATAATGCGCACCACCACGTGATGTTTTTCTCACTCCTACTAGTGAATATAATGTAACACACACCCATACAATGCGCACCACCCCGTGATGATTTTCTCACTCCTAATAGTGAATCTAATGTAACACACACCCATACAATGCGCACCACCCCGTGATGTTTTTCTCACTCCTACTAGTGAATCTAATGTAACACACCCCCATACAATGCGCACCACCCCGTGATGGTTTTCTCACTCCTACTAGTGAATCTAATGTAACAAACACCCATACAATGCGCACCACCCGGTGATGTTTTTCTCACTCCTACTAGTGAATGTAATGTAACACACACCCATACAATGCGCACCAACCCATGATGTTTTTCTCACTCCTACTAGTGAATCTAATGTAACACAAACCAATACAATGCGCACAACCCCGTGATGTTTTTCTCACTCCTACTAGTGAATCTAATGTAACACACACCCATACAATGCGCACCACCCCGTGATGTTTTTCTCACTCCTACTAGTGAATGTAATGTAACACACACCCATACAATGCGCACCACCCCGTGATGTTTTTCTCACTCCTACTAATGAATCTAATGTAACACACACCCATACAATGCGCAGAACCCTGTGATGTTTTTCTCACTCCTACTAGTGAATGTAATGTAACACACACCCATACAATGCGCACCACCCCGTGATGTTTTTCTCACTCCTATTAGTGAATGTAATGTAACACACACCCATACAATGCGCACCACCCCGTGATGTTTTTCTCACTCCTACTAGTGAATCTAATGTAACACACACCCATACAATGCGCACCACCCCGTGATGTTTTTCTCACTCCTACTAGTGAATGTAATGTAACACACACCCATACAATGCGCACCACCCCGTCATGTTTTTCTCACTCCTACTAGTGAATGTAATGTAACACACACCCATACAATGCGCACCACCCCGTGATGTTTTTCTCACTCCTACTATTGAATGTAATGTAACACACACCCATACAATGCGCACCACCCCGTGATGTTTTTCTCACTCCTACTAGTGAATCTAATGTAACACACACCCATACAATGCGCACCACCCCGTGATGTTTTTCTCACTCCTACTAGTGAATGTAATGTAACACACACCCATACAATGCGCACCACCCCGTGATGATTTTCTCACTCCTACTAGTGAATGTAATGTAACACACACCCATACAATGCGCACCACCCCGTGATGTTTTTCTCACTCCTACTAGTGAATGTAATGTAACACACACCCATACAATGCGCACCACCCCGTGACGTTTTTCTCACTCCTACTAGTGAATCTAATGTAACACACACCCATACAATGCGCACCACCTCGTGATGTTTTTCTCACTCCTACTAGTGAATGTAATGTAACACACACCCATACAATGCGCACCACCCCGTGATGATTTTCTCACTCCTACTAGTGAATCTAATGTAACAAACACCCATAAAATGCGCACCACCCCGTGATGTTTTTCTCACTCCTACTAGTGAATCTAATGTAACACACACCCATACAATGCGCACCACCCCGTGATGTTTTTCTCACTCCTACTAGTGAATCTAATGTAACAAACACCCTAACAATGCGCACCACCCCGTGATGTTTTTCTCACTCCTACTAGTCAATGTAATGTAACACACACCCATACAGTGCGCACCACCCCATGATGTTTTTCTCACTCCTACTAGTGAATGTAATGTAACACACACCCATACAATGCGCACCACCCCGTGATGATTTTCTCACTCCTACTAGTGAATCTAATGTAACAAACACCCATACAATGCGCACCACCCCGTGATGTTTTTCTCACTCCTACTAGTCAATGTAATGTAACACACACCCATACAGTGCGCACCACCCCGTGATGTTTTTCTCACTCCTACTAGTCAATGTAATGTAACACACACCCATACAGTGCGCACCACCCCGTGATGTTTTTCTCACTCCTACTAGTGAATGTAATGTAACACACACCCATACAATGCGCACCACCCCGTGATGATTTTCTCACTCCTACTAGTGAATCTAATGTAACAAACACCCATACAATGCGCACCACCCCGTGATGTTTTTCTCACTCCTACTAGTGAATGTAATGTAACACACACCCATACAATGCGCACCACCGCGTGATGTTTTTCTCACTCCTACTAGTGAATGTAATGTAACACACACCCATACAATGCGCACCACCCCGTGATGTTTTTCTCACTCCTACTAGTGAATGTAATGTAACACACACCCATACAGTGCGCACCAACATGTGATGTTTTTCTCACTCCTACTAGTGAATGTAATGTAACACACACCCGTACAATGCGCACCACCCCGTGATGATTTTCTCACTCCTACTAGTGAATCTAATGTAACACACACCCATACAATGCGCACCACCCCGTGATGTTTTTCTCACTCCTACTAGTGAATGTAATGTAACACACACCCATACAATGCGCAACACCCCGTGATGATTTTCTCACTCCTACTAGTGAATCTAATGTAACAAACACCCATACAATGCGCACCACCCCGTGATGTTTTTCTCACTCCTACTAGTGAATGTAATGTAACACACACCCATAAAATGCGCACCACCCCGTGATGTTTTTCTCACTCCTACTAATGAATCTAATGTAACACACACCCATACAATGCGCAGAACCCTGTGATGTTTTTCTCACTCCTACTAGTGAATGTAACGTAACACACACCCATACAATGCGCACCACCCCGTGATGTTTTTCTCACTCCTACTAGTGAATATAATGTAACACACACCCATACAATGCGCACCACCCCGTGATGTTTTTCTCACTCCTACTAGTGAATCTAATGTAACACACACCCATACAATGCGCACCACCCCGTGATGTTTTTCTCACTCCTACTAGTGAATGTAATGTAACACACACCCATACAATGCGCACCACCCCGTGATGTTTTTCTCACTCGTACTAGTGAATCTAATGTAACACACACCCATACAATGCGCACCACCTCGTGATGTTTTTCTCACTCCTACTAGTGAATGTAATGTAACACACACCCATACAATGCGCACCACCCCGTGATGTTTTTCTCACTCCTACTAGTGAATGTAATGTAACACACACCCATACAATGCGCACCACCCCGTGATGTTTTTCTCACTCCTACTAGTGAATCTAATGTAACAAACACCCATAAAATGCGCACCACCCCGTGATGTTTTTCTCACTCCTACTAGTGAATGTAATGTAACACACACCCATACAATGCGCACCACCCCGTGATGTTTTTCTCACTCCTACTAGTGAATGTAATGTAACACACACCCATACAATGCGCACCACCCCGTGATGATTTTCTCACTCCTACTAGTGAATGTAATGTAACACACACCCATACAATGCGCACCACCCCGTGATGATTTTCTCACTCCTACTAGTGAATGTAATGTAACACACACCCATACAATGCGCACCACCCCGTGATGTTTTTCTCACTCCTACTAGTGAATGTAATGTAACACACACCCATACAATGCGCACCACCCCGTGACGTTTTTCTCACTCCTACTAGTGAATCTAATGTAACACACACCCATACAATGCGCACCACCTCGTGATGTTTTTCTCACTCCTACTAGTGAATGTAATGTAACACACACCCATACAATGCGCACCACCCCGTGATGATTTTCTCACTCCTACTAGTGAATCTAATGTAACAAACACCCATAAAATGCGCACCACCCCGTGATGTTTTTCTCACTCCTACTAGTGAATCTAATGTAACACACACCCATACAATGCCCACCACCCCGTGATGTTTTTCTCACTCCTACTAGTGAATCTAATGTAACAAACACCCTAACAATGCGCACCACCCCGTGATGTTTTTCTCACTCCTACTAGTCAATGTAATGTAACACACACCCATACAGTGCGCACCACCCCATGATGTTTTTCTCACTCCTACTAGTGAATGTAATGTAACACACACCCATACAATGCGCACCACCCCGTGATGATTTTCTCACTCCTACTAGTGAATCTAATGTAACAAACACCCATACAATGCGCACCACCCCGTGATGTTTTTCTCACTCCTACTAGTCAATGTAATGTAACACACACCCATACAGTGCGCACCACCCCGTGATGTTTTTCTCACTCCTACTAGTGAATGTAATGTAACACACACCCATACAATGCGCACCACCCCGTGATGATTTTCTCACTCCTACTAGTGAATCTAATGTAACAAACACCCATACAATGCGCACCACCCCGTGATGTTTTTCTCACTCCTACTAGTGAATGTAATGTAACACACACCCATACAATGCGCACCACCGCGTGATGTTTTTCTCACTCCTACTAGTGAATGTAATGTAACACACACCCATACAATGCGCACCACCCCGTGATGTTTTTCTCACTCCTACTAGTGAATGTAATGTAACACACACCCATACAGTGCGCACCAACATGTGATGTTTTTCTCACTCCTACTAGTGAATGTAATGTAACACACACCCGTACAATGCGCACCACCCCGTGATGATTTTCTCACTCCTACTAGTGAATCTAATGTAACACACACCCATACAATGCGCACCACCCCGTGATGTTTTTCTCACTCCTACTAGTGAATGTAATGTAACACACACCCATACAATGCGCAACACCCCGTGATGATTTTCTCACTCCTACTAGTGAATCTAATGTAACAAACACCCATACAATGCGCACCACCCCGTGATGTTTTTCTCACTCCTACTAGTGAATGTAATGTAACACACACCCATAAAATGCGCACCACCCCGTGATGTTTTTCTCACTCCTACTAATGAATCTAATGTAACACATACCCATACAATGCGCAGAACCCTGTGATGTTTTTCTCACTCCTACTAGTGAATGTAACGTAACACACACCCATACAATGCGCACCACCCCGTGATGTTTTTCTCACTCCTACTAGTGAATGTAATGTAACACACACCCATACAATGCGCACCACCCCGTGATGTTTTTCTCACTCCTACTAGTGAATGTAATGTAACACACACCCATACAATGCGCACCACCCCGTGATGTTTTTCTCACTCCTACTAGTGAATGTAATGTAACACACACCCATACAATGCGCACCACCCCGTCATGTTTTTCTCACTCCTACTAGTGAATGTAATGTAACACACACCCATACAATGCGCACCACCCCGTGATGTTTTTCTCACTCCTACTAGTGAATGTAATGTAACACACACCCATACAATGCGCACCACCCCGTGATGTTTTTCTCACTCGTACTAGTGAATCTAATGTAACACACACCCATACAATGCGCACCACCCCGTGATGTTTTTCTCACTCCTACTAGTGAATCTAATGTAACAAACACCCATACAATGCACACCACCCCGTGATGTTTTTCTCACTCCTACTAGTCAATGTAATGTAACACACACCCATACAGTGCGCACCACCCTGTGATGTTTTTCTCACTCCTACTATTGAATGTAATGTAACACACACCCATACAATGCGCACCACCCCGTGATGTTTTTCTCACTCCTACTAGTGAATGTAATGTAACACACACCCATACAATGCGCACCACCCCGTGATGTTTTTCTCAATCCTATTAGTGAATGTAATGTAACACACACCCATACAATGCGCACCACCCCGTGATGTTTTTCTCACTCCTACTAGTGAATGTAATGTAACACACACCCATACAATGCGCACCACCCCGTGATGTTTTTCTCACTCCTACTAGTGAATCTAATGTAACAAACACCCATAAAATGCGCACCACCCCGTGATGTTTTTCTCACTCCTACTAGTGAATGTAATGTAACACACACCCATACAATGCGCACCACCCCGTGATGTTTTTCTCACTCCTACTAGTGAATGTAATGTAACACACACCCATACAATGCGCACCACCCCGTGATGATTTTCTCACTCCTACTAGTGAATCTAATGTAACAAACACCCATAAAATGCGCACCACCCCGTGATGTTTTTCTCACTCCTACTAGTGAATGTAATGTAACACACACCCATACAATGCGCACCACCCCGTGATGTTTTTCTCACTCCTACTAGTGAATCTAATGTAACACACACCCATACAATGCGCACAACTCGTGATGTTTTTCTCACTCCTACTAGTGAATGTAATGTAACACACACCCATACAATGCGCACCACCCCGTGATGATTTTCTCACTCCTACTAGTGAATGTAATGTAACACACACCCATACAATGCGCACCACCCCGTGATGTTTTTCTCACTCCTACTAGTGAATGTAATGTAACACACACCCATACAATGCGCACCACCCCGTGACGTTTTTCTCACTCCTACTAGTGAATCTAATGTAACACACACCCATACAATGCGCACCACCTCGTGATGTTTTTCTCACTCCTACTAGTGAATGTAATGTAACACACACCCATACAATGCGCACCACCCCGTGATGATTTTCTCACTCCTACTAGTGAATCTAATGTAACAAACACCCATAAAATGCGCACCACCCCGTGATGTTTTTCTCACTCCTACTAGTGAATCTAATGTAACACACACCCATACAATGCCCACCACCCCGTGATGTTTTTCTCACTCCTACTAGTGAATCTAATGTAACAAACACCCTAACAATGCGCACCACCCCGTGATGTTTTTCTCACTCCTACTAGTCAATGTAATGTAACACACACCCATACAGTGCGCACCACCCCATGATGTTTTTCTCACTCCTACTAGTGAATGTAATGTAACACACACCCATACAATGCGCACCACCCCGTGATGATTTTCTCACTCCTACTAGTGAATCTAATGTAACAAACACCCATACAATGCGCACCACCCCGTGATGTTTTTCTCACTCCTACTAGTCAATGTAATGTAACACACACCCATACAGTGCGCACCACCCCGTGATGTTTTTCTCACTCCTACTAGTGAATGTAATGTAACACACACCCATACAGTGCGCACCACCCCGTGATGTTTTTCTCACTCCTACTAGTGAATCTAATGTAACACACACCCATACAATGCGCACCACCCCGTGATGTTTTTCTCACTCCTACTAGTGAATCTAATGTAACAAACACCCTAACAATGCGCACCACCCCGTGATGTTTTTCTCACTCCTACTAGTCAATGTAATGTAACACACACCCATACAGTGCGCACCACCCCATGATGTTTTTCTCACTCCTACTAGTGAATGTAATGTAACACACACCCATACAATGCGCACCACCCCGTGATGATTTTCTCACTCCTACTAGTGAATCTAATGTAACAAACACCCATACAATGCGCACCACCCCGTGATGTTTTTCTCACTCCTACTAGTCAATGTAATGTAACACACACCCATACAGTGCGCACCACCCCGTGATGTTTTTCTCACTCCTACTAGTCAATGTAATGTAACACACACCCATACAGTGCGCACCACCCCGTGATGTTTTTCTCACTCCTACTAGTGAATGTAATGTAACACACACCCATACAATGCGCACCACCCCGTGATGATTTTCTCACTCCTACTAGTGAATCTAATGTAACAAACACCCATACAATGCGCACCACCCCGTGATGTTTTTCTCACTCCTACTAGTGAATGTAATGTAACACACACCCATACAATGCGCACCACCGCGTGATGTTTTTCTCACTCCTACTAGTGAATGTAATGTAACACACACCCATACAATGCGCACCACCCCGTGATGTTTTTCTCACTCCTACTAGTGAATGTAATGTAACACACACCCATACAGTGCGCACCAACATGTGATGTTTTTCTCACTCCTACTAGTGAATGTAATGTAACACACACCCGTACAATGCGCACCACCCCGTGATGATTTTCTCACTCCTACTAGTGAATCTAATGTAACACACACCCATACAATGCGCACCACCCCGTGATGTTTTTCTCACTCCTACTAGTGAATGTAATGTAACACACACCCATACAATGCGCAACACCCCGTGATGATTTTCTCACTCCTACTAGTGAATCTAATGTAACAAACACCCATACAATGCGCACCACCCCGTGATGTTTTTCTCACTCCTACTAGTGAATGTAATGTAACACACACCCATAAAATGCGCACCACCCCGTGATGTTTTTCTCACTCCTACTAATGAATCTAATGTAACACACACCCATACAATGCGCAGAACCCTGTGATGTTTTTCTCACTCCTACTAGTGAATGTAACGTAACACACACCCATACAATGCGCACCACCCCGTGATGTTTTTCTCACTCCTACTAGTGAATATAATGTAACACACACCCATACAATGCGCACCACCCCGTGATGTTTTTCTCACTCCTACTAGTGAATCTAATGTAACACACACCCATACAATGCGCACCACCCCGTGATGTTTTTCTCACTCCTACTAGTGAATGTAATGTAACACACACCCATACAATGCGCACCACCCCGTGATGTTTTTCTCACTCGTACTAGTGAATCTAATGTAACACACACCCATACAATGCGCACCACCTCGTGATGTTTTTCTCACTCCTACTAGTGAATGTAATGTAACACACACCCATACAATGCGCACCACCCCGTGATGTTTTTCTCACTCCTACTAGTGAATGTAATGTAACACACACCCATACAATGCGCACCACCCCGTGATGTTTTTCTCACTCCTACTAGTGAATCTAATGTAACAAACACCCATAAAATGCGCACCACCCCGTGATGTTTTTCTCACTCCTACTAGTGAATGTAATGTAACACACACCCATACAATGCGCACCACCCCGTGATGTTTTTCTCACTCCTACTAGTGAATGTAATGTAACACACACCCATACAATGCGCACCACCCCGTGATGATTTTCTCACTCCTACTAGTGAATCTAATGTAACAAACACCCATAAAATGCGCACCACCCCGTGATGTTTTTCTCACTCCTACTAGTGAATGTAATGTAACACACACCCATACAATGCGCACCACCCCGTGATGTTTTTCTCACTCCTACTAGTGAATCTAATGTAACACACACCCATACAATGCGCACAACTCGTGATGTTTTTCTCACTCCTACTAGTGAATGTAATGTAACACACACCCATACAATGCGCACCACCCCGTGATGATTTTCTCACTCCTACTAGTGAATGTAATGTAACACACACCCATACAATGCGCACCACCCCGTGATGTTTTTCTCACTCCTACTAGTGAATGTAATGTAACACACACCCATACAATGCGCACCACCCCGTGACGTTTTTCTCACTCCTACTAGTGAATCTAATGTAACACACACCCATACAATGCGCACCACCTCGTGATGTTTTTCTCACTCCTACTAGTGAATGTAATGTAACACACACCCATACAATGCGCACCACCCCGTGATGATTTTCTCACTCCTACTAGTGAATCTAATGTAACAAACACCCATAAAATGCGCACCACCCCGTGATGTTTTTCTCACTCCTACTAGTGAATCTAATGTAACACACACCCATACAATGCCCACCACCCCGTGATGTTTTTCTCACTCCTACTAGTGAATCTAATGTAACAAACACCCTAACAATGCGCACCACCCCGTGATGTTTTTCTCACTCCTACTAGTCAATGTAATGTAACACACACCCATACAGTGCGCACCACCCCATGATGTTTTTCTCACTCCTACTAGTGAATGTAATGTAACACACACCCATACAATGCGCACCACCCCGTGATGATTTTCTCACTCCTACTAGTGAATCTAATGTAACAAACACCCATACAATGCGCACCACCCCGTGATGTTTTTCTCACTCCTACTAGTCAATGTAATGTAACACACACCCATACAGTGCGCACCACCCCGTGATGTTTTTCTCACTCCTACTAGTGAATGTAATGTAACACACACCCATACAATGCGCACCACCCCGTGATGATTTTCTCACTCCTACTAGTGAATCTAATGTAACAAACACCCATACAATGCGCACCACCCCGTGATGTTTTTCTCACTCCTACTAGTGAATGTAATGTAACACACACCCATACAATGCGCACCACCGCGTGATGTTTTTCTCACTCCTACTAGTGAATGTAATGTAACACACACCCATACAATGCGCACCACCCCGTGATGTTTTTCTCACTCCTACTAGTGAATGTAATGTAACACACACCCATACAGTGCGCACCAACATGTGATGTTTTTCTCACTCCTACTAGTGAATGTAATGTAACACACACCCGTACAATGCGCACCACCCCGTGATGATTTTCTCACTCCTACTAGTGAATCTAATGTAACACACACCCATACAATGCGCACCACCCCGTGATGTTTTTCTCACTCCTACTAGTGAATGTAATGTAACACACACCCATACAATGCGCAACACCCCGTGATGATTTTCTCACTCCTACTAGTGAATCTAATGTAACAAACACCCATACAATGCGCACCACCCCGTGATGTTTTTCTCACTCCTACTAGTGAATGTAATGCAACACACACCCATAAAATGCGCACCACCCCGTGATGTTTTTCTCACTCCTACTAATGAATCTAATGTAACACATACCCATACAATGCGCAGAACCCTGTGATGTTTTTCTCACTCCTCCTAGTGAATGTAACGTAACACACACCCATACAATGCGCACCACCCCGTGATGTTTTTCTCACTCCTACTAGTGAATGTAATGTAACACACACCCATACAATGCGCACCACCCCGTGATGTTTTTCTCACTCCTACTAGTGAATGTAATGTAACACACACCCATACAATGCGCACCACCCCGTGATGTTTTTCTCACTCCTACTAGTGAATGTAATGTAACACACACCCATACAATGCGCACCACCCCGTCATGTTTTTCTCACTCCTACTAGTGAATGTAATGTAACACACACCCATACAATGCGCACCACCCCGTGATGTTTTTCTCACTCCTACTAGTGAATGTAATGTAACACACACCCATACAATGCGCACCACCCCGTGATGTTTTTCTCACTCGTACTAGTGAATCTAATGTAACACACACCCATACAATGCGCACCACCTCGTGATGTTTTTCTCACTCCTACTAGTGAATGTAATGTAACACACACCCATACAATGCGCACCACCCCGTGATGTTTTTCTCACTCCTACTAGTGAATCTAATGTAACAAACACCCATACAATGCACACCACCCCGTGATGTTTTTCTCACTCCTACTAGTCAATGTAATGTAACACACACCCATACAGTGCGCACCACCCTGTGATGTTTTTCTCACTCCTACTATTGAATGTAATGTAACACACACCCATACAATGCGCACCACCCCGTGATGTTTTTCTCACTCCTACTAGTGAATGTAATGTAACACACACCCATACAATGCGCACCACCCCGTGATGTTTTTCTCACTCCTACTAGTGAATCTAATGTAACACACACCCATACAATGCGCACCACCTCGTGATGTTTTTCTCACTCCTACTAGTGAATGTAATGTAACACACACCCATACAATGCGCACCACCCCGTGATGATTTTCTCACTCCTACTAGTGAATCTAATGTAACAAACACCCATAAAATTCGCACCACCCCGTGATGTTTTTCTCACTCCTACTAGTGAATCTAATGTAACACACACCCATACAATGCGCACCACCCCGTGATGTTTTTCGCACTCCTACTAGTGAATCTAATGTAACAAACACCCATACAATGCGCACCACACCGTGATGTTTTTCTCACTCCTACTAGTCAATGTAATGTAACACACACCCATACAGTGCGCACCACCCCGTGATGTTTTTCTCACTCCTACTAGTGAATGTAATGTAACACACACCCATACAGTGCGCACCACCCCGTGATGTTTTTCTCACTCCTACTAGTGAATGTAATGTAACACACACCCATACAATGCGCACCACCCCGTGATGATTTTCTCACTCCTACTAGTGAATCTAATGTAACACACACCCATACAATGCGAACCACCCCGTGATGTTTTTCTCACTCCTACTAGTGAATGTAATGTAACACACACCCATACAATGCGCAACACCCCGTGATGATTTTCTCACTCCTACTAGAGAATCTAATGTAACAAACACCCATACAATGCGCACCACCCCGTGATGTTTTTCTCACTCCTACTAGTGAATGTAATGTAACACACACCCATACAATGCGCACCACCCCGTGATGTTTTTCTCACTCCTACTAATGAATCTAATGTAACACACACCCATACAATGCGCAGAACCCTGTGATGTTTTTCTCACTCCTACTAGTGAATGTAATGTAACACACACCCATACAATGCGCACCACCCCGTGATGTTTTTCTCACTCCTACTAGTGAATGTAATGTAACACACACCCATACAATGCGCACCACCCCGTGATGTTTTTCTCACTCCTACTAGTGAATCTAATGTAACACACACCCATACAATGCGCACCACCCCGTGATGTTTTTCTCACTCCTACTAGTGAATGTAATGTAACACACACCCATACAATGCGCACCACCCCGTCATGTTTTTCTCACTCCTACTAGTGAATGTAATGTAACACACACCCATACAATGCGAACCACCCCGTGATGTTTTTCTCACTCCTACTAGTGTATGTAATGTAACACACACCCATACAATGCGCACCACCCCGTGATGTTTTTCTCACTCCTACTAGTGAATCTAATGTAACACGCACCCATACAATGCGCACCACCTCGTGATGTTTTTCTCACTCCTACTAGTGAATCTAATGTAACAAACACCCATAAAATGCGCACCACCCCGTGATGTTTTTCTCACTCCTACTAGTGAATCTAATGTAACACACACCCATACAATGCGCACCACACCGTGATGTTTTTCTCACTCCTACTAGTGAATCTAATGTAACACACACCCATACAATGCGCACCACCCCGTGATGTTTTTCTCACTCCTACTAGTGAATCTAATGTAACAAACACCCATACAATGCGCACCAACCCGTGATGTTTTTCTCACTCCTACTAGTCAATGTAATGTAACACACACCCATACAGTGCGCACCACCCCGTGATGTTTTTCTCACTCCTACTAGTGAATGTAATGTAACACACACCCATACAATGCGCACCACCCCGTGATGTTTTTCTCACTCCTACTAGTGAATGTAATGTAACACACACCCATACAATGCGCACCACCCCGTGATGTTTTTCTCACTCCTACTAGTGAATCTAATGTAACACACACCCATACAATGCGCACCACCTCGTGATGTTTTTCTCACTCCTACTAGTGAATCTAATGTAACACACACCCATACAATGCGCACCACCCCGTGATGATTTTCTCACTCCTACTAGTGAATCTAATGTAACAAACACCCATAAAATGCGCACCACCCCGTGATGTTTTTCTCACTCCTACTAGTGAATCTAATGTAACACACACCCATACAATGCGCACCACCCCGTGATGTTTTTCTCACTCCTACTAGTGAATCTAATGTAACAAACACCCATACAATGCGCACCACCCCGTGATGTTTTTCTCACTCCTACTTGTCAATGTAATGTAACACACACCCATACAGTGCGCACCACCCCGTGATGTTTTTCTCACTCCTACTAGTGAATGTAATGTAACACACAGCCATACAGTGCGCACCACCTCGTGATGTTTTTCTCACTCCTACTAGTGAATGTAATGTAACACACACCCATACAATGCGCACCACCCCGTGATGAATTTCTCACTCCTACTAGTGAATCTAATGTAACAAACACCCATACAATGCGCACCACCCCGTGATGTTTTTCTCACTCCTACTAGTGAATGTAATGTAACACACACCCATACAATGCGCACCACCCCGTGATGTTTTTCTCACTCCTACTAGTGAATGTAATGTAACACACACCCATACAATGCGCACCACCGCGTGATGTTTTTCTCACTCCTACTAGTGAATGTAATGTAACACACACCCATACAATGCGCACCACCCCGTGATGTTTTTCTCACTCCTACTAGTGAATGTAATGTAACACACACCCATACAGTGCGCACCAACATGTGATGTTTTTCTCACTCCTACTAGTGAATGTAATGTAACACACACCCGTACAATGCGCACCACCCCGTGATGATTTTCTCACTCCTACTAGTGAATCAATGTAACACACACCCATACAATGCGCACCACCCCGTGATGTTTTTCTCACTCCTACTAGTGAATGTAATGTAACACACACCCATACAATGCGCAACACCCCGTGATGATTTTCTCACTCCTACTAGTGAATCTAATGTAACAAACACCCATACAATGCGCACCACCCCGTGATGTTTTTCTCACTCCTACTAGTGAATGTAATGTAACACACACCCATAAAATTCGCACCACCCCGTGATGTTTTTCTCACTCCTACTAATGAATCTAATGTAACACACACCCATACAATGCGCAGAACCCTGTGATGTTTTTCTCACTCCTACTAGTGAATGTAACGTAACACACACCCATACAATGCGCACCACCCCGTGATGTTTTTCTCACTCCTACTAGTGAATATAATGTAACACACACCCATACAATGCGCACCACCCCGTGATGTTTTTCTCACTCCTACTAGTGAATCTAATGTAACACACACCCATACAATGCGCACCACCCCGTGATGTTTTTCTCACTCCTACTAGTGAATGTAATGTAACACACACCCATACAATGCGCACCACCCCGTGATGTTTTTCTCACTCCTACTAGTGAATGTAATGTAACACACACCCATACAATGCGCACCACCCCGTGATGATTTTCTCACTCCTACTAGTGAATCTAATGTAACACACACCCATACAATGCGCACCACCCCGTGATGTTTTTCTCACTCCTACTAGTGAATGTAATGTAACACACACCCATACAATGCGCACCACCCCGTGATGTTTTTCTCACTCCTACTAGTGAATCTAATGTAACACACCCCCATACAATGCGCACCACCCCGTGATGATTTTCTCACTCCTATTAGTGAATCTAATGTAACAAACACCCATACAATGCTCACCACCCGGTGATGTTTTTCTCACTCCTACTAGTGAATGTAATGTAACAAACACCCATACAATGCGCACCAACCCGTGATGTTTTTCTCACTCCTACTAGTGAATCTAATGTAACACACACCCATACAATGCGCACCACCCCGTGATGTTTTTCTCACTCCTACTACTGAATGTAATGTAACACACACCCATACAATGCGCACCACCCCGTGATGTTTTTCTCACTCCTACTAGTGAATGTAATGTAACACACACCCATACAATGCGCACCACCCCGTGATGTTTTTCTCACTCCTACTAGTGAATGTAATGTAACACACACCCATACAATGCGCACCACCCCGTGATGTTTTTCTCACTCCTACTAGTGAATGTAATGTAACACACACCCATACAATGCGCACCACCCCGTGATGATTTTCTCACTCCTACTAGTGAATCTAATGTAACAAAGACCCATACAATGCGCACCACCCCGTGATGTTTTTCTCACTCCTACTAGTGAATCTAATGTAACACACACCCATACAATGCGCACAACCCCGTGATGTTTTTCTCACTCCTACTAGTGAATCTAATGTAACACACACCCATACAATGCGCACCACCCCATGATGTTTTTCTCACTCCTACTAGTGAATGTAATGTAACACACACCCATACAATGCGCACCACCCCGTGATGTTTTTCTCACTCCTACTAGTGAATGTAATGTAACACACACCCATACAATGCGCACCACCCCGTGATGTTTTTCTCACTCCTACTAGTGATTCTAATGTAACACACACCCATACAATGCGCACCACCCCGTGATGTTTTTCTCACTCCTACTAGTGTATGTAATGTAACACACACCCATACAATGCGCACCACCCCGTGATGTTTTTCTCACTCTTACTAGTGAATGTAATGTAACACACACCCATACAATGCGCACCACCCTGTGATGTTTTTCTCACTCCTACTAGTGAATGTAATGTAACACACACCCATACAATGCGCACCACCCCGTGATGTTTTTCTCACTCCTACTAGTGAATGTAATGTAACACACAACCATACAATGCGCACCACCCCCTGATGTTTTTCTCACTCCTACTAGTGAATCTAATGTAACACACACCCATACAATGCGCACCACCCCGTGATGTTTTTCTCACTCCTACTAGTGAATCTAATGTAACACACACCCATACAATGCGCACCACCCCGTGATATTTTTCTCACTCCTACTAGTGAATGTAATGTAACACACACCCATACAATGCGCACCACCCCGTGATGATTTTCTCACTCCTACTAGTGAATCTAATGTAACACACACCCATACAATGCGCACCACCCCGTGATGTTTTTCTCACTCCTACGAGTGAATGTAATGTAACACACACCCATACAATGCGCACCACCCCGTGATGTTTTTCTCACTCCTACGAGTGAATGTAATGTAACACACACCCATACAATGCGCACCACCCCGTGATGATTTTCTCACTCCTACTAGTGAATGTAATGTAACACACACCCATACAATGCGCACCACCCCGTGATGTTTTTCTCACTCCTACTAGTGAATGTAATGTAACACACACCCATAGAATGCGCACCACCCCGTGATGTTTTTCTTACTCCTACTAGTGAATGTAATGTAACACACACCCATACAATGCGCACCACCCCGTGATGATTTTCTCACTCCTACTAGTGAATCTAATGTAACAAACACCCATACAATGTGCACCACCCCGTGATGTTTTCTCACTCCTACTAGTGAATGTAATGTAACACACACCCATACAATGCGCACAACCACGTGATGTTTTTCTCACTCCTACTAGTGAGTGTAATGTAACACACACCCATACAATGCGCACCACCCCGTGATGTTTTTCTCACTCCTACTAGTGAGTGTAATGTAACACACATCCATACAATGCACACCACCCCGTGATGTTTTTCTCACTCCTACTAGTGAGTGTAATGTAACACACACCCATACAATGCGCACCACCCCGTGATGTTTTTCTCACTCCTACTAGTGAGTGTAATGTAACACACACCCATAAAATGCGCACCACCCCGTGATGTTTTTCTCACTCCTACTAGTGAGTGTAATGTAACACACACCCATACAATGCGCACCACCCCGTGATGTTTTTCTCACTCCTACTAGTGAGTGTAATGTAACACACACCCATACAATGCGCACCACCCCGTGATGTTTTTCTCACTCCTACTAGTGAGTGTAATGTAACACACACCCATACAATGCGCACCACCCCGTGATGTTTTTCTCACTCCTACTAGTGAATGTAATGTAACACACACCCATAAAATGCGCACCACACCGTGATGTTTTTCTCACTCCTACTAGTGAATGTAATGTAACACACACCCATACAATGCGTACCACCCCGTGATGTTTTTCTCTCTCCTACGAGTGAATGTAATGTAACACACACCCATACAATGCGCACCACCCCGTGATGTTTTTCTCACTCCTACTAGTGAATGTAATGTAACACACACCCATACAATGCGCACCACCCCGTGATGTTTTTCTCACTCCTACTAGTGAATGTAATGTAACACACACCCATACAATGCGCACCACCCCGTGATGTTTTTCTCACTCCTACTAGTGAATGTAATGTAACACACACCCATACAATGCGCACCACCCCGTGATGTTTTTCTCACTCCTACTAGTGAATGTAATGTAACACACACCCATACAATGCGCACCACCCCGTGATGTTTTTCTCACTCCTACTAGTGAATGTAATGTAACACACACCCATACAATGCGCACCACCCCGTGATGTTTTTCTCACTCCTACTAGTGAATGTAATGTAACACACACCCATACAATGCGCACCACCCCGTGATGTTTTTCTCACTCCTACTAGTGAATGTAATGTAACACACACCCATACAATGCGCACCACCCCGTGATGTTTTTCTCACTCCTACTAGTGATTCTAATGTAACACACACCCATACAATGCGCACCACCCCGTGATGTTTTTCTCACTCCTACTAGTGAATGTAATGTAACACACACCCATACAATGCGCACCACCCCGTGATGTTTTTCTCACTCCTACTAGTGAATGTAATGTAACACACACCCATACAATGCGCACCACCCTGTGATGTTTTTCTCACTCCTACTAGTGAATGTAATGTAACACACACCCATACAATGCGCACCACCCCGTGATGTTTTTCTCACTCCTACTAGTGAATGTAATGTAACACACAACCATACAATGCGCACCACCCCCTGATGTTTTTCTCACTCCTACTAGTGAATCTAATGTAACACACACCCATACAATGCGCACCACCCCGTGATGTTTTTCTCACTCCTACTAGTGAATCTAATGTAACACACACCCATACAATGCGCACCACCCCGTGATGTTTTTCTCACTCCTACTAGTGAATGTAATGTAACACACACCCATACAATGCGCACCACCCCGTGATGATTTTCTCACTCCTACTAGTGAATCTAATGTAACAAACACCCATACAATGCGCACCACCCTGTGATGTTTTTCTCACTCCTACTAGTCAATGTAATGTAACACACACCCATACAGTGCGCACCACCCCGTGATTTTTTTCTCACTCCTACTAGTGAATGTAATGTAACACACACCCATACAATGCGCACCACCCCGTGATGTTTTTCTCACTGCTACTAGTGAATGTAATGTAACACACCCATACAATGCGCACCACCCCGTGATATTTTTCTCACTCCTACTAGTGAATGTAATGTAACACACACCCATACAATGCGCACCACCCCGTGATGTTTTTCTCACTCCTACTCGTGAATGTAATGTAACACACACCCATAAAATGCGCACCAGGAGGAGCTGGGCGGATCCCGAGTCCCTGCAGAAGCCCGTTCCTTTGTCTGAAGGACTGAATACTTCTGCAAGCAGAGAGGCATCGCAGCTTCCTGAGGCACCTCAGCCTGTGGTGAGTGCCCAGCACAGTCTGCCCAAATCTCAGACTGTTCCGGACCCCCCAGGCTTCTGGGTGCAGTGAAGTGGAGCAGTGGGTTAGAGGCCACTACAGCTGCCTCCCCATCCCCCCCGGCTACACTTGGAAGTCTGCTGAGCTCCTGACGGATGGGCGGGCCTACACTAACCCCCAAGCCCAGCCGCACCTAGCCATCTCCTGCAGAGGAGGAGCTGGGCGGATCCGGAGTCCCTGCAGAAGCCCGTTCCTTTGTCTGAAGGACTGAATACTTCTGCAAGCAGAGAGGCATCGCAGCTTCCTGAGGCACCTCAGCCTGTGGTGAGTGCCCAGCACAGTCTGCCCAAATCTCAGACTGTTCCGGACCCCCCAGGCTTCTGGGTGCAGAGAAGTGGAACAGTGGGTTAGAGGCCACTACAGCTGCCTCCCCATATCCCCCCCCCCGCTACACTTGGAAGTCTGCTGAGCTCCTGACGGATGGGCAGGCCTACACTAACCCCCGAGCCCAGCCGCGCCTAGCCATCTGCCTTCAGAGGAGGAGCTGGGCGGATCTGGAGTGCCTGCAGAAGTCCCTTCCTTTGCCTAGAGGACTGTGGATATCTCTGCAAGCAGGGAGGGATCACAGGCTCCTGAGGCACTGTGGCCTGTGGAGAGCACCCTAACCCGGCTGCAATTGAAGAGCTGTGGATCTTCCAAGGGGCAGGTGGGCGCACAGTGTCCCTGAGGCCCAGCTTGTCTGGAACTGCGGAGTTCTGAGCAGGCAGAGGAGGGACACTGGTTCTGCAGGCCCAATGGCTTGGGGTAGTGCGGTGTCAGAGGCTCAGTAGCTCAAAGCATAGAAGGGGATTTTCAACAGATCCTGAGGAAGCTTTCAAATAACACTTGAAACACAGAAATATACAAAATGACAAAACGAAAGACCAAATTACAACCTCAAACCTCCAGCCCATCTCAGGAAACCCTAGGAGCAATGTATATAGAAGAAAATATATCCCATCCACCTCATATATCGGACATAATAGCTACTGAAGTTGACAAACAACTCCAGGAAGCTTTAAAGAAATTCAAACTCGAAGTAATCTCCCAGATAAAAGAAGAAATGATAAAAGAAATGAAAGAGATTCTAAATATATCTAAAGAAAACACAGATAAAAAATTGGAGGAACTAAACAAAAAGATAGAATCCCTAGACGAGCAATATAAGAAACAAACAGAATACATAATGCAGATGCACAGAGATATACAGGAAATAAAAAACTCCACTGAAAGTTGTAAAAACCGCCTTAATGAAAGTGAAGATAGAATTTCAGACCTTGAAGACATGATTGCAGCTAGTGAACAGGAAAGGAAAGATCTTTTGAAAATAAGGAATCAGGAAACAACAATTCAACAACTGCAAGACGATGCAAAGAAGAATAACATAAGAATGATAGGGATTAATGAAAGAGAGGGAGACAACATAAAGGATGTCAAGCGGATATTTAGAGAAGTAATAGCTGAAAATTTCCCAAGCATGAGATCAGAAACTGACATCAAGATCAGTGAAGCATATAGAACTCCAAACACTCATAACCAAAATAAAACTACACCCAGACATATAATAATCACCATCCCAGAAATCCAACACAAGAATAGATTACTAAAAGCTGTCAGAGAGAAAAGACAGATCACTTATAAAGGAAAACCTATCAGAATCACAGCAGACTTCTCAGCACAAACGATAAAGTCAAGAAGAGCATGGAGTGAAATATTCCAGATCCTAAAGCAAAATGATTTCCAACCAAGACTGATATATCCTGCAAAACTATCATTCAAAATAGATGGTGCAATACGATACTTCCATGACAAAGAACAGCTGAAGAACTTCATGAACACCAAACCGACCCTGCAAAAAATATTGAAAGACAGTTTAGATACACAAAGGAAAAAACCACTAAGCAAAGCAAATAATTAAACAGAACAGAAAGATAAAGATGCAACAGCAGAGAGATAACATTCCTACAATTAACCAGCATTTAACAGTAATAACCATTAATGTAAATGGTCTCAATGCACCAATCAAAAGAAACAGACTAGCAGAATGGATCAAGAAACAAAATCCAACCATATGCTGTTTACAGGAAACCCATCTAACCCAGAAGGATACTCACAGACTGAAAGTCAAAGGATGGAAAACAATTCTTCATGCAGCAGGAATCCAGAAAAAGGCAGGAGTAGCCATTCTGTTTGCAGACAACGTGAACTTTAAACCAACAATGACCATAAAGGACAAAGAAGGTCACTACATACTTGTAAGGGGAAAACTCCAAGAGGAAGAGATAACTATCTTAAATATATACGCACCAAACTCCAGAGCACCAAGTTATATAAAACAATTATTAACAGAAATGAAAACTCAAATTATCAGTAACACAATTGTAACAGGAGACCTTAATACGCCATTGACACCAAGGGACAGATCAACCAGACAGAAAATGAGCAAAGAAATAACAGAACTGAATCATACCTGTGAACAAATGGGTTTGATAGACATATACAGGATGTTCCACCCAACAACATCAGAATACACATTCTTCTCAGCAGTACATGGATCATTTTCTAAAATAGACCATATATTAGCTCACAGAACATATTTAAACAAGTGCAAAAGAGCTGAAATCATCCCTTGCATGTTATCGGATTATAGCGCTCTGAAATTAGAAATTAATGATAAAAGATACTGCAAAAATCCCACAAACACATGGAAACTGAATAACACACTCTTGAGTAATCAGTGGGTCACAGAGGAAATTAAAGAAGAAATCAAACAATACCTAAAAGAAAATGAAAATACAGATACAACTTACCGGAACCTGTGGGATGCAATGAAAGCCGTCCTGAGAGGAAAATTTATTGCACTGAGTTCCCACATCAGGAAAACAGAACGAATACAAATAAATAACTTGATGCTACACCTCAAACAGCTAGAAAAAGAAGAGCAAGTCAAGCCCAAAGCCAAAAGAAGAGAGGAAATTATAAAAATCAGAGCAGAAATCAATGCAATAGAGACTAAGAAAACAATCCAAAGAATCAACAAATCAAAGAGTTGGTTCTTTGAAAGAATAAATAAAATCGATAAGCCCCTAGCCAACCTTATTAAAAAAAGGGAAGAAAAAGCTCAAATTCATGCAATAAGAAATGAAAAAGGAGAAATCACTACAGACCCAATAGAAATACAGAAGATCATCAACACCTACTTCGAAAACCTCTACTCTCAAAAGTTTGATAACACAGAAGAAATAGACAGATTCTTAGAAGCATATGAATTGCCAAAGCTAGATCAAGAGGATGTAAAACTGTTGAATAACCCAATCTCTGTTACTGAAATTGAAAATGTAATTAAGTCCTTACCCACCAAGAAGAGCCCAGGCCCAGATGGATTCACTGCAGAATTCTACAAGAAATACAAAGAAGACCTAATGCCGACACTCTTCAAACTGTTCAATGAAATTGAAAGGGAAGCAATCCTTCCTAAGTCGTTCCTGGAAGCAAATATTACTCTAGTACCAAAACCTGAGAAAGACCCAACTAAAAAAGAGAACTATAGACCGATCTCCCTAATGAACACAGATGCAAAAATCCTCAATAAAATATTGGCAAATAGGATCCAGCAAATCATCAAGAAGATTATACACCATGACCAAGTGGGATTCATCCCAGGAATGCAAGGATGGTTCAACATACGCAAATCAATAAATGTAATCCACCATATCAATAAAGCCAAAAATAAGAATCACATGATCATTTCTATAGATGCAGAAAAAGCCTTCGATAAGGTCCAACATTTATTCATGATAAAAACTCTACAGAAAATTGGAATAGATGGTCTTTACCTCAATATAATAAAGGCCATTTATGACAAACCAACAGCCAGCATCATTCTAAATGGCCAAAAATTGAAAGCCTTTACTTTAAAATCAGGCACAAGACAAGGATGTCCTTTATCACCACTCCTATTTAATATAGTACTGGAAGTACTAGCCAGAGCAATTAGGCAAGAAAGAGAAATAAAAGGGGTAAAGATAGGAAAAGAAGAAGTTAAGTTATCATTGTTTGCAGATGACATGATACTCTACATAGAAGACCCCCTAAACTCCATTGAAATACTCTTAGATACAATAAATAAATTCAGTAATGTGGCTGGATACAAAATCAATACTCAGAAATCAATAGCATTCCTATACACGAACAACAAAATTACAGAGAGGGAAATAAGAGAAACTGGACTATTCACATTAGCAAGCAAAAAAATGAAATATTTAGGAATTACTCTTACGAAAGAAGTGAAAGACTTATACAGTGAAAACTATAATACACTGAAAAAGGAAATTGAAGATGATCTCAGAAAATGGAAAGACATCCCTTGCTCATGGATAGGAAGAACAAACATTGTGAAGATGGCCATTCTCCCAAAACTCTTATACAGATTCAATGCAATCCCAATAGAAATACCATCAACATACCTTATAGATCTAGAGAAATCACTCCTAAATTTCATCTGGAACCAGAAGAGACCTAGAATCGCAAAGGCAATTCTAAGCAGCAAAGGCAAAGCAGGAGGCATCACAATCCCTGACTTGAAATTATACTACAAAGCAACAGTAGTAAAATCAACATGGTATTGGAATCAAAATAGAGGCGAAGATCAATGGAATAGATTAGAAGATACAACCACAACTACAAACACACTCAACCACCTTATCTTTGATAAAGGAGCCAAGCAGGTTCACTGGAAGAACGATAGTCTCTTTAATAAATGGTGCTGGAAAAACTGGCTCTCCATTTGCCGAAAACTAAAGCTAGACCCATGTCTATCACCATGTACTAAATTAAAATCTAAATGGGTCAAAGATCTGAATATTAAAACAGAAACACTAAATCTATTGGAAGACAAAGTGGGTAGAAACCTTGGAGACATAGGAGTAGGTAGAGAATTCATGAACAGGACTCAAACCGCACGGGAAACACTTCCCAGAATCAATAACTGGGACCACATCTTATTAAAAAGTTTCTGCATGTCAAAAGAAATCTCCAGCATAGTGAAAAGAAAACCCACAAACTGGGAAAAGATTTTAGTGAACTCTCTCTCAGACAAGGGACTCTTGTCTAAAACATATAAAGAATTAAAAAAACTCAGACCTCCAAAATTCAAAGATCCAATCCAAAAATGGGCATCTGAGATGAATACGCAATTCTCAGATGAAGAAATGCAAATGGCAAATAAATATATGAAAACATGCTCATCATCATTGGTCATCAGAGAAATGCAAATTAAAACCACACTGAGATTCCATCTCACTCCTGAAAGAATGGCCAGGATCAAGAAAACCAACAACAACAAATGCTGGAGAGGATGTGGGGAAAAAGGAACTCTCCTGCACTGTTGGTGGGAGTGTAGACTGGTACAGCCTTTGTGGAGGTCTGTCTGGAGGTTTCTCAAAAAGTTGGGATTGGAAATCCCATTTATTCCAGCTATTCCACTTCTAGGCATATTCCCAGAAGAACTGAAAGCATCATACCACAGTGATTTATGTGCACCTATGTTTATAGCAGCACAATTTGTAATCGCCAGATCTTGGAAACAACCCAAGTGTCCATCAACTGAGGAATGGATAAAAAAGTTGTGGTATTTCTATACAATGGAATATTATTCAGCTATAAAGAAGGATCACATTGAGATATTTATCAATAAATGGGCGCAGCTTGAGACCATACTCATAAGTGAAATAAATCAATCTCGCATGTATGAATACCGAATAGTTTCCCTAATGTAAGTAATGATTCAAATATATGAAAATATGTGGCAATCATGATTCCCCATTATGTGGCCTTGAAGCCTTATAAAATTTTCACTTATTAATTAGAAAGGCTTTATTCCGGGCTTCTTGATATGGAAATATTTGAAGCTATAGTATATGAAGTTTTATCCAAATATCTCAAGGAAAAAGACAGACACTATGGTAACTATTATTCTTTAAAAAAAATTATTTAGTTATTTCTTATGTTTATTTTAATTAAGGGAAAAATTTAAAAAATTAGGATATATAATAGTAACTCTTTTCGATTTCCTATTAACTTGTTTTGAAGTCCTGTAATGCTCCCACGATCTTGTTTTGACTGATTAGACTCTGTTCCATTCTGTGGGATAGTATCAGGTCCGAGGGTATAGGCAACTACTTTGAAGGCAGTAAGATTCACTAAGATGCCCATTCTGGTTTGACTATTGTCTCCTTTGGAAGTCCTGTAATGTTTACAATGTCTAAGTTTTATTGGTCTTGTTCTCTACTGTTTTGTCCAACTTTATAATATCTAATGAGATAGACAAATCTTTTTAAGGAAACAAGAGACAACGTTGATAACTATTGTTAATAACCGTATACTCTGTTCTACATCATGTGCTAAGTCTATCCTTGGTTTTCACTGACAGCTTTGTTCTGCCATATTTCAATTTATTCTCCCCCCCAAAAAAAGTAATAAGAACTAAGGAGTAATAAAATCTAAAATGTGTAAATTTTGTTGTAAAAAGAGAGGAAGGGGAAAAAAGAGCTCTAACGGATATAACAGCAAGTGTGTATAGGGATGTTGAATAGCTGACTATATTAATGTTTTTGGATCATTGAACACAGCTGTTTGTAGTCTCTCTGTTTGAATGTCTACTTTGTATTCTTTGATACTGTGATTTGAGCAACTATTTCCAAGATGATAATATGTAATCTATTAACAGGTGATTTCTTACTGTTATGCTTTTTTTTGTAGTTCTGTATTATATGTAACCTTACACTGCTTTGTTCTGTTTTGTGTTTTTCTCTTTTTCCTCTTAAATAAAAAAAAAATTCTCAAAAAAAAAAAAAATGCGCACCACCCCGTGATGTTTTTCTCACTCCTACTAGTGAATGTAATGTAACACACACCGATACAATGCGCACCACCCCGTGATGTTTTTCTCACTCCTACTAGTGAATGTAATGTAACACACACCCATACAATGCGCACCACCCCGTGATGTTTTTCTCACTCCTACTAGTGAATATAATGTAACACACACCCATACAATGCGCACCACCCCGTGATGATTTTCTCACTCCTACTAGTGAATGTAATGTAACACACACCCATACAATGCGCACCACCCCGTGAGGTTTTTCTCACTCCTACTAGTGAATGTAATGTAACACACACCCATACAATGCGCACCACCCCGTGATGTTTTTCTCACTCCTACTAGTGAATGTAATGTAACACACACCCATACAATGCGCACCACCCCGTGATGCTTTTCTCACTCCTACTAGTGAATGTAATGTAACACACACCCATACAATGCGCACCACCCCGTGATGTTTTTCTCACTCCTACTAGTGAATGTAATGTAACACACACCCATACAATGCGCACCACCCCGTGATGTTTTTCTCACTCCTACTAGTGAATGCAATGTAACACACACCCATACAATGCGCACCACCCCGTGATGTTTTTCTCACTCCTACTAGTGAATGTAATGTAACACACACCCATACAATGCGCACCACCCCGTGATGTTTTTCTCACTCCTACTAGTGAATGTAATGTAACACACACCCATACAATGCGCACCACCCCGTGATGTTTTTCTCACTCCTACTAGTGAATGTAATGTAACACACACCCATACAATGTGCACCACCCCGTGATGTTTTTCTCACTCCTACTAGTGAATGTAATGTAACACACACCCATACAATGCGCACCACCCCGTGATGTTTTTCTCACTCCTACTAGTGAATATAATGTAACACACACCCATACAATGCGCACCACCCCGTGATGATTTTCTCACTCCTACTAGTGAATGTAATGTAACACACACCCATACAATGCGCACCACCCCGTGATGTTTTTCTCACTACTACTAGTGAATGTAATGTAACACACACCCATACAATGCGCACCACCCCGTGATGTTTTTCTCACTCCTACTAGTGAATGTAATGTAACACACACCCATACAATGCGCACCACCCCGTGATGCTTTTCTCACTCCTACTAGTGAATGTAATGTAACACACACCCATACAATGCGCACCACCCCGTGATGTTTTTCTCACTCCTACTAGTGAATGTAATGTAACACACACCCATACAATGCGCACCACCCCGTGATGTTTTTCTCACTCCTACTAGTGAATGTAATGTAACACACACCCATACAATGCGCACCACCCCGTGATGTTTTTCTCACTCCTACTAGTGAATGTAATGTAACACACACCCATACAATGCGCACCACCCCGTGATGTTTTTCTCACTCCTACTAGTGAATGTAATGTAACACACACCCATACAATGCACACCACCCCGTGATGTTTTTCTCACTCCTACTAGTGAATGAAATGTAACACACACCCATAAAATGCGCACCACCCCGTGATGTTTTTCTCACTCCTACTAGTGAATGTAATGTAACACACACCCATACAGTGCGCACCACCCCGTGATGTTTTTCTCACTCCTACTAGTGAATGTAATGTAACACACACCCATACAATGCGCACCACCCCGTGATGATTTTCTCACTCCTACTAGTGAATCTAATGTAACACACACCCATACAATGCGCACCACCCCGTGATGTTTTTCTCACTCCTAATAGTGAATGTAATGTAACACACACCCATACAATGCGCACCGACCCGTGATGTTTTTCTCACTCCTACTAGTGAATCTAATGTAACACACCCCCATACAATGCGCACCACCCCGTGATGATTTTCTCACTCCTACTAGTGAATCTAATGTAACAAACACCCATACAATGCGCACAACCCGGTGATGTTTTTCTCACTCCTACTAGTGAATGTAATGTAACACACACCCATACAATGCGCACCACCCCGTGATGTTTTTCTCACTCCTACTAGTGAATGTAATGTAACACACACCCATACAATGCGCACCACCCCGTGATGTCTTTCTCACTCCTACTAGTGAATGTAATGTAACACACACCCATACAATGCGCACCACCCCGTAATGTTTTTCTCACTCCTACTAGTGAATGTAATGTAACACACACCCATACAATGCGCACCACCCCGTGATGTTTTTCTCACTCCTACTAGTGAATGTAATGTAACACACACCCATACAATGCGCACCACCCCGTGATGTTTTTCTCACTCCTACTAGTGAATGTAATGTAACACACACCCATACAATGCGCACCACCCCGTGATGTTTTTCTCACTCCTACTAGTGAATGTAATGTAACACACACCCATACAATGCGCACCACCCCATGATGTTTTTCTCACTCCTACTAGTGAATTTAATGTAACACACACCCATACAATGCGCACCACCCCGTGATGTTTTTCTCACTCCTACTAGTGAATGTAATGTAACACACACCCATACAATGCGCACCACCCCGTGATGTTTTTCTCACTGCTACTAGTGAATGTAATGTAACACACCCATACAATGCGCACCACCCCGTGATAATTTTCTCACTCCTACTAGTGAATGTAATGTAACACACACCCATACAATGCGCACAACCCTGTGATATTTTTCTCACTCCTACTAGTGAATGTAATGTAACACACACCCATAAAATGCGCACCACCCCGTGATGTTTTTCTCACTCCTACTAGTGAATGTAATGTAACACACACCGATACAATGCGCACCACCCCTTGATGTTTTTCTCACTCCTACTAGTGAATCTAATGTAACACACACCTATACAATGCGCACCACCCCGTGATGTTTTTCTCACTCCTACTAGTGAATGTAATGTAACACACACCCATATAATGCGCACCACCCCGTGATGTTTTTCTCACTCCTACTAGTGAATGTAATGTAACACACACCCATACAATGCGCACCACCCCGTGATGTTTTTCTCAGTCCTACTAGTGAATGTAATGTAACACACACCCATACAATGCGCACCACCCCGTGATGTTTTTCTCACTCCTACTAGTGAATGTAATGTAACACACACCCATACAATGCGCACCACCCCGTGATGTTTTTCTCACTCCTACTAGTGAATGTAATGTAACACACACCCATACAATGCGCACCACCCCGTGATGTTTTTCTCACTCCTACTAGTGAATGTAATGTAACACACACCCATACAATGCGCACCACCCCGTGATGTTTTTCTCACTCCTACTAGTGAATCTAAAGTAACACACACCTATACAATGCACCCCACCCCGTGATGTTTTTCGCACTCCTACTAGTGAATCTAATGTAACACACACCCATACAATGCGCACCACCCCGTGATGTTTTTCTCACTCCTACTAGTGAATGTAATGTAACACACACCCATACAATGCGCACCACCCCGTGATGTTTTTCTCAGTCCTACTAGTGAGTGTAATGTAACACACACCCATACAATGCGCACCACCCCGTGATGTTTTTCTCACTCCTACTAGTGAATGTAATGTAACACACACCCATACACACTCCTACTAGTGAATCTAATGTAACACACACCCATACAATGCGCACCACCCCGTGATGTTTTTCTCACTCCTACTAGTGAATGTAATGTAACACACACCCATACAATGCGCACCACCCCGCGATGTTTTTTTCACTCCTACTAGTGAATGTAATGTAACACACACCCATACAATGCGCACCACCCCGTGATGTTTTTCTCACTCCTACTAGTGAATGTAATGTAACACACACCCATACAATGCGCACCACCCCGTGATGTTTTTCTCACTCCTACTAGTGAATGTAATGTAACACACACCCATACAATGCGCACCACCCCGTGATGTTTTTCTCACTCCTACTAGTGAATATAATGTAACACACACCCATACAATGCGCACCATCCCGTGATGTTTTTCTCACTCCTACTAGTGAATGTAATGTAACACACACCCATACAATGCGCACCACCCCGTGATGTTTTTCTCACTCCTACTAGTGAATGTAATGTAACACACACCCATACAATGCGCACCACCCCGTGATGTTTTTCTCACTCCTACTAGTGAATGTAATGTAACACACACCCATACAATGCGCACCACCCCGTGATGTTTTTCTCACTCCTACTAGTGAATGTAATGTAACACACACCCATACAATGCGCACCACCCCGTGATGTTTTTCTCACTCCTACTATTGAATGTAATGTAACACACACCCATACAATGCGCACCACCCCGTGATGTTTTTCTCACTCCTACTAGTGAATGTAATATAACACACACCCATACAATGCGCACCACCCCGTGATGTTTTTCTCACTCCTACTAGTGAATGTAATGTAACACACACCCATACAATGCGCACCACCCCGTGATGATTTTCTCACTCCTACTAGTGAATGTAATGTAACACACACCCATACAATGCGCACCACCCCGTGATGTTTTTCTCACTCCTACTAGTGAATGTAATGTAACACACACCCATACAATGCGCACCACCCCGTGATATTTTTCTCACTCCTACTAGTGAATCTAATGTAACACACCCCCATAAAATGCGCACCACCCCGTGATGATTTTCTCACTCCTACTAGTGAATCTAATGTAACAAACACCCATACAATGCGCACCACCCGGTGATGTTTTTCTCACTCCTACTAGTGAATGTAATGTAACACACACCCATACAATGCGCACCACCCCGTGATGTTTTTCTCACTCCTACTAGTGAATGTAATGTAACACACACCCATACAATGCGCACCACCCCGTGATGTTTTTCTCACTCCTACTAGTGAATGTAATGTAACACACACCCATACAATGCGCACCACCCCGTGATGTTTTTCTCACTCCTACTAGTGAATGTAATGTAACACACACCCATACAATGCGCACCACCCCGTGATGTTTTTCTCACTCCTACTAGTGAATGTAATGTAACACACACCCATACAATGCGCACCACCCCGTGATGTTTCTCTCACTCCTACTAGTGAATGTAATGTAACACACACCCATACAATGCGCACCACGCCGTGATGATTTTCTCACTCCTACTAGTGAATCTAATGTAACACACACCCATACAATGCGCACCACCCCGTGATGTTTTTCTCACTCCTACTAGTGAATGTAATGTAACACACACCCATACAATGCGCACCACCCCGTGATGTTTTTCTCACTCCTACTAGTGAATCTAATGTAACACACCCCCATACAATGCGCACCACCCCGTGATGATTTTCTCACTCCTACTAGTGAATCTAATGTAACAAACACCCATACAATGCACACCACCCGGTGATGTTTTTCTCACTCCTACTAGTGAATGTAATGTAACACACACCCATACAATGCGCACCAACCCGTGATGTTTTTCTCACTCCTACTAGTGAATCTAATGTAACACACACCCATACAATGCGCACCACCCCGTGATGTTTTTCTCACTCCTACTAGTGAATCTAATGTAACACACACCCATACAATGCACACAACCCCGTGATGTTTTTCTCACTCCTACTAGTGAATCTAATGTAACACACACCCATACAATGCGCACCACCCCGTGATGATTTTCTCACTCCTACTAGTGAATCTAATGTAACAAACACCCATACAATGCGCACCAACCCGTGATGTTTTTCTCACTCCTACTAGTGAATCTAATGTAAAAAACACCCATACAATGCGCACAACCCCGTGATGTTTTTCTCACTCCTACCAGTGAATCTAATGTAACACACACCCATACAATGCGCACCACCCCGTGATGTTTTTCTCACTCCTACTAGTGAATGTAATGTAACACACACCCATACAATGCTCACCACCCCGTGATGTTTTTCTCACTCCTACTAGTGAATGTAATGTAACACACACCCATACAATGCGCACCACCCCGTGATGTTTTTCTCACTCCTACTAGTGAATGTAATGTAACACACACCCATACAATGCGCACCACCCCGTGATGTTTTTCTCACTCCTACTAGTGAATGTAATGTAATACACACCCATACAATGCGCACCACGCCGTGATGATTTTCTCACTCCTACTAGTGAATGTAATGTAACACACACCCATACAATGCGCACCACCCCGTGATGTTTTTCTCACTCCTACTAGTGAATCTAATGTAACACACACCCATACAATGCGCACAACCCCGTGATGTTTTTCTCACTCCTACTAGTGAATGTAATGTAACACACACCCATACAATGCGCACCACCCCGTGATGATTTTCTCACTCCTACTAGTGAATCTAATGTAAAAAACACCCATACAATGCGCACCACCCCGTGATGTTTTTCTCACTCCTACTAGTGAATCTAATGTAACACACACCCATACAATGCGCACAACCCCGTGATGTTTTTCTCACTCCTACTAGTCAATGTAATGTAACACACACCCATACAATGCGCACCACCCCGTGATGTTTTTCTCACTCCTACTAGTGAATGTAATGTAACACACACCCATACAATGCCCACCACCCCGTGATGTTTTTCTCACTCCTACTAGTGAATGTTATGTAACACACACCCATACAATGCGCACCACCCCATGATGTTTTTCTCACTCCTACTAGTGATTCTAATGTAACACACACCCATACAATGCGCACCACCCCGTGATGTTTTTCTCACTCCTACTAGTGAATGTAATGTAACACACACCCATACAATGCGCACCACCCCGTGATGTTTTTCTCACTCCTACTAGTGAATGTAATGTAACACACACCCATACAATGCGCACCACCCCGTGATGTTTTTCTCACTCCTACTAGTGAATGTAATGTAACACACACCCATACAATGCGCACCACCCCGTGATGTTTTTCTCACTCATACTAGTGAATGTAATGTAACACACAACCATACAATGCGCACCACCCCCCGTAGTTTTTCTCACTCCTACTAGTGAATCTAATGTAACACACACCCATACAATGCGCACCACCCCGTGATGTTTTTCTCACTCCTAATAGTGAATCTAATGTAACACACACCCATACAATGCGCACCACCCCGTGATGATTTTCTCACTCCTACTAGTGAATCTAATGTAACACACACCCATACAATGCGCACCACCCCGTGATGTTTTTCTCACTCCTACTAGTGAATGTAATGTAACACACACCCATACAATGCGCACCACCCCGTGATGTTTTTCTCACTCCTACTAGTGAATGTAATGTAACACACACCCATACAATGCGCACCACCCCGTGATGTTTTTCTCACTCCTACTAGTGAATGTAATGTAACACACACCCATACAATGCGCCCACCGCGTGATGTTTTTCTCACTCCTACTAGTGAATGTAATGTAACACACAACCATACAATGCGCACCACCCCGTGATGTTTTTCTCACTCCTACTAGTGAATGTAATGTAACACACACCCATACAATGCGCACCACCCCGTGATGTTTTTCTCACTCCTACTAGTGAATGTAATGTAACACACACCCATACAATGCGCACCACGCCGTGATGATTTTCTCACTCCTACTAGTGAATCTAATGTAACACACACCCATACAATGCGCACCACCCCGTGATGTTTTTCTCACTCCTACTAGTGAATGTAATGTAACACACACCCATACAATGCGCACCACCCCGTGATGTTTTTCTCACTCCTACTAGTGAATCTAATGTAACACACCCCCATACAATGCGCACCACCCCGTGATGATTTTCTCACTCCTACTAGTGAATCTAATGTAACAAACACCCATACAATGCGCACCACCCGGTGATGATTTTCTCACTCCTACTAGTGAATGTAATGTAACACACACCCATACAATGCGCACCAACCCGTGATGTTTTTCTCACTCCTACTAGTGAATCTAATGTAACACACACCCATACAATGCGCACCACCCCGTGATGTTTTTCTCACTCCTACTAGTGAATCTAATGTAACACACACCCATACAATGCACACAACCCCGTGATGTTTTTCTCACTCCTACTAGTGAATGTAATGTAACACACACCCATACAATGCGCACCACCCCGTGATGTTTTTCTCACTCCTACTAGTGAATGTAATGTAACACACACCCACACAATGCTCACCACCCCGTGATATTTTTCTCACTCCTACTAGTGAATGTAATGTAACACACACCCATACAATGCGCACCACCCCGTGATGTTTTTCTCACTCCTACTAGTGAATGTAATGTAACACACACCCATACAATGCGCACCACCCCGTGATGTTTTTCTCACTCCTACTAGTGAATGTAATGTAACACACACCCATACAATGCGCACCACCCCGTGATGATTTTCTCACTCCTACTAGTGAATGTAATGTAACACACACCCATACAATGCGCACCACCCCGTGATGTTTTTCTCACTCCTACTAGTGAATCTAATGTAACACACACCCATACAATGCGCACAACCCCGTGATGTTTTTCTCACTCCTATTAGTGAATGTAATGTAACACACACCCATACAATGCGCACCACCCCGTGATGATTTTCTCACTCCTACTAGTGAATCTAATGTAAAAAACACCCATACAATGCGCACCACCCCGTGATGTTTTTCTCACTCCTACTAGTGAATCTAATGTAACACACACCCATACAATGCGCACCACCCCGTGATGTTTTTCTCACTCCTACTAGTGAATGTAATGTAACACACACCCATACAATGCGCACCACCCCGTGATGTTTTTCTCACTCCTACTAGTGAATGCAATGTAACACACACCCATACAATGCGCACCACCCCGTGATGTTTTTCTCACTCCTACTAGTGAATGTAATGTAACACACACCCATACAATGCGCACCCCCCCGTGATGTTTTTCTCACTCCTACTAGTGAATGTAATGTAACACACACCCATACAATGCGCACCACCCCGTGATGTTTTTCTCACTCCTACTAGTGAATGTAATGTAACACACACCCATACAATGCGCACCACCCCGTGATGTTTTTCTCACTCCTACTAGTGAATTTAATGTAACACACACCCATACAATGCGCACCACCCCGTGATGTTTTTCTCACTCCTACTAGTGAATGTAATGTAACACACACCCATACAATGCGCACCACCCCGTGATGTTTTTCTCACTGCTACTAGTGAATGTAATGTAACACACCCATACAATGCGCACCACCCCGTGATAATTTTCTCACTCCTACTAGTGAATGTAATGTAACACACACCCATACAATGCGCACAACCCTGTGATATTTTTCTCACTCCTACTAGTGAATGTAATGTAACACACACCCATAAAATGCGCACCACCCCGTGATGTTTTTCTCACTCCTACTAGTGAATCTAAAGTACACACACCTATACAATGCGCCCCACCCCGTGATGTTTTTCGCACTCCTACTAGTGAATCTAAAGTAACACACACCCATACAATGCGCACCACCCCGTGATGTTTTTCTCACTCCTACTAGTGAATGTAATGTAACACACACCCATACAATGCGCACCACCCCGTGATGTTTTTCTCACTCCTACTAGTGAATGTAATGTAACACACACCCATACAATGCGCACCACGCCGTGATGATTTTCTCACTCCTACTAGTGAATCTAATGTAACACACACCCATACAATGCGCACCACCCCGTGATGTTTTTCTCACTCCTACTAGTGAATGTAATGTAACACACACCCATACAATGCGCACCACCCCGTGATGTTTTTCTCACTCCTACTAGTGAATCTAATGTAACACACCCCCATACAATGCGCACCACCCCGTGATGATTTTCTCACTCCTACTAGTGAATCTAATGTAACAAACACCCATACAATGCGCACCACCCGGTGATGATTTTCTCACTCCTACTAGTGAATGTAATGTAACACACACCCATACAATGCGCACCAACCCGTGATGTTTTTCTCACTCCTACTAGTGAATCTAATGTAACACACACCCATACAATGCGCACCACCCCGTGATGTTTTTCTCACTCCTACTAGTGAATCTAATGTAACACACACCCATACAATGCACACAACCCCGTGATGTTTTTCTCACTCCTACTAGTGAATGTAATGTAACACACACCCATACAATGCGCACCACCCCGTGATGTTTTTCTCACTCCTACTAGTGAATGTAATGTAACACACACCCATACAATGCTCACCACCCCGTGATATTTTTCTCACTCCTACTAGTGAATGTAATGTAACACACACCCATACAATGCGCACCACCCCGTGATGTTTTTCTCACTCCTACTAGTGAATGTAATGTAACACACACCCATAAAATGCGCACCACCCCGTGATGTTTTTCTCACTCCTACTAGTGAATGTAATGTAACACACACCCATACAATGCGCACCACCCCGTGATGATTTTCTCACTCCTACTAGTGAATGTAATGTAACACACACCCATACAATGCGCACCACCCCGTGATGTTTTTCTCACTCCTACTAGTGAATCTAATGTAACACACACCCATACAATGCGCACAACCCCGTGATGTTTTTCTCACTCCTACTAGTGAATGTAATGTAACACACACCCATACAATGCGCACCACCCCGTGATGATTTTCTCACTCCTACTAGTGAATCTAATGTAAAAAACACCCATACAATGCGCACCACCCCGTGATGTTTTTCTCACTCCTACTAGTGAATCTAATGTAACACACACCCATACAATGCGCACCACCCCGTGATGTTTTTCTCACTCCTACTAGTGAATGTAATGTAACACACACCCATACAATGCGCACCACCCCGTGATGTTTTTCTCACTCCTACTAGTGAATGCAATGTAACACACACCCATACAATGCGCACCACCCCGTGATGTTTTTCTCACTCCTACTAGTGAATGTAATGTAACACACACCCATACAATGCGCACCCCCCCGTGATGTTTTTCTCACTCCTACTAGTGAATGTAATGTAACACACACCCATACAATGCGCACCACCCCGTGATGTTTTTCTCACTCCTACTAGTGAATGTAATGTAACGCACACCCATACAATGCGCACCACCCCGTGATGTTTTTCTCACTGCTACTAGTGAATGTAATGTAACACACCCATACAATGCGCACCACCCCGTGATAATTTTCTCACTCCTACTAGTGAATGTAATGTAACACACACCCATACAATGCGCACAACCCTGTGATATTTTTCTCACTCCTACTAGTGAATGTAATGTAACACACACCCATAAAATGCGCACCACCCCGTGATGTTTTTCTCACTCCTACTAGTGAATCTAAAGTACACACACCTATACAATGCGCCCCACCCCGTGATGTTTTTCGCACTCCTACTAGTGAATCTAAAGTAACACACACCCATACAATGCGCACCACCCCGTGATGTTTTTCTCACTCCTACTAGTGAATGTAATGTAACACACACCCATACAATGCGCACCACCCCGTGATGTTTTTCTCACTCCTACTAGTGAATGTAATGTAACACACACCCATACAATGCGCACCACCCCGTGATGTTTTTCTCACTCCTACTAGTGAATGTAATGTAACACACACCCATACAATGAGCACCACCCCGTGATGTTTTTCTCACTCCTACTAGTGAATGTAATGTAACACACACCCATACAATGCGCACCACCCCGTGATGTTTTTCTCACTCCTACTAGTGAATGTAATGTAACACACACCCATACAATGCGCACCACCCCGTGATGTTTTTCTCACTCCTACTAGTGAATGTAATGTAACACACACACATACAATGCGCACCACGCCGTGATGATTTTCTCACTCCTACTAGTGAATCTAATGTAACACACACCCATACAATGCGCACCACCCCGTGATGTTTTTCTCACTCCTACTAGTGAATGTAATGTAACACACACCCATACAATGCGCACAACCCCGTGATGTTTTTCTCACTCCTACTAGTGAATCTAATGTAACACACCCCCATACAATGCGCACCACCCCGTGATGATTTTCTCACTCCTACTAGTGAATCTAATGTAACAAACACCCATACAATGCGCACCACCCGGTGATGTTTTTCTCACTCCTACTAGTGAATGTAATGTAACACACACCCATACAATGCGCACCAACCCGTGATGTTTTTCTCACTCCTACTAGTGAATCTAATGTAACACACACCCATACAATGCGCACCACCCCGTGATGTTTTTCTCACTCCTACTAGTGAATCTAATGTAACACACACCCATACAATGCACACAACCCCGTGATGTTTTTCTCACTCCTACTAGTGAATGTAATGTAACACACACCCATACAATGCGCACCACCCCGTGATGATTTTCTCACTCCTACTAGTGAATCTAATGTAACAAACACCCATACAATGGGCACCAACCCGTGATGTTTTTCTCACTCCTACTAGTGAATCTAATGTAACACACACCCATACAATGCGCACAACCCCGTGATGTTTTTCTCACTCCTACCAGTGAATCTAATGTAACACACACCCATACAATGCGCACCACCCCGTGATGTTTTTCTCACTCCTACTAGTGAATGTAATGTAACACACACCCATACAAAGCTCACCACCCCGTGATGTTTTTCTCACTCCTACTAGTGAATGTAATGTAACACACACCCATACAATGCGCACCACCCCGTGATGTTTTTCTCACTCCTACTAGTGAATGTAATGTAACACACACCCATACAATGCGCACCACCCCGTGATGTTTTTCTCACTCCTACTAGTGAATGTAATGTAACACACACCCATACAATGCGCACCACCCCGTGATGATTTTCTCACTCCTACTAGTGAATGTAATGTAACACACACCCATACAATGCGCACCACCCCGTGATGTTTTTCTCACTCCTACTAGTGAATCTAATGTAACACACACCCATACAATGCGCACCACCCCGTGATGTTTTTCTCACTCCTACTAGTGAATGTAATGTAACACACACCCATAGAAAGCGCACCACCCCGTGATGATTTTCTCACTCCTACTAGTGAATCTAATGTAAAAAACACCCATACAATGCGCACCACCCCGTGATGTTTTTCTCACTCCTACTAGTGAATCTAATGTAACACACACCCATACAATGCGCACCACCCCGTGATGTTTTTCTCACTCCTACTAGTGAATTTAATGTAACACACACCCATACAATGCGCACCACCCCGTGATGTTTTTCTCACTCCTACTAGTGAATGTAATGTAACACACACCCATACAATGCGCACCACCCCGTGATGTTTTTCTCACTGCTACTAGTGAATGTAATGTAACACACCCATACAATGTGCACCACCCCGTGATGCTTTTCTCACTCCTACTAGTGAATGTAATGTAACACACACCCATACAATGCGCACAACCCTGTGATATTTTTCTCACTCCTACTAGTGAATGTAATGTAACACACACCCATAAAATGCGCACCACCCCGTGATGTTTTTCTCACTCCTACTAGTGAATGTAATGTAACACACACCGATACAATGCGCACCACCCCTTGATGTTTTTCTCACTCCTACTAGTGAATCTAATGTAACACACACCTATACAATGCGCACCACACCGTGATGTTTTTCTCACTCCTACTAGTGAATGTAATGTAACACACACCCATATAATGCGCACCACCCCGTGATGTTTTTCTCACTCCTACTAGTGAATGTAATGTAACACACACCCATACAATGCGCACCACGCCGTGATGATTTTCTCACTCCTACTAGTGAATCTAATGTAACACACACCCATACAATGCGCACCACCCCGTGATGTTTTTCTCACTCCTACTAGTGAATGTAATGTAACACACACCCATACAATGCGCACCACCCCGTGATGTTTTTCTCACTCCTACTAGTGAATCTAATGTAACACACCCCCATACAATGCGCACCACCCCGTGATGATTTTCTCACTCCTACTAGTGAATCTAATGTAACAAACACCCATACAATGCGCACCACCCGGTGATGATTTTCTCACTCCTACTAGTGAATGTAATGTAACACACACCCATACAATGCGCACCAACCCGTGATGTTTTTCTCACTCCTACTAGTGAATCTAATGTAACACACACCCATACAATGCGCACCACCCCGTGATGTTTTTCTCACTCCTACTAGTGAATCTAATGTAACACACACCCATACAATGCACACAACCCCGTGATGTTTTTCTCACTCCTACTAGTGAATGTAATGTAACACACACCCATACAATGCGCACCACCCCGTGATGTTTTTCTCACTCCTACTAGTGAATGTAATGTAACACACACCCATACAATGCTCACCACCCCGTGATATTTTTCTCACTCCTACTAGTGAATGTAATGTAACACACACCCATACAATGCGCACCACCCCGTGATGTTTTTCTCACTCCTACTAGTGAATGTAATGTAACACACACCCATACAATGCGCACCACCCCGTGATGTTTTTCTCACTCCTACTAGTGAATGTAATGTAACACACACCCATACAATGCGCACCACCCCGTGATGATTTTCTCACTCCTACTAGTGAATGTAATGTAACACACACCCATACAATGCGCACCACCCCGTGATGTTTTTCTCACTCCTACTAGTGAATCTAATGTAACACACACCCATACAATGCGCACAACCCCGTGATGTTTTTCTCACTCCTACTAGTGAATGTAATGTAACACACACCCATACAATGCGCACCACCCCGTGATGATTTTCTCACTCCTACTAGTGAATCTAATGTAAAAAACACCCATACAATGCGCACCACCCCGTGATGTTTTTCTCACTCCTACTAGTGAATCTAATGTAACACACACCCATACAATGCGCACCACCCCGTGATGTTTTTCTCACTCCTACTAGTGAATGTAATGTAACACACACCCATACAATGCGCACCACCCCGTGATGTTTTTCTCACTCCTACTAGTGAATGCAATGTAACACACACCCATACAATGCGCACCACCCCGTGATGTTTTTCTCACTCCTACTAGTGAATGTAATGTAACACACACCCATACAATGCGCACCCCCCCGTGATGTTTTTCTCACTCCTACTAGAGAATGTAATGTAACACACACCCATACAATGCGCACCACCCCGTGATGTTTTTCTCACTCCTACTAGTGAATGTAATGTAACACACACCCATACAATGCGCACCACCCCGTGATGTTTTTCTCACTCCTACTAGTGAATTTAATGTAACACACACCCATACAATGCGCACCACCCCGTGATGTTTTTCTCACTCCTACTAGTGAATGTAATGTAACACACACCCATACAATGCGCACCACCCCGTGATGTTTTTCTCACTGCTACTAGTGAATGTAATGTAACACACCCATACAATGCGCACCACCCCGTGATAATTTTCTCACTCCTACTAGTGAATGTAATGTAACACACACCCATACAATGCGCACAACCCTGTGATATTTTTCTCACTCCTACTAGTGAATGTAATGTAACACACACCCATAAAATGCGCACCACCCCGTGATGTTTTTCTCACTCCTACTAGTGAATCTAAAGTACACACACCTATACAATGCGCCCCACCCCGTGATGTTTTTCGCACTCCTACTAGTGAATCTAAAGTAACACACACCCATACAATGCGCACCACCCCGTGATGTTTTTCTCACTCCTACTAGTGAATGTAATGTAACACACACCCATACAATGCGCACCACCCCGTGATGTTTTTCTCACTCCTACTAGTGAATGTAATGTAACACACACCCATACAATGCGCACCACCCCGTGATGTTTTTCTCACTCCTACTAGTGAATGTAATGTAACACACACCCATACAATGAGCACCACCCCGTGATGTTTTTCTCACTCCTACTAGTGAATGTAATGTAACACACACCCATACAATGCACACCACCCCGTGATGTTTTTCTCACTCCTACTAGTGAATGTAATGTAACACACACCCATACAATGCGCACCACCCCGTGATGTTTTTCTCACTCCTACTAGTGAATGTAATGTAACACACACACATACAATGCGCACCACGCCGTGATGATTTTCTCACTCCTACTAGTGAATCTAATGTAACACACACCCATACAATGCGCACCACCCCGTGATGTTTTTCTCACTCCTACTAGTGAATGTAATGTAACACACACCCATACAATGCGCACCACCCCGTGATGTTTTTCTCACTCCTACTAGTGAATCTAATGTAACACACCCCCATACAATGCGCACCACCCCGTGATGATTTTCTCACTCCTACTAGTGAATCTAATGTAACAAACACCCATACAATGCGCACCACCCGGTGATGTTTTTCTCACTCCTACTAGTGAATGTAATGTAACACACACCCATACAATGCGCACCAACCCGTGATGTTTTTCTCACTCCTACTAGTGAATCTAATGTAACACACACCCATACAATGCGCACCACCCCGTGATGTTTTTCTCACTCCTACTAGTGAATCTAATGTAACACACACCCATACAATGCACACAACCCCGTGATGTTTTTCTCACTCCTACTAGTGAATGTAATGTAACACACACCCATACAATGCGCACCACCCCGTGATGATTTTCTCACTCCTACTAGTGAATCTAATGTAACAAACACCCATACAATGGGCACCAACCCGTGATGTTTTTCTCACTCCTACTAGTGAATCTAATGTAACACACACCCATACAATGCGCACAACCCCGTGATGTTTTTCTCACTCCTACCAGTGAATCTAATGTAACACACACCCATACAATGCGCACCACCCCGTGATGTTTTTCTCACTCCTACTAGTGAATGTAATGTAACACACACCCATACAAAGCTCACCACCCCGTGATGTTTTTCTCACTCCTACTAGTGAATGTAATGTAACACACACCCATACAATGCGCACCACCCCGTGATGTTTTTCTCACTCCTACTAGTGAATGTAATGTAACACACACCCATACAATGCGCACCACCCCGTGATGTTTTTCTCACTCCTACTAGTGAATGTAATGTAACACACACCCATACAATGCGCACCACCCCGTGATGATTTTCTCACTCCTACTAGTGAATGTAATGTAACACACACCCATACAATGCGCACCACCCCGTGATGTTTTTCTCACTCCTACTAGTGAATCTAATGTAACACACACCCATACAATGCGCACCACCCCGTGATGTTTTTCTCACTCCTACTAGTGAATGTAATGTAACACACACCCATAGAATGCGCACCACCCCGTGATGATTTTCTCACTCCTACTAGTGAATCTAATGTAAAAAACACCCATACAATGCGCACCACCCCGTGATGTTTTTCTCACTCCTACTAGTGAATCTAATGTAACACACACCCATACAATGCGCACCACCCCGTGATGTTTTTCTCACTCCTACTAGTGAATTTAATGTAACACACACCCATACAATGCGCACCACCCCGTGATGTTTTTCTCACTCCTACTAGTGAATGTAATGTAACACACACCCATACAATGCGCACCACCCCGTGATGTTTTTCTCACTGCTACTAGTGAATGTAATGTAACACACCCATACAATGCGCACCACCCCGTGATGCTTTTCTCACTCCTACTAGTGAATGTAATGTAACACACACCCATACAATGCGCACAACCCTGTGATATTTTTCTCACTCCTACTAGTGAATGTAATGTAACACACACCCATAAATGCGCACCACCCGTGATGTTTTTCTCACTCCTACTAGTGAATGTAATGTAACACACACCGATACAATGCGCACCACCCCTTGATGTTTTTCTCACTCCTACTAGTGAATCTAATGTAACACACACCTATACAATGCGCACCACACCGTGATGTTTTTCTCACTCCTACTAGTGAATGTAATGTAACACACACCCATATAATGCGCACCACCCCGTGATGTTTTTCTCACTCCTACTAGTGAATGTAATGTAACACACACCCATACAATGCGCACCACCCCGTGATGTTTTTCTTACTCCTACTAGTGAATGTAATGTAACACACACCCATACAATGCGCACCACCCCGTGATGTTTTTCTCACTCCTACTAGTGAATGTAATGTAACACACACCCATACAATGCGCACCACCCCGTGATGTTTTTCTCACTCCTACTAGTGAATGTAATGTAACACACACCCATACAATGCGCACCACCCCGTGATGTTTTTCTCACTCCTACTAGTGAATGTAATGTAACACACACCCATACAATGCGCACCACCCCGTGATGTTTTTCTCACTCCTACTAGTGAATCTAAAGTAACACACACCTATACAATGCGCCCCACCCCGTGATGTTTTTCGCACTCCTACTAGTGAATCTAAAGTAACACACACCCATACAATGCGCACCACCCCGTGATGTTTTTCTCACTCCTACTAGTGAATGTAATGTAACACACACCCATACAATGCGCACCACCCCGTGATGTTTTTCTCACTCCTACTAGTGAATGTAATGTAACACACACCCATACAATGCGCACCACCCCGTGATGTTTTTCTCACTCCTACTAGTGAATGTAATGTAACACACACCCATACACACTCCTACTAGTGAATCTAATGTAACACACACCCATACAATGCGCACAACCCCGTGATGTTTTTCTCACTCCTACTAGTGAATGTAATGTAACACACACCCATACAATGCGCACCACCCCGTGATGATTTTCTCACTCCTACTAGTGAATCTAATGTAAAAAACACCCATACAATGCGCACCACCCCGTGATGTTTTTCTCACTCCTACTAGTGAATGTAATGTAACACACACCGATACAATGCGCACCACCCCGTGATGTTTTTCTCACTCCTACTAGTAAATGTAATGTAACACACACCCATACAATGCGCACCACCCCGTGATGTTTTTCTCACTCCTACTAGTGAATATAATGTAACACACACCCATACAATGCGAACCACCCCGTGATGTTTTTCTCACTCCTACTAGTGAATGTAATGTAACACACACCCATACAATGCGCACCACCCCGTGATGTTTTTCTCACTCCTACTAGTGAATCTAATGTAACACACCCCCATACAATGCGCACCACCCCGTGATGATTTTCTCACTCCTACTAGTGAATCTAATGTAACAAACACCCATACAATGCGCACCACCCGGTGATGTTTTTCTCACTCCTACTATTGAATGTAATGTAACACACACCCATACAATGCGCACCACCCCGTGATGTTTTTCTCACTCCTACTAGTGAATCTAATGTAACACACACCCATACAATGCGCACCACACCGTGATGTTTTTCTCACTCCTACTAGTGAATGTAATGTAACACACACCCATACAATGCGCACCACCCCGTGATGTTTTTCTCACTCCTACTAGTGAATGTAATGTAACACACACCCATACAATGCGCACCACCCCGTGATGTTTTTCTCACTCCTACTACTGAATGTAATGTAACACACACCCATACAATGCGCACCACCCCGTGATGTTTTTCTCACTCCTACTAGTGAATGTAATGTAACACACACCCATACAATGCGCACCACCCCGTGATGTTTTTCTCACTCCTACTAGTGAATGTAATGTAACACACACCCATACAATGCGCACCACCCCGTGATGTTTTTCTCACTCCTACTAGTGAATGTAATGTAACACACACCCATACAATGCGCACCACCCCTTGATGTTTTTCTCACTCCTACTAGTGAATGTAATGTAACACACACCCATACAATGCGCACCACCCCGTGATGTTTTTCTCACTCCTACTAGTGAATGTAATATAACACACACCCATACAATGCGCACCACCCCGTGATGTTTTTCTCACTCCTACTAGTGAATGTAATGTAACACACACCCATACAATGCGCACCACCCCGTGATGTTTTTCTCACTCCTACTAGTGAATGTAATGTAACACACACCCATACAATGCGCACCACCCGTGATGTTTTTCTCACTCCTACTAGTGAATGTAATGTAACACACACCCATACAATGCGCACCACCCCGTGATGTTTTTCTCACTCCTACTAGTGAATGTAATGTAACACACACCCATACAATGCGCACCACCCCGTGATGTTTTTCTCACTCCTACTAGTGAATGTAATGTAACACACACCCATACAATGCGTACCACGCCGTGATGATTTTCTCACTCCTACTAGTGAATCTAATGTAACACACACCCATACAATGCGCACCACCCCGTGATGTTTTTCTCACTCCTACTAGTGAATGTAATGTAACACACACCCATACAATGCGCACCACCCTGTGATGTTTTTCTCACTCCTACTAGTGAATCTAATGTAACACACCCCCATACAATGCGCACCACCCCGTGATGATTTTCTCACTCCTACTAGTGAATCTAATGTAACAAACACCCATACAATGCGCACCACCCGGTGATGTTTTTCTCACTCCTACTAGTATATGTAATGTAACACACACCCATACAATGCGCACCAACCCGTGATGTTTTTCTCACTCCTACTAGTGAATCTAATGTAACACACACCCATACAATGCGCACCTCCCCGTGATGTTTTTCTCACTCCTACTAGTGAATCTAATGTAACACACACATATACAATGCACACAACCCCGTGATGTTTTTCTCACTCCTACTAGTGAATGTAATGTAACACACACCCATACAATGCGCACCATCCCGTGATGATTTTCTCACTCCTACTAGTGAATCTAATGTAACAAACACCCATACAATGCGCACCAACCCGTGATGTTTTTCTCACTCCTACTAGTGAATCTAATGTAACACACACCCATACAATGCGCACAACCCCGTGATGTTTTTCTCACTCCTACCAGTGAATCTAATGTAACACACACCCATACAATGCGCACCACCCCGTGATGTTTTTCTCACTCCTACTAGTGAATGTAATGTAACACACACCCATACAATGCTCACCACCCCGTGATGTTTTTCTCACTCCTACTAGTGAATGTAATGTAACACACACCCATACAATGCGCACCACCCCGTGATGTTTTCTCACTCCTACTAGTGAATGTAATGTAACACACACCCATACAATGCGCACCACCCCGTGATGTTTTTCTCACTCCTACTAGTGAATGTAATGTAACACACACCCATACAATGCGCACCACCCCGTGATGATTTTCTCACTCCTACTAGTGAATGTAATGTAACACACACCCATACAATGCGCACCACCCCGTGATGTTTTTCTCACTCCTACTAGTGAATCTAATGTAACACACACCCATACAATGCGCACAACCCCGTGATGTTTTTCTCACTCCTACTTGTGAATGTAATGTAACACACACCCATACAATGCGCACCACCCCGTGATGATTTTCTCACTCCTACTAGTGAATCTAATGTAAAAAACACCCATACAATGCGCACCACCCCGTGATGTTTTTCTCACTCCTACTAGTGAATCTAATGTAACACACACCCATACAATGCGCACAACCCCGTGATGTTTTTCTCACTCCTACTAGTCAATGTAATGTAACACACACCCATACAATGCGCACCACCCCGTGATGTTTTTCTCACTCCTACTAGTGAATGTAATGTAACACACACCCATACAATGCCCACCACCCCGTGATGTTTTTCTCACTCCTACTAGTGAATGTTATGTAACACACACCCATACAATGCGCACCACCCCATGATGTTTTTCTCACTCCTACTAGTGATTCTAATGTAACACACACCCATACAATGCGCACCACCCGTGATGTTTTTCTCACTCCTACTAGTGAATGTAATGTAACACACACCCATACAATGCGCACCACCCCGTGATGTTTTTCTCACTCCTACTAGTGAATGTAATGTAACACACACCCATACAATGCGCACCACCCCGTGATGTTTTTCTCACTCCTACTAGTGAATGTAATGTAACACACACCCATACAATGCGCACCACGCCGTGATGTTTTTTCTCACTCATACTGGTGAATATAATGTAACACACAACCATACAATGCGCACCACCCCCGATGTTTTTCTCACTCCTACTAGTGAATCTAATGTAACACACACCCATACAATGCGCACCAACCCGTGATGTTTTTCTCACTCCTACTAGTGAATCTAATGTAACACACACCCATACAATGCGCACCACCCCGTGATGATTTTCTCACTCCTACTAGTGAATCTAATGTAACACACACCCATACAATGCGCACCACCCGTGATGTTTTTCTCACTCCTACTAGTGAATGTAATGTAACACACACCCATACAATGCGCACCACCCCGTGATGTTTTTCTCACTCCTACTAGTGAATGTAATGTAACACACACCCATACAATGCGCACCACCCCGTGATGTTTTTCTCACTCCTACTAGTGAATGTAATGTAACACACACCCATACAATGCGCACCACCCCGTGATGTTTTTCTCACTCCTACTAGTGAATGTAATGTAACACACACCCATACAATGCGCACCACCCCGTGATGTTTTTCTCACTCCTACTAGTGAATGTAATGTAACACACACCCATACAATGCGCACCACCCCGTGATGTTTTTCTCACTCCTACTAGTGAATGTAATGTAACACACACCCATACAATGCACACCACGCGGTGATGATTTTCTCACTCCTACTAGTGAATCTAATGTAACACACACCCATACAATGCGCACCACCCCGTGATGTTTTTCTCACTCCTACTAGTGAATGTAATGTAACACACACCCATACAATGCGCACCACCCCGTGATGTTTTTCCCACTCCTACTAGTGAATCTAATGTAACACACCCCCATACAATGCGCACCACCCCGTGATGATTTTCTCACTCCTACTAGTGAATCTAATGTAACAAACACCCATACAATGCGCACCACCCGGTGATGTTTTTCTCACTCCTACTAGTGAATGTAATGTAACACACACCCATACAATGCGCACCAACCCGTGATGTTTTTCTCACTCCTACTAGTGAATCTAATGTAACACACACCCATACAATGCGCACCACCCCGTGATGTTTTTCTCACTCCTACTAGTGAATCTAATGTAACACACACCCATACAATGCACACAACCCCGTGATGTTTTTCTCACTCCTACTAGTGAATGTAATGTAACACACACCCATACAATGCGCACCACCCCGTGACGATTTTCTCACTCCTACTAGTGAATCTAATGTAACAAACACCCATACAATGGGCACCAACCCGTGATGTTTTTCTCACTCCTACTAGTGAATCTAATGTAACACACACCCATACAATGCGCACAACCCCGTGATGTTTTTCTCACTCCTACCTGTGAATCTAATGTAACACACACCCATACAATGCGCACCACCCCGTGATGTTTTTCTCACTCCTACTAGTGAATGTAATGTAACACACACCCATACAATGCTCACCACCCCGTGATGTTTTTCTCACTCCTACTAGTGAATGTAATGTAACACACACCCATACAATGCGCACCACCCCGTGATGTTTTTCTCACTCCTACTAGTGAATGTAATGTAACACACACCCATACAATGCGCACCACCCCGTGATGTTTTTCTCACTCCTACTAGTGAATGTAATGTAACACACACCCATACAATGCGCACCACCCCGTGATGATTTTCTCACTCCTACTAGTGAATGTAATGTAACACACACCCATACAATGCGCACCACCCCGTGATGTTTTTCTCACTCCTACTAGTGAATCTAATGTAACACACACCCATACAATGCGCACCACCCCGTGATGTTTTTCTCACTCCTACTAGTGAATGTAATGTAACACACACCCATACAATGCGCACCACCCCGTGATGATTTTCTCACTCCTACTAGTGAATCTAATGTAAAAAACACCCATACAATGCGCACCACCCGTGATGTTTTCTCACTCCTACTAGTGAATGTAATGTAACACACACCCATACAATGCGCACCACCCCGTGATGATTTTCTCACTCCTACTAGTGAATCTAATGTAAAAAACACCCATACAATGCGCACCACCCCGTGATGTTTTTCTCACTCCTACTAGTGAATCAAATGTAACACACACCCATACAATGCGCACAACCCCGTGATGTTTTTCTCACTCCTACGAGTCAATGTAATGTAACATACACCCATACAATGCGCACCACCCCGTGATGTTTTTCTCACTCCTACTAGTGAATGTAATGTAACACACACCCATACAATGCCCACCACCCCGTGATGTTTTTCTCACTCCTACTAGTGAATGTTATGTAACACACACCCATACAATGCGCACCACCCCATGATGTTTTTCTCACTCCTACTAGTGATTCTAATGTAACACACACCCATACAATGCGCACCACCCCGTGATGTTTTTCTCACTCCTACTAGTGAATGTAATGTAACACACACCCATACAATGCGCACCACCCCGTGATGTTTTTCTCACTCCTACTAGTGAATGTAATGTAACACACACCCATACAATGCGCACCACCCCGTGATGTTTTTCTCACTCCTACTAGTGAATGTAATGTAACACACACGCATACAATGCGCACCACCCCGTGATGTTTTTCTCACTCATACTAGTGAATGTAATGTAACACACAACCATACAATGCGCACCACCCCGTGATGTTTTTCTCACTCCTACTAGTGAATGCAATGTAACACACACCCATACAATGCGCACCACCCCGTGATGTTTTTCTCACTCCTACTAGTGAATGTAATGTAACACACACCCATACAATGCGCACCACCCCGTGATGATTTTCTCACTCCTACTAGTGAATGTAATGTAACACACACCCATACAATGCGCACCACCCCGTGATGTTTTTCTCACTCCTACTAGTGAATGTAATGTAACACACACCCATACAATGCGCACAACCCCGTGATGTTTTTCTCACTCCTACTAGTGAATGTAATGTAACACACACCCATACAATGCGCACCACCCCGTGATGTTTTTCTCACTCCTACTAGTGAATGTAATGTAACACACACCCATACAATGCGCACCACCCCGTGATGTTTTTCTCACTCCTACTAGTGAATGTAATGTAACACACACCCATACAATGCGCACCACCCCGTGATGTTTTTCTCACTCCTACTAGTGAATGTAATGTAACACACACCCATACAATGCGCACCACCCCGTGATGTTTTTCTCACTCCTACTAGTGAATGTAATGTAACACACACCCATACAATGCGCACCACCCCGTGATGTTTTTCTCACTCCTACTAGTGAATGTAATGTAACACACACCCATACAATGCGCACCACCCCGTGATGTTTTTCTCACTCCTACTAGTATGAAATCTAATGTAACAAACACCCATACAGTGCGCACCACCCCGTGATGTTTTTCTCACTCCTACTAGTCAATGTAATGTAACACACACCCATACAGTGCGCACCACCCCGTGATGTTTTTCTCACTCCTACTAGTGAATGTAATGTAACACACACCCATACAGTGCGCACCACCCCGTGATGTTTTTCTCACTCCTACTAGTGAATGTAATGTAACACACACCCATACAATGCGCACAACCCCGTGATGATTTTCTCACTCCTACTAGTGAATCTAATGTAACAAACACCCATACAATGCGCACCACCCCGTGATGTTTTCCACTCCTACTAGTGAATGTAATGTAACACACACCCATACAATGCGCACCACCCCGTGATGTTTTTCTCACTCCTCCTAGTGAATCTAATGTAACACACACCCATACAATGCGCACCACCCCGTGATGATTTTCTCACTCCTACTAGTGAATCTAATGTAACACACACCCATACAATGCGCACCACCCCGTGATGTTTTTCTCACTCCTACTAGTGAATGCAATGTAACACACACCCATACAATGCGCACCACCCCGTGATGTTTTTCTCACTCCTACTAGTGAATGTAATGTAACACACACCCATACAATGCGCACCACCCCGTGATGATTTTCTCACTCCTACTAGTGAATGTAATGTAACACACACCCATACAATGCGCACCACCCCGTGATGTTTTTCTCACTCCTACTAGTGAATGTAATGTAACACACACCCATACAATGCGCACAACCCCGTGATGTTTTTCTCACTCCTACTAGTCAATGTAATGTAACACACACCCATACAATGCGCACCACCCCGTGATGTTTTTCTCACTCCTACTAGTGAATGTAATGTAACACACACCCATACAATGCGCACCACCCCGTGATGTTTTTCTCACTCCTACTAGTGAATGTAATGTAACACACACCCATACAATGCGCACCACCCCGTGATGTTTTTCTCACTCCTACTAGTGAATGTAATGTAACACACACCCATACAATGCGCACCACCCCGTGATGTTTTTCTCACTCCTACTAGTGAATGTAATGTAACACACACCCATACAATGCGCACCACCCCGTGATGTTTTTCTCACTCCTACTAGTGAATGTAATGTAACACACACCCATACAATGCGCACCACCCAGTGATGTTTTTCTCACTCCTACTAGTGAATCTAATGTAACAAACACCCATACAGTGCGCACCACCCCGTGATGTTTTTCTCACTCCTACTAGTCAATGTAATGTAACACACACCCATACAGTGCGCACCACCCCGTGATGTTTTTCTCACTCCTACTAGTGAATGTAATGTAACACACACCCATACAGTGCGCACCACCCCGTGATGTTTTTCTCACTCCTACTAGTGAATGTAATGTAACACACACCCATACAATGCGCACAACCCCGTGATGATTTTCTCACTCCTACTAGTGAATCTAATGTAACAAACACCCATACAATGCGCACCACCCCGTGATGTTTTTCTCACTCCTACTAGTGAATGTAATGTAACACACACCCATACAATGCGCACCACCCCGTGATGTTTTTCTCACTCCTACTAGTGAATGTAATGTAACACACACCCATACAATGCGCACCACCCCGTGATGTTTTTCTCACTCCTACTAGTGAATGTAATGTAACACACACCCATACAGTGCGCACCACCCCGTGATGTTTTTCTCACTCCTACTAGTGAATGTAATGTAACACACACCCATACAATGCGCACCACCCCCTGATGTTTTTCTCACTCCTACTAGTGAATCTAATGTAACACACACCCATACAATGCGCACCACCCCGTGATGTTTTTCTCACTCCTACTAGTGAATCTAATGTAACAAACACCCATACAATGCGCACCACCCCGTGATGTTTTTCTCACTCCTACTAGTCAATGTAATGTAACACACACGCATACAGTGCGCACCACCCCGTGATGTTTTTCTCACTCCTACTAGTGAAGGTAATGTAACACACACCCATACAGTGCGCACCACCCCGTGATGTTTTTCTCACTCCTACTAGTGAATGCAATGTCACACACACCCATACAATGCGCACCACCCCGTGATGATTTTCTCACTCCTACTAGTGAATCTAATGTAACAAACACCCATACAATGCCCACCACCCCGTGATGTTTTTCTCACTCCTACTAGTGAATGTAATGTAACACACACCCATACAATGCGCACCACCCCGTGATGTTTTTCTCACTCCTACTAGTGAATGTAATGTAACACACACCCATACAATGCGCACCACCCCATGATGTTTTTCTCACTGCTACTAGTGAATGTAATGTAACACACACCCATACAATGCGCACCACCCCGTGATGTTTTTCTCACTCCTACTAGTGAGTGTAATGTAACACACACCCATACAATGCGCACCACCCCGTGATGTTTTTCTCACTCCTACTAGTGAATGTAATGTAACACACACCCATACAATGCGCACCACCCCGTTATGTTTTTCTCACTCCTACTAGTGAATGTAATGTAACACACACCCATACAATGCGCACCACCCCGTGATGTTTTTCTCACTCCTACGAGTGAATGTAATGTAACACACACCCATACAATGCGCACCACCCCGTGATGTTTTTCTCACTCCTACTAGTGAATGTAATGTAACACACACACATACAATGCGCACCACCCCGTGATGTTTTTCTCACTCCTAATAGTGAATGTAATGTAACACACACCCATACAATGCGCACCACCCCGTGATGTTTTTCTCACTCCTACTAGTGAATGTAATGTAACACACACCCATACAATGCGCACCACCCCTTGATGTTTTTCTCACTCCTACTAGTGAATCTAATGTAACACACCCCCATACAATGCGCACCACCCCGTGATGATTTTCTCACTCCTACTAGTGAATCTAATGTAACAAACACCCTTACAATGCGCACCACCCGGTGATGTTTTTCTCACTCCTACTAGTGAATGTAATGTAACACACACCCATACAATGCGCACCAACCCGTGATGTTTTTCTCACTCCTACTAGTGAATCTAATGTAACACACACCCATACAATGCGCACCACCCCGTGATGTTTTTCTCACTCCTACTAGTGAATGTAATGTAACACACACCCATACAATGCGCACCACCCCGTGATTTTGTTCTCACTCCTAGTAGTGAATGTAATGTAACACACACCCATACAATGCGCACCACCCCGTGATGTTTTTCTCACTCCTACGAGTGAATGTAATGTAACACACACCCATACAATGCGCACCACCCCGTGATGTTTTTCTCACTCCTACTAGTGAATGTAATGTAACACACACACATACAATGCGCACCACCCCGTGATGTTTTTCTCACTCCTAATAGTGAATGTAATGTAACACACACCCATACAATGCGCACCACCCCGTGATGTTTTTCTCACTCCTACTAGTGAATATAATGTAACACACACCCATACAATGCGCACCACCCTTGATGTTTTTCTCACTCCTACTAGTGAATCTAATGTAACACACCCCCATACAATGCGCACCACCCCGTGATGATTTTCTCACTCCTACTAGTGAATCTAATGTAACAAACACCCATACAATGCGCACCACCCGGTGATGTTTTTCTCACTCCTACTAGTGAATGTAATGTAACACACACCCATACAAAGCGCACCACCCCGTGATGTTTTTCTCACTCCTACTAGTGAATCTAATGTAACACACACCCATACAATGCGCACCACCCCGTGATGTTTTTCTCACTCCTACTAGTGAATGTAATGTAACACACACACATACAATGCGCACCACCCCGTGATGTTGTTCTCACTCCTACTAGTGAATGTAATGTAACACACACCCATACAATGCGCACCACCCCGTGATGTTTTTCTCCCTCCTACTAGTGAATGTAATGTAACACACACCCATACAATGCGCACCACCCCGTGATGTTTTTCTCACTCCTACTAGTGAATGTAATGTAACACACACCCATACAATGCGCACCACCCCGTGATGTTTTTCTCACTCCTACTAGTGAATGTAATGTAACACACACCCATACAATGCGCACCACCCCGTGATGATTTTCTCACTCCTACTAGTGAATCTAATGTAACACACACCCATACAATGCGCACCACCCCGTGATGTTTTTCTCACTCCTACTAGTGAATGTAATGTAACACACACCCATACAATGCGCACCACCCCGTGATGTTTTTCTCACTCCTACTAGTGAATGTAATGTAACACACACCCATACAATGCGCACCACCCCGTGATGTATTTCTCACTCCTACTAGTGGATGTAATGTAACACACACCCATACAATGCGCACCACCCCGTGATGTTTTTCTCACTCCTACTAGTGAATGTAATGTAACACACACGCATACAATGCGCACCACCCCGTGATGATTTTCTCACTCCTACTAGTGAATCTAATGTAACACACACCCATACAATGCGCACCACCCCGTGATGTTTTTCTCACTCCTACTAGTGAATGTAATGTTACACACACCCATACAATGCGCACCACCCCGTGATGTTTTTCTCACTCCTACTAGTGAATCTAATGTAACACACCCCCATACAATGCGCACCACCCCGTGATGATTTTCTCACTCCTACTAGTGAATCTAATGTAACAAACACCCTTACAATGCGCACCACCCGGTGATGTTTTTCTCACTCCTACTAGTGAATGTAATGTAACACACACCCATACAATGCGCACCAACCCGTGATGTTTTTCTCACTCCTACTAGTGAATCTAATGTAACACACACCCATACAATGCGCACCACCCCGTGATGTTTTTCTCACTCCTACTAGTGAATGTAATGTAACACACACCCATACAATGCGCACCACCCCGTGATGTTGTTCTCACTCCTAGTAGTGAATGTAATGTAACACACACCCATACAATGCGCACCACCCCGTGATGTTTTTCTCACTCCTACGAGTGAATGTAATGTAACACACACCCATACAATGCGCACCACCCCGTGATGTTTTTCTCACTCCTACTAGTGAATGTAATGTAACACACACACATACAATGCGCACCACCCCGTGATGTTTTTCTCACTCCTAATAGTGAATGTAATGTAACACACACCCATACAATGCGCACCACCCCGTGATGTTTTTCTCACTCCTACTAGTGAATGTAATGTAACACACACCCATACAATGCGCACCACCCTTGATGTTTTTCTCACTCCTACTAGTGAATCTAATGTAACACACCCCCATACAATGCGCACCACCCCGTGATGATTTTCTCACTCCTACTAGTGAATCTAATGTAACAAACACCCATACAATGCGCACCACCCGGTGATGTTTTTCTCACTCCTACTAGTGAATGTAATGTAACACACACCCATACAATGCGCACCACCCCGTGATGTTTTTCTCACTCCTACTAGTGAATCTAATGTAACACACACCCATACAATGCGCACCACCCCGTGATGTTTTTCTCACTCCTACTAGTGAATGTAATGTAACACACACCCATACAATGCGCACCACCCCGTGATGTTGTTCTCACTCCTACTAGTGAATGTAATGTAACACACACCCATACAATGCGCACCACCCCGTGATGTTTTTCTCCCTCCTACTAGTGAATGTAATGTAACACACACCCATACAATGCGCACCACCCCGTGATGTTTTTCTCACTCCTACTAGTGAATGTAATGTAACACACACCCATACAATGCGCACCACCCCGTGATGTTTTTCTCACTCCTACGAGTGAATGTAATGTAACACACACCCATACAATGCGCACCACCCCGTGATGTTTTTCTCACTCCTACTAGTGAATGTAATGTAACACACACCTATACAATGCGCACCACCCCGTGATGTTTTTCTCACTCCTACTAGTGAATGTAATGTAACACACACCCATACAATGCGCACCACCCCGTGATGTTTTTCTCACTCCTACTAGTGAATGTAATGTAACACACACCCATACAATGCGCACCACCCCTTGATGTTTTTCTCACTCCTACTAGTGAATCTAATGTAACACACCCCCATACAATGCGCACCACCACGTGATGATTTTCTCACTCCTACTAGTGAATCTAATGTAACAAACACCCATACAATGCGCACCACCCGGTGATGTTTTTCTCACTCCTACTAGTGAATGTAATATAACACACACCCATACAATGCGCACCAACCCGTGATGTTTTTCTCACTCCTACTAGTGAATCTAATGTAACACACACCCATACAATGCGCACCACCCCGTGATGTTTTTCTCACTCCTACTAGTGAATGTAATGTAACACACACCCATACAATGCGCACAACCCCGTGATGTTGTTCTCACTCCTACTAGTGAATGTAATGTAACACACACCCATACAATGCGCACCACCCCGTGATGTTTTTCTCACTCCTACTAGTGAATCTAATGTAACACACCCCCATACAATGCGCACCACCCCGTGATGATTTTCTCACTCCTACTAGTGAATCTAATGTAACAAACACCCATACAATGCGCACCACCCGGTGATGTTTTTCTCACTCCTACTAGTGAATGTAATGTAACACACACCCATACAATGCGCACCACCCCGTGATGTTTTTCTCACTCCTACTAGTGAATCTAATGTAACACACACCCATACAATGCGCACAACCCCGTGATGTTTTTCTCACTCCTACTAGTGAATGTAATGTAACACACACCCATACAATGCGCACCACCCCGTGATGATTTTCTCACTCCTACTAGTGAATCTAATGTAACAAACACCCATACAATGCGCACCACCCGGTGATGTTTTTCTCACTCCTACTAGTGAATGTAATGTAACACACACCCATACAATGCGCACCACCCCGTGATGTTTTTCTCACTCCTACTAGTGAATCTAATGTAACACACACCCATACAATGCGCACAACCCCGTGATGTTTTTCTCACTCCTACTAGTGAATCTAATGTAACACACACCCATACAATGCGCACAACCCCGTGATGTTTTTCTCACTCCTACTAGTGAATCTAATGTAACACACCCCCATACAATGCGCACCACCCCGTGATGATTTTCTCACTCCTACTAGTGAATCTAATGTAACAAACACCCATACAATGCGCACCACCCGGTGATGTTTTTCTCACTCCTACTAGTGAATGTAATGTAACACACACCCATACAATGCGCACAACCCCGTGATGTTTTTCTCACTCCTACTAGTGAATCTAATGTAACACACACCCATACAATGCGCACATCCCCGTGATGTTTTTCTCACTCCTACTAGTGAATGTAATGTAACACACACCCATACAATGCGCACCACCCCCCGATGTTTTTCTCACTCCTACTAGTGAATCTAATGTAACACACACCCATACAATGCGCACCACCCCGTGATGTTTTTCTCACTCCTACTAGTGAATCTAATGTAACACACACCCATACAATGCGCACCACCCCGTGATGTTTTTCTCACTCCTACTAGTGAATGTAATGTAACACACACCCATACAATGCGCACCACCCCGTGATGTTTTTCTCACTCCTACTAGTGAATGTAATGTAACACACACCCATACAATGCGCACCACCCCGTGATGTTTTTCTCACTCCTACTAGTGAATCTAATGTAACACACACCCATACAATGCGCACCACCCCGTGATGATTTTCTCACTCCTACTAGTGAATCTAATGTAACAAACACCCATACAATGCGCACCACCCCGTGATGTTTTTCTCACTCCAACTAGTGAATGTAATGTAACACACACCCATACAGTGCGCACCAACCCCGTGATGTTTTTCTCACTCCTACTAGTGAATGTAATGTAACACACACCCATACAATGCGCACCACCCCGTGATGTTTTTCTCACTCCTACTAGTGAATGTAATGTAACACACACCTATGCAATGCGCACCACCCAGTGATGTTTTTCTCACTCCTACTAGTGAATCTAATGTAACACACACCCATACAATGCGCACCACCCCGTGATGTTTTTCTCCCTCCTACTAGTGAATCTAATGTAACAAACACCCATACAATGCGCACCACCCCGTGATGTTTTTCTCACTCCTACTAGTCAATGTAATGTAACACACACCCATACAGTGCGCACCACCCCGTGATGTTTTTCTCACTCCTACTAGTGAATGTAATGTAACACACACCCATACAATGCGCACCACCCCCTGATGTTTTTCTCACTGCTACTAGTGAATCTAATGTAACACACACCCATACAATGCGCACCACCTCGTGATGTTTTTCTCACTCCTACTAGTGAATCTAATGTAACACACACCCATACAATGCGCACCACCCCGTGATGTTTTTCTCACTCCTACTAGTGAATGTAATGTAACACACACCCATACAATGCGCACCACCCCGTGATGATTTTCTCACTCCTACTAGTGAATCTAATGTAACAAACACCCATGCAATGCGCACCACCCCGTGATATTTTTCTCACTCCTACTAGTGAATCTAATGTAACACACACCCATACAATGCGCACCACCCCGTGATGTTTTTCTCACTCCTACTAGTGAATCTAATGTAACACACACCCATACAGTGCGCACCACCCCGTGATGTTTTTCTCACTCCTACTAGTCAATGTAATGTAACACACACCCATACAGTGCGCACCACCCCATGATGTTTTTCTCACTCCTACAAGTGAATATAATGTAACACACACCGATACAATGCGCACCACCCCGTGATGATTTTCTCACTCCTACTAGTGAATGTAATGTAACACACACCCATACAATGCGCACCACCCCGTGATGTTTTTCTCACTCCTACTAGTGAATGTAATGTAACACACACCCATACAATGCGCACCACCCCGTGATGTTTTTCTCACTCCTACTAGTGAATGTAATGTAACACACACCCATACAATGCGCACCACCCCGTGATGTTTTTCTCACTCCTACTAGTGAATGTAATGTAACACACACCCATACAATGCGCACCAACCCGTGATGTTTTTCTCACTCCTACTAGTGAATCTAATTTAACAAACACGCATACAATGCGCACCACCCCGTGATGTTTTTCTCACTCCTACTAGTCAATGTAATGTAACACACACCAATACAGTGCGCACCACCCCGTGATGTTTTCTCACTCCTACTAGTGAATGTAATGTTACACACACCCATACAATGCGCACCACCCCATGATGTTTTTCTCACTCCTACTAGTGAATCTAATGTAACACACCCCCATACAATGCGCACCACCCCGTGATGATTTTCTCACTCCTACTAGTGAATCTAATGTAACAAACACCCATACAATGCGCACCACCCGGTGATGTTTTTCTCACTCCTACTAGTGAATGTAATGTAACACACACCCATACAATGCGCATCAACCCGTGATGTTTTTCTCACTCCTACTAGTGAATCTAATGTAACACACACCCATACAATGCGCACCACCCCGTGATGTTTTTCTCACTCCTACTAGTGAATCTAATGTAACACACACCCATACAATGCGCACAACCCCGTGATGTTTTTCTCACTCCTACTAGTGAATGTAATGTAACACACACCCATACAATGCGCACCACCCCGTGATGATTTTCTCACTCTTACTAGTGAATCTAATGTAACAAACACCCATAAAATGCGCACCACCCCGTGATGTTTTTCTCACTCCTACTAGTGAATCTAATGTAACACACACCATACAATGCGCACAACCCCGTGATGTTTTTCTCACTCCTACTAGTGAATCTAATGTAACACACACCTATACAATGCGCACCACCCCGTGATGTTTTTCTCACTCCTACTGGTGAATGTAATGTAACACACACCCATACAATGCGCACCACCCCGTGATGTTTTTCTCACTCCTACTAGTGAATGTAATGTAACACACACCCATACAATGCGCACCACCCCGTGATGTTTTTCTCACTCCTACGAGTGAATGTAATGTAACACACACCCATACAATGCGCACCACCCCGTGATGTTTTTCTCACTCCTACTAGTGAATGTAATGTAACACACACCCATACAATGCGCACCACCCCGTGATGTTTTTCTCACTCCTACTAGTGAATGTAATGTAACACACACCCATACAATGCGCACCACCCCGTGATGTTTTTCTCACTCCTACTAGTGAATGTAATGTAACACACACCCATACAATGCGCACCACCCCTTGATGTTTTTCTCACTCCTACTAGTGAATCTAATGTAACACACCCCCATACAATGCGCACCACCCCGTGATGATTTTCTCACTCCTACTAGTGAATCTAATGTAACAAACACCCATACAATGCGCACCACCCGGTGATGTTTTTCTCACTCCTACTAGTGAATGTAATGTAACACACACCCATACAATGCGCACCAACCCGTGATGTTTTTCTCACTCCTACTACTGAATGTAATGTAACAAACACCCATACAATGCGCACCACCCCGTGATGTTTTTCTCACTCCTACTAGTGAATCTAATGTAACACACACCCATACAATGCGCACAACCCCGTGATGTTTTTCTCACTCCTACTAGTGAATGTAATGTAACACACACCCATACAATGCGCACCACCCCGTGATGATTTTCTCACTCCTACTAGTGAATCTAATGTAACAAACACCCATACAATGCGCACCACCCGGTGATGTTTTTCTCACTCCTACTAGTGAATGTAATGTAACACACACCCATACAATGCGCACCACCCCGTGATGTTTTTCTCACTCCTACTAGTGAATCTACTGTAACACACACCCATACAATGCGCACAACCCCGTGATGTTTTTCTCACTCCTACTAGTGAATCTAATGTAACACACACCCATACAATGCGCACAACCCCGTGATGTTTTTCTCACTCCTACTAGTGAATCTAATGTAACACACCCCCATACAATGCGCACCACCCCGTGATGATTTTCTCACTCCTACTAGTGAATCTAATGTAACAAACACCCATACAATGCGCACCACCCGGTGATGTTTTTCTCACTCCTACTAGTGAATGTAATGTAACACACACCCATACAATGCGCACCACCCCGTGATGTTTTTCTCACTCCTACTAGTGAATCTAATGTAACACACACCCATACAATGCGCACAACCACGTGATGTTTTTCTCACTCCTACTAGTGAATGTAATGTAACACACACCCATACAATGCGCACCACCCCCCGATGTTTTTCTCACTCCTACTAGTGAATCTAATGTAACACACACCCATACAATGCGCACCACCCCGTGATGTTTTTCTCACTCCTACTAGTGAATCTAATGTAACACACACCCATACAATGCGCACCACCCCGTGATGTTTTTCTCACTCCTACTAGTGAATGTAATGTAACACACACCCATACAATGCGCACCACCCCGTGATGTTTTTCTCACTCCTACTAGTGAATGTAATGTAACACACACCCATACAATGCGCACCACCCCGTGATGTTTTCTCACTCCTACTAGTGAATCTAATGTAACACACACCCATACAATGCGCACCACCCCGTGATGATTTTCTCACTCCTACTAGTGAATCTAATGTAACAAACACCCATACAATGCGCACCACCCCGTGATGTTTTTCTCACTCCAACTAGTGAATGTAAAGTAACACACACCCATACAGTGCGCACCACCCCGTGATGTTTTTCTCACTCCTACTAGTGAATGTAATGTAACACACACCCATACAATGCGCACCACCCCGTGATGTTTTTCTCACTCCTACTAGTGAATGTAATGTAACACACACCTATGCAATGCGCACCACCCAGTGATGTTTTTCTCACTCCTACTAGTGAATCTAATGTAACACACACCCATACAATGCGCACCACCCCGTGATGTTTTTCTCACTCCTACTAGTGAATCTAATGTAACAAACACCCATACAATGCGCACCACCCCGTGATGTTTTTCTCACTCCTACTAGTCAATGTAATGTAACACACACCCATACAGTGCGCACCACCCCGTGATGTTTTTCTCACTCCTACTAGTGAATGTAATGTAACACACACCCATACAATGCGCACCACCCCCTGATGTTTTTCTCACTGCTACTAGTGAATCTAATGTAACACACACCCATACAATGCGCACCACCTCGTGATGTTTTCTCACTCCTACTAGTGAATCTAATGTAACACACACCCATACAATGCGCACCACCCCGTGATGTTTTTCTCACTCCTACTAGTGAATGTAATGTAACACACACCCATACAATGCGCACCACCCCGTGATGATTTTCTCACTCCTACTAGTGAATCTAATGTAACAAACACCCATGCAATGCGCACCACCCCGTGATATTTTTCTCACTCCTACTAGTGAATCTAATGTAACACACACCCATACAATGCGCACCACCCCGTGATGTTTTTCTCACTCCTACTAGTGAATCTAATGTAACAAACACCCATACAGTGCGCACCACCCCGTGATGTTTTTCTCACTCCTACTAGTCAATGTAATGTAACACACACCCATACAGTGCGCACCACCCCGTGATGTTTTTCTCACTCCTACAAGTGAATGTAATGTAACACACACCGATACAATGCGCACCACCCCGTGATGATTTTCTCACTCCTACTAGTGAATGTAATGTAACACACACCCATACAATGCGCACCACCCCGTGATGTTTTTCTCACTCCTACTAGTGAATGTAATGTAACACACACCCATACAATGCGCACCACCCCGTGATGTTTTTCTCACTCCTACTAGTGAATGTAATGTAACACACACCCATACAATGCGCACCACCCCGTGATGTTTTTCTCACTCCTACTAGTGAATGTAATGTAACACACACCCATACAATGCGCACCAACCCGTGATGTTTTTCTCACTCCTACTAGTGAATCTAATTTAACAAACACGCATACAATGCGCACCACCCCGTGATGTTTTTCTCACTCCTACTAGTCAATGTAATGTAACACACACCAATACAGTGCGCACCACCCCGTGATGTTTTTCTCACTCCTACTAGTGAATGTAATGTAACACACACCCATACAATGCGCACCACCCCCTGATGTTTTTCTCACTGCTACTAGTGAATCTAATGTAACACACACCCATACAATGCGCACCACCTCGTGATGTTTTTCTCACTCCTACTAGTGAATCTAATGTAACACACACCCATACAATGCGCACCACCCCGTGATGTTTTTCTCACTCCTACTAGTGAATGTAATGTAACACACACCCATACAATGCGCACCACCCCGTGATGATTTTCTCACTCCTACTAGTGAATCTAATGTAACAAACACCCATGCAATGCGCACCACCCCGTGATGTTTTTCTCACTCCTACTAGTGAATCTAATGTAACACACACCCATACAATGCGCACCACCCCGTGATGTTTTTCTCACTCCTACTAGTGAATCTAATGTAACAAACACCCATACAGTGCGCACCACCCCGTGATGTTTTTCTCACTCCTACTAGTCAATGTAATGTAACACACATCCATACAGTGCGCACCACCCCTTGAAATTTTCTCACTCCTACTAGTGAATGTAATGTAACACACACCCATACAATGCGCACCACCCCGTGATGTTTTTCTCACTGCTACTAGTGAATCTAATGTAACAAACACCCATACAATGCGCACCACCCCGTGATGTTTTTCTCACTCCTACTAGTGAATCTAATGTAACACACACCCATACAATGCGCACCACCACGTGATGTTTTTCTCACTCCTACTAGTGAATCTAATGTAACAAACACCCATACAATGCGCACCACCCCGTGATGTTTTTCTCACTCCTACTAGTGAATCTAATGTAACACACACCCATACAATGCGCACCACCCCGTGATGTTTTTCTCACTCTTACTAGTGAATGTAATGTAACACACACCCATACAATGCGCACCACCCCGTGATGTTTTTCTCACTCCTACTAGTGAATGTAATGTAACACACACCCATACAATGCGCACCACCCCGTGATGTTTTTCTCACTCCTACTAGTGAATGTAATGTAACACACACCCATACAATGCGCACCACCCCGTGATGTTTTTCTCACTCCTACTAGTGAATCTAATGTAACACACACCCATACAATGCGCACCACCCCGTGATGTTTTTCTCACTCCTACTAGTGAATCTAATGTAACAAACACCCATACAGTGCGCACCACCCCGTGATGTTTTTCTCACTCCTACTAGTCAATGTAACGTAACACACACGCATACAGTGCGCACCACCCCGTGATGTTTTTCTCACTCCTACTAGTGAATGTAATGTAACACACACCCATACAGTGCGCACCACCCCGTGATGTTTTTCTCACTCCTACTAGTGAATGTAATGTAACACACACCCATACAATGCACACCACCCCGTGATGATTTTCTCACTCCTACTAGTGAATCTAATGTAACAAACACCCATACAATGCCCACCACCCCGTGATGTTTTTCTCACTCCTACTAGTGAATGTAATGTAACACACACCCATACAATGCGCACCACCCCGTGATGTTTTTCTCACTCCTACGAGTGAATGTAATGTAACACACACCCATAACACCACCCCCGTGATGTTTTTCCTCACTCCTACTAGTGAATGTAATGTAGCACACACCCATACAATGCGCACCACCCCGTGATGTTTTTCTCACTCCTACTAGTGAATGTAATGTAACACACACCCATACAATGCGCACCACCCCGTGATGTTTTTCTCACTCCTACTAGTGAATCTAATGTAACACACCCCCATACAATGCGCACCACCCCGTGATGATTTTCTCACTCCTACTAGTGAATCTAATGTAACAAACACCCATACAATGCGCACCACCCCGTGATGTTTTTCTCACTCCTACTAGTGAATCTATTGTAACACACACCCATACAATGCGCACCACCACGTGATGTTTTTCTCACTCCTACTAGTGAATCTAATGTAACAAACACCCATACAATGCGCACCACCCCGTGATGTTTTTCTCACTCCTACTAGTGAATGTAATGTAACACACACCCATACAATGCGCACCACCCCGTGATGTTTTTCTCACTCCTACTAGTGAATGTAATGTAACACACACCCATACAATGCGCACCACCCCGTGATGTTTTTCTCACTCCTACTAGTGAATGTAATGTAACACACACCCATACAATGCGCACCACCCCGTGATGTTTTTCTCACTCCTACTAGTGAATGTAATGTAACACACACCCATACAATGCGCACCACCCCGTGATGTTTTTCTCACTCCTACTAGTGAATCTAATGTAATACACACCCATACAATGCGCACCACCCCGTGATGTTTTTCTCACTCCTACTAGTGAATCTAATGTAACAAACACCCATACAGTGCGCACCACCCCGTGATGTTTTTCTCACTCCTACTAGTGAATGTAATGTAACACACACCCATACAGTGCGCACCACCCCGTGATGTTTTTCTCACTCCTACTAGTGAATGTAATGTAACACACACCCATACAATGCAACACACCACCCCGTGATGATTTTCTCACTCCTACTAGTGAATCTAATGTAACAAACACCCATACAATGCGCACCACCCCGTGATGTTTTTCTCACTCCTACTAGTGAATGTAATGTAACACACACCCATACAATGCGCACCACCCCGTGATGTTTTTCTCACTCCTACGAGTGAATGTAATGTAACACACACCCATACAATGCGCACCACCCCGTGATGTTTTTTCTCACTCCTACTAGTGAATGTAATGTAGCACACACCCATACAATGCGCACCACCCCGTGATGTTTTTCTCACTCCTACTAGTGAATGTAATGTAACACACACCCATACAATGCGCACCACCCCGTGATGTTTTTCTCACTCCTACTAGTGAATCTAATGTAACACACCCCCATACAATGCGCACCACCCCGTGATGATTTTCTCACTCCTACTAGTGAATCTAATGTAACAAACACCCATACAATGCGCACCACCCCGTGATGTTTTTCTCACTCCTACTAGTGAATCTATTGTAACACACACCCATACAATGCGCACCACCACGTGATGTTTTTCTCACTCCTACTAGTGAATCTAATGTAACAAACACCCATACAATGCGCACCACCCCGTGATGTTTTTCTCACTCCTACTAGTGAATCTAATGTAACACACACCCATACAATGCGCACCACCCCGTGATGTTTTTCTCACTCCTACTAGTGAATGTAATGTAACACACACCCATACAATGCGCACCACCCCGTGATGTTTTTCTCACTCCTACTAGTGAATGTAATGTAACACACACCCATACAATGCGCACCACCCCGTGATGTTTTTCTCACTCCTACTAGTGAATGTAATGTAACACACACCCATACAATGCGCACCACCCCGTGATGTTTTTCTCACTCCTACTAGTGAATCTAATGTAATACACACCCATACAATGCGCACCACCCCGTGATGTTTTTCTCACTCCTACTAGTGAATCTAATGTAACAAACACCCATACAATGCGCACCACCCCGTGATGTTTTTCTCACTCCTACTAGTCAATGTAATGTAACACACACGCATACAGTGCGCACCACCCCGTGATGTTTTTCTCACTCCTACTAGTGAATGTAATGTAACACACACCCATACAGTGCGCACTACCCCGTGATGCTTTTCTCACTCCTACTAGTGAATGTAATGTAACACACACCCATACAATGCACACCACCCCGTGATGATTTTCTCACTCCTACTAGTGAATCTAATGTAACAAACACCCATACAATGCCCACCACCCCGTGATGTTTTTCTCACTCCTACTAGTCAATGTAATGTAACACACACCCATACAATGCGCACCACCCCGTGATGTTTTTCTCACTCCTACGAGTGAATGTAATGTAACACACACCCATACAATGCGCACCACCCCGTGATGTTTTTCTCACTCCTACTAGTGAATCTAATGTAACACACACCCATACAATGCGCACCACCCCGTGATGTTTTTCTCACTCCTAATAGTGAATGTAATGTAACACACACCCATACAATGCGCACCACCCCGTGATGTTTTTCTCACTCCTACTAGTGAATGTAATGTAACACACACCCATACAATGCGCACCACCCCGTGATGTTTTTCTCACTCCTACTAGTGAATCTAATGTAACACACCCCCATACAATGCGCACCACCCCGCGATGATTTTCTCACTCCTACTAGTGAATCTAATGTAACAAACACCCATACAATGCGCACCACCCGGTGATGTTTTTCTCACTCCTACTAGTGAATGTAATGTAACACACACCCATACAATGCGCACCACCCCGTGATGTTTTTCTCACTCCTACTAGTGAATGTAATGTAACACACACCCATACAATGCGCACCACCCCGTGATGTTTTTCTCACTCCTACTAGTGAATCTAATGTAACACACCCCCATACAATGCGCACCACCCCGTGATGATTTTCTCACTCCTACTAGTGAATCTAATGTAACAAACACCCATACAATGCGCACCACCCGGTGATGTTTTTCTCACTCCTACTAGTGAATCTAATGTAACAAACACCCATACAATGCGCACCACCCCGTGATGTTTTTCTCACTCCTACTAGTCAATGTAATGTAACACACACCCATACAATGCGCACCACCCCGTGATGTTTTTCTCACTCCTACTAGTGAATGTAATGTAACACACACCCATACAGTGCGCACCACCCCGTGATGTTTTTCTCACTCCTACTAGTGAATGTAATGTAACACACACCCATACAATGCGCACCACCCCGTGATGTTTTTCTCACTCCTAATAGTGAATGTAATGTAACACACACCCATACAATGCGCACCACCCCGTGATGTTTTTCTCACTCCTACTAGTGAATGTAATGTAACACACACCCATACAATGCGCACCAACCCCGTGATGTTTTTCTCACTCCTACTAGTGAATCTAATGTAGCACACCCCCATACAATGCGCACCACCCCGTGATGATTTTCTCACTCCTACTAGTGAATCTAATGTAACACACCCCCATACAATGCGCACCACCCCGTGATGATTTTCTCACTCCTACTAGTGAATCTAATGTAACAAACACCCATACAATGCGCACCACCCGGTGATGTTTTCTCACTCCTACAAGTGAATGTAATGTAACACACACCCATACAATGCGCACCAACCCGTGATGTTTTTCTCACTCCTACTAGTGAATCTAATGTAACACAAACCCATACAATGCGCACCACCCCGTGATGTTTTTCTCACTCCTACTAGTGAATCTAATGTAACAAACACCCATACAATGCGCACCACCCCGTGATGTTTTTCTCACTCCTACTAGTGAATCTATTGTAACACACACCCATACAATGCGCACCACCACGTGATGTTTTTCTCACTCCTACTAGTGAATCTAATGTAACAAACACCCATACAATGCGCACCACCCCGTGATGTTTTTCTCACTCCTACTAGTGAATGTAATGTAACACACACCCATACAATGCGCACCACCCCGTGATGTTTTTCTCACTCCTACTAGTGAATGTAATGTAACACACACCCGTACAATGCGCACCACCCCGTGATGTTTTCTCACTCCTACTAGTGAATGTAATGTAACACACACCCATACAATGCGCACCACCCCGTGATGTTTTTCTCACTCCTACTAGTGAATGTAATGTAACACACACCCATACAATGCGCACCACCCCGTGATGTTTTTCTCACTCCTACTAGTGAATCTAATGTAATACACACCCATACAATGCGCACCACCCCGTGATGTTTTTCTCACTCCTACTAGTGAATCTAATGTAACAAACACCCATACAATGCGCACCACCCCGTGATGTTTTTCTCACTCCTACTAGTCAATGTAATGTACACACACGCATACAGTGCGCACCACCCCGTGATGTTTTTCTCACTCCTACTAGTGAATGTAATGTAACACACACCCATACAGTGCGCACTACCCCGTGATGTTTTTCTCACTCCTACTAGTGAATGTAATGTAACACACACCCATACAATGCACACCACCCCGTGATGATTTTCTCACTCCTACTAGTGAATCTAATGTAACAAACACCCATACAATGCCCACCACCCCGTGATGTTTTTCTCACTCCTACTAGTGAATGTAATGTAACACACACCCATACAATGCGCACCACCCCGTGATGTTTTTCTCACTCCTACGAGTGAATGTAATGTAACACACACCCATACAATGCGCACCACCCCGTGATGTTTTTCTCACTCCTACTAGTGAATCTAATGTAACACACACCCATACAATGCGCACCACCCCGTGATGTTTTTCTCACTCCTAATAGTGAATGTAATGTAACACACACCCATACAATGCGCACCACCCCGTGATGTTTTTCTCACTCCTACTAGTGAATGTAATGTAACACACACCCATACAATGCGCACCACCCGTGATGTTTTTCTCACTCCTACTAGTGAATCTAATGTAACACACCCCCATACAATGCGCACCACCCCGTGATGATTTTCTCACTCCTACCAGTGAATCTAATGTAACAAACACCCATACAATGCGCACCACCCGGTGATGTTTTTTCTCACTCCTACTAGTGAATGTAATGTAACACACACCCATACAATGCGCACCACCCCGTGATGTTTTTCTCACTCCTACTAGTGAATGTAATGTAACACACACCCATACAATGCGCACCACCCCGTGATGTTTTTCTCACTCCTACTAGTGAATCTAATGTAACACACCCCCATACAATGCGCACCACCCCGTGATGATTTTCTCACTCCTACTAGTGAATCTAATGTAACAAACACCCATACAATGCGCACCACCCGGTGATGTTTTTCTCACTCCTACTAGTGAATCTAATGTAACAAACACCCATACAATGCGCACCACCCCGTGATGTTTTTCTCACTCCTACTAGTCAATGTAATGTAACAAACACCCATACAATGCGCACCACCCCGTGATGTTTTTTCTCACTCCTACTAGTGAATGTAATGTAACACACACCCATACAGTGCGCACCACCCCGTGATGTTTTCTCACTCCTACTAGTGAATGTATGTAACACACACCCATACAATGCGCACCACCCCGTGATGTTTTTCTCACTCCTAATAGTGAATGTAATGTAACACACACCCATACAATGCGCACCACCCCGTGATGATTTTCTCACTCCTACTAGTGAATCTAATGTAACAAACACCCATACAATGCGCACCACCCGGTGATGTTTTTCTCACTCCTACAAGTGAATGTAATGTAACACACACCCATACAATGCGCACCAACCCGTGATGTTTTTCTCACTCCTACTAGTGAATCTAATGTAACACAAACCCATACAATGCGCACCACCCCGTGATGTTTTTCTCACTCCTACTAGTGAATCTAATGTAACACACACCCATACAATGCGCACCACCCCGTGATGTTTTTCTCACTCCTACTAGTGAATGTAATGTAACAAACACCCATACAATGCGCACCACCCGGTGATGTTTTTCTCACTCCTACAAGTGAATGTAATGTAACACACACCCATACAATGCGCACCACCCGGTGATGTTTTTCTCACTCCTACAAGTGAATGTAATGTACACACACCATACAATGCGCACCAACCCGTGATGTTTTTCTCACTCCTACTAGTGAATCTAATGTAACACAAACCCATACAATGCGCACCACCCCGTGATGTTTTTCTCACTCCTACTAGTGAATCTAATGTAACACACACCCATACAATGCGCACCACCCCGTGATGTTTTTCTCACTCCTACTAGTGAATGTAATGTAACACACACCCATACAATGCGCACCACCCCGTGATGTTTTTCCTCACTCCTACTAGTGAATGTAATGTAACACACACCCATACAATGCGCACCACCCCGTGATGTTTTTCTCTCTCCTACTAGTGAATGTAATGTAACACACACCCATACAATGCGCACCACCCCGTGATGTTTTTCTCACTCCTACTAGTGAATCTAATGTAACACACACCCATACAATGCACACCACCCCGTGATGTTTTTCTCACTCCTACTAGTGAATGTAATGTAACACACACCCATACAATGCGCACCACCCCGTGATGTTTTTCTCACTCCTACTAGTGAATGTAATGTAACACACACCCATACAATGCGCACCACCCCGTGATGTTGTTCTCATTCCTACTAGTGAATCTAATGTAACACACACCCATACAATGCGCACCACCCCATGATGTTTTTCTCACTCCTACTAGTGAATGTAATGTAACACACACCCATACAATGCCCACCACCCCGTGATGTTTTTCTCACTCCTACTAGTGAATGTAATGTAACACACACTCATACAATGCGCACAACCCCGTGATGTTTTTCTCACTCCTACTAGTGAATCTAATGTAACACACACCATACAATGCGCACCACCCCATGATGTTTTTCTCACTCCTACTAGTGAATCTAATGTAACACACACCCATACAATGCGCACCACCCCGTGATGTTTTTCTCACTCCTACTAGTGAATGTAATGTAACACACACCCATACAATGCGCAGCACCCCCTGATGTTTTTCTCACTGCTACTAGTGAATCTAATGTAACACACACCCATACAATGCGCACCACCTCGTGATGTTTTTCTTACTCCTACTAGTGAATCTAATGTAACACACACCCATACAATGCGCACCACCCCGTGATGTTTTTCTCACTCCTACTAGTGAATGTAATGTAACACACAACCATACAATGCGCACCACCCCGTGATGATTTTCTCACTCCTACTAGTGAATCTAATGTAACAAACACCCATGCAATGCGCACCACCCCGTTGATGTTTTTCTCACTCCTACTAGTGAATCTAATGTAACACACACCCATACAATGCGCACCACCCCGTGATGTTTTTCTCACTCCTACTAGTGAATCTAATGTAACACACACCCATACAATGCGCACCACCCCGTGATGTTTTTCTCACTCCTACTAGTGAATGTAATGTAACACACACCGATACAATGCGCACCACCCCGTGATGTTTTTCTCACTCCTACTAGTGAATGTAATGTAACACACACCCATACAATGCGCACCACTCCGTGATGTTTTTCTCACTCCTACAAGTGAATATAATGTAACACACACCGATACAATGCGCACCACCCCGTGATTTTCTCACTCCTACTAGTGAATCTCATGTAACACACACCCATACAATGCGCACCACCCCGTGATGTTTTTCTCACTCCTACTAGTGAATGTAATGTAACACACACCCATACAATGCGCACCACCCCGTGATGTTTTTCTCACTCCTACTAGTGAATGTAATGTAAACACACCCATACAATGCGCACCACCCCGTGATGTTTTTCTCACTCCTACTAGTCAATCTAATGTAACACACCCCCATACAATGAGCACCACCCCGTGATGATTTTCTCACTAATACTAGTGAATCTAATGTAACAAACACCCATACAATGCGCACCACCCGGTGATGTTTTTCCCACTCCTACTAGTGAATGTAATGTAACACACACCCATACAATGCGCACCAACCCGTGATGTTTTTCTCACTCATACTAGTGAATCTAATGTAACACACACCCATACAATGCGCACCACCCCGTGATGATTTTCTCACTCCTACTAGTGAATCTAATGTAACACACACCCATACAATGCGCACCACCCGTGATGTTTTTCTCACTCCTACTAGTGAATGTAATGTAACACACACCCATACAATGCGCACCACCCCGTGATGTTTTTCTCACTCCTACTAGTGAATGTAATGTAACACACACCCATACAATGCGCACCACCCCGTGATGTTTTTCTCACTCCTACTAGTGAATGTAATGTAACACACACCCATACAATGCGCACCACCCCGTGATATTTTTCTCACTCCTACTAGTGAATGTAATGTAACACACACCCATAAAATGCGCACCACCCCGTGATGTTTTTCTCACTCCTTCTAGTGAATCTAATGTACCACACCCCCATACAGTGCGCACCACCCCGTGATGATTTTCTCACTCCTACTAGTGAATCTAATGTAACAAACACCCATACAATGCGCACAACCCGGTGATATTTTTCTCACTCCTACTAGTGAATGTAATGTAACACACACCCATACAATGCGCACCACCCCGTGATGATTTTCTCACTCCTACTAGTGAATCTAATGTAACAAACACCCATACAATGCGCACCACCCCGTGATGTTTTTCTCACTCCTACTAGTGAATCTAATGTAACACACACCCATACAATGCGCACCACCACGTGATGTTTTTCTCACTCCTACTAGTGAATGTAATGTAACACACACCCATACAATGCGCACCACTCCGTGATGTTTTTCTCACTCCTACTAGTGAATGTAATGTAACACACACCCATACAATGCGCACCACCCCGTGATGTTTTTCTCACTCCTACTAGTGAATGTAATGTAACACACACCCATACAATGCGCACCACCCCGTGATGTTTTTCTCACTCCTACTAGTGAATGTAATGTAACACACACCCATACAATGCGCACCACCCCGTGATGTTTTTCTCACTCCTACTAGTGAATCTAATGTAACACACACCCATACAATGCGCACCACCCCGTGATGTTTTTCTCACTCCTACTAGTGAATGTAATGTAACACACACCCATACAATGCGCACCACCCCGTGATGTTTTTCTCACTCCTACTAGTGAATGTAATGTAACACACACCCATACAATGCGCACCACCCCGTGATGTTTTTCTCACTCCTACTAGTGAATGTAATGTAACACACACCCATACAATGCGCACCACCCCCTGATGTTTTTCTCACTCCTACTAGTGAATGTAATGTAACACACACCCATACAATGCGCACCACCCCGTGATGTTTTTCTCACTCCTACTAGTGAATCTAATGTAACACACACCCATACAATGCGCACCACCCCGTGATGTTTTTCTCACTCCTACTAGTGAATCTAATGTAACAAACACCCATACAATGCGCACCACCCCGTGATGTTTTTCTCACTCCTACTAGTGAATGTAATGTAACACACACCCATACAATGCGCACCACCCCGTGATGTTTTTCTCACTCCTACTAGTCAATGTAATGTAACACACACCCATACAATGCGCACCACCCCGTGATGTTTTTCTCACTCCTACTAGTGAATGTAATGTAACACACACCCATACAATGCGCACCACCCCGTGATGATTTTCTCACTCCTACTAGTGAATCTAATGTAACAAACACCGATACAATGCGCACCACCCGTGATGTTTTTCTCACTCCTACTAGTGAATCTAATGTAACACACACCCATACAATGCGCACCACCACGTGATGTTTTTCTCACTCCTACTAGTGAATGTAATGTAACACACACCCATACAATGCGCACCACCCCGTGATGTTTTTCTCACTCCTACTAGTGAATGTAATGTAACACACACCCATACAATGCGCACCACCCCGTGATGTTTTTCTCACTCCTACTAGTGAATGTAATGTAACACACACCCATACAATGCGCACCACCCCGTGATGTTTTTCTCACTCCTACTAGTGAATGTAATGTAACACACACCCATACAATGCGCACCACCCCTGATGTTTTTCTCACTCCTACTAGTGAATGTAATGTAACACACACCCATACAATGCGCACCACCCCGTGATGTTTTTCTCACTCCTACTAGTGAATCTAATGTAACACACACCCATACAATGCGCACCACCCGTGATGTTTTTCTCACTCCTACTAGTGAATCTAATGTAACAAACACCCATACAATGCGCACCACCCCGTGATGTTTTTCTCACTCCTACTAGTGAATGTAATGTAACACACACCCATACAATGCGCACCACCCCGTGATGTTTTTCTCACTCCTACTAGTCAATGTAATGTAACACACACCCATACAATGCGCACCACCCCGTGATGTTTTTCTCACTCCTACTAGTGAATGTAATGTAACACACACCCATACAATGCGCACCACCCCGTGATGTTTTTCTCACTCCTACTAGTGAATGTAATGTAACACACACCCATACAATGCGCACCACCCCGTGATGTTTTTCTCACTCCTACTAGTGAATGTAATGTAACACACACCCATACAATGCGCACCACCCCGTGATGTTTTTCTCACTCCTACTAGTGAATCTAATGTAACACACACCCATACAATGCGCACCACCCCGTGATGTTTTTCTCACTCCTACTAGTGAATGTAATGTAACACACACCCATACAATGCGCACCACCCCGTGATGTTTTTCTCACTCCTACTAGTGAATGTAATGTAACACACACCCATACAATGCGCACCACCCCGTGATGTTTTTCTCACTCCTACTAGTGAATGTAATGTAACACACACCCATACAATGCGCACCACCCTGTGATGTTTTTCTCACTCCTACTAGTGAATGTAATGTAACACACACCCATACAATGCGCACCACCCCCTGATGTTTTTCTCACTGCTACTAGTGAATCTAATGTAACACACACACCCATACAATGCGCACCACCTCGTGATGTTTTTCTCACTCCTACTAGTGAATCTAATGTAACACACACCCATACAATGCGCACCACCCCGTGATGTTTTTCTCAATGCTACTAGTGAATGTAATATAACCACACCCATACAATGCGCACCACCCCGTGATGATTTTCTCACTCCTACTAGTGAATCTAATGTAACAAACACCCATGCAATGCGCACCACCCCGTGATGTTTTTCTCACTCCTACTAGTGAATGTAATGTAACACACACCCATACAATGCGCACCACCCCGTGATGTTTTTCTCACTCCTACTAGTGAATCTAATGTAACAAACACCCATACAATGCGCACCACCCCGTGATGTTTTTCTCACTCCTACTAGTCAATGTAATGTAACACACACCCATACAGTGCGCACCACCCCGTGATGTTTTCCTCACTCCTACTAGTGAATGTAATGTAACACACACCCATACAATGCGCACCACCCCCTGATGTTTTTCTCACTCCTACTAGTGAATGTAATGTAACACACACCCATACAATGGGCACCACCCCGTGATGTTTTCTCACTCTTACTAGTGAATGTAATGTAACACACACCCATACAATGCGCACCACCCCGTGATGTTTTTCTCACTCCTACTAGTGAATATAATGTAACACACACCCATACAATGCCCACCACCCCGTGATGTTTTCTCACTCCTACTAGTGAATGTAATGTAACACACACCCATACAATGCGCACCACCCCGTGATGTTTTTCTCACTCCTACTAGTGAATGTAATGTAACACACACCCATACAATGCGCACCACCCCGTGATGTTTTTCTCACTCCTACTAGTCAATGTAATGTAACACACACCCATAAAATGCGCACCACCCCGTGATGTTTTTCTCACTCCTACTAGTGAATGTAATGTAACACACACCCATACAATGCGCACCACCCCGTGATGTTTTTCTCACTCCTATTAGTGAATGTAATGTAACACACACCCATACAATGCGCACCACCCCCTGATGTTTTTCTCACTGCTACTAGTGAATCTAATGTAACACACACCCATACAATGCGCACCACCTCGTGATGTTTTTCTCACTCCTACTAGTGAATCTAATGTAACACACACCCATACAATGCGCACCACCCCGTGATGTTTTTCTCAATGCTACTAGTGAATGTAATATAACACACACCCATACAATGCGCACCACCCCGTGATGATTTTCTCACTCCTACTAGTGAATCTAATGTAACAAACACCCATGCAATGCGCACCACCCCGTGATGTTTTTCTCACTCCTACTAGTGAATCTAATGTAACACACACCCATACAATGCGCACCACCCCGTGATGTTTTTCTCACTCCTACTAGTGAATCTAATGTAACAAACACCCATACAATGCGCACCACCCCGTGATGTTTTTCTCACTCCTACTAGTCAATGTAATGTAACACACACCCATACAGTGCGCACCACCCGTGATGTTTTCCTCACTCCTACTAGTGAATGTAATGTAACACACACCCATACAATGCGCACCACCCCCTGATGTTTTTCTCACTGCTACTAGTGAATCTAATGTAACACACACCCATACAATGCGCACCACCCCATGATGTTTTTCTCAGTGCTACTAGTGAATGTAATGTAACACAACCATACAATGCGCACCACCCAGTGATGTTTTTCTCACTCCTACTAGTGAATGTAATGTAACACACACCCATACAATGCGCACCACCCCGTGATGTTTTTCTCACTCCTACTAGTGAGTGTAATGTAACACACACCCATACAATGCGCACCACCCCGTGATGTTTTTCTCACTCCTACTAGTGAGTGAAATGTACCACACACCCATACAATGCGCACCACCCCGTGATGTTTTTCTCACTCCTACTAGTGAATCTAATGTAACACGCACCCATACAATGCGCACCACCCCGTGATGTTTTTCTCACTCCTACTAGTGAATGTAATGTAACACACACCCATACAATGCGCACCACCCCGTGATGATTTTCTCACTCCTACTAGTGAATGTAATGTAAAACACACCCATACAATGCGCACCACCCCGTGATGTTTTTCTCACTCCTACTAGTGAATGTAATGTAACACACACCCATACAATGCGCACCACCCCGTGATGTTTTTCTCACTCCTACTAGTGAATGTAATGTAACACACACCCATACAATGCGCACCACCCCGTGATGTTTTTCTCACTCCTACTAGTGAATGTAATGTAACACACACCCATACAATGCGCACCGCCCCGTGATGATTTTCTCACTCCTACTAGTGAATGTAATATAACACACACCCATACAATGCGCACCGCCCCGTGATGTTTTTCTCACTCCTACTAGTGAATGTAATGTAACACACACCCATACAATGCGCAACACCCCGTGATGTTTTTCTCACTCCTACTAGTGAATGTAATGTAACACACACACATACAATGCGCACCACCCCGTGATGTTTTTCTCACTCCTACTAGTGAATGTAATGTAACACACACCCATACAATGCGCACCACCCCGTGATGTTTTTCTCACTCCTACTAGTGAATGTAATGTAACACACACCCATACAATGCGCACCATCCCGTGATGTTTTTCTCACTCCTACTAGTGAATGTAATGTAACACACCCATACAATGCGCACCACCCCGTGATGTTTTTCTCACTCCTACTAGTGAATGTAATGTAACACACACCCATACAATGCGCACCACCCCGTGATGTTTTTCTCACTCCTACTAGTGAATGTAATGTAACACACACCCATACAATGGCCACCACCCCGTGATGTTTTTCTCACTCTTACTAGTGAATGTAATGTAACACACACCCATACAATGCGCACCACCCCGTGATGTTTTTCTCACTCCTACTAGTGAATGTAATGTAACACACACCCATACAATGCCCACCACCCCGTGATGTTTTTCTCACTCCTACTAGTGAATGTAATGTAACACACACCCATACAATGCGCACCACCCCGTGATGTTTTTCTCACTCCTACTAGTGAATGTAATGTAACACACACCCATACAATGCGCACCACCCCGTGATGTTTTTCTCACTCCTACTAGTGAATCTAATGTAACAAACACCCATACAATGCGCACCACCCCGTGATGTTTTTCTCACTCCTACTAGTCAATGTAATGTAACACACACCCATACAGTGCGCACCACCCCGTGATGTTTTCCTCACTCCTACTAGTGAATGTAATGTAACACACACCCATACAATGCGCACCACCCCCTGATGTTTTTCTCACTCCTACTAGTGAATGTAATGTACACACCCACCCATACAATGGGCACCACCCCGTGATGTTTTCTCACTCTTACTAGTGAATGTAATGTAACACACACCCATACAATGCGCACCACCCCGTGATGTTTTTCTCACTCCTACTAGTGAATGTAATGTAACACACACCCATACAATGCCCACCACCCCGTGATGTTTTTCTCACTCCTACTAGTGAATGTAATGTAACACACACCCATACAATGCGCACCACCCCGTGATGTTTTTCTCACTCCTACTAGTGAATGTAATGTAACACACACCCATACAATGCGCACCACCCCGTGATGTTTTTCTCACTCCTACTAGTCAATGTAATGTAACACACACCCATAAAATGCGCACCACCCCGTGATGTTTTTCTCACTCCTACTAGTGAATGTAATGTAACACACACCCATACAATGCGCACCACCCCGTGATGTTTTTCTCACTCCTATTAGTGAATGTAATGTAACACACACCCATACAATGCGCACCACCCCCTGATGTTTTTCTCACTGCTACTAGTGAATCTAATGTAACACACACCCATACAATGCGCACCACCTCGTGATGTTTTTCTCACTCCTACTAGTGAATCTAATGTAACACACACCCATACAATGCGCACCACCCCGTGATGTTTTTCTCAATGCTACTAGTGAATGTAATATAACACACACCCATACAATGCGCACCACCCGTGATGATTTTCTCACTCCTTATAGTGAATCTAATGTAACAAACACCCATGCAATGCGCACCACCCCGTGATGTTTTTCTCACTCCTACTAGTGAATCTAATGTAACACACACCCATACAATGCGCACCACCCCGTGATGTTTTTCTCACTCCTACTAGTGAATCTAATGTAACAAACACCCATACAATGCGCACCACCCCGTGATGTTTTTCTCACTCCTACTAGTCAATGTAATGTAACACACACCCATACAGTGCGCACCACCCCGTGATGTTTTCCTCACTCCTACTAGTGAATGTAATGTAACACACACCCATACAATGCGCACCACCCCCTGATGTTTTTCCTCACTGCTACTAGTGAATCTAATGTAACACACACCCATACAATGCGCACCACCCCATGATGTTTTTCTCAGTGCTACTAGTGAATGTAATGTAACACAACCATACAATGCGCACCACCCAGTGATGTTTTTCTCACTCCTACTAGTGAATGTAATGTAACACACACCCATACAATGCGCACCACCCCGTGATGTTTTTCTCACTCCTACTAGTGAGTGTAATGTAACACACACCCATACAATGCGCACCACCCCGTGATGTTTTTCTCACTCCTACTAGTGAGTGAAATGTACCACACACCCATACAATGCGCACCACCCCGTGATGTTTTTCTCACTCCTACTAGTGAATCTAATGTAACACGCACCCATACAATGCGCACCACCCCGTGATGTTTTTCTCACTCCTACTAGTGAATGTAATGTAACACACACCCATACAATGCGCACCACCCCGTGATGATTTTCTCACTCCTACTAGTGAATGTAATGTAAAACACACCCATACAATGCGCACCACCCCGTGATGTTTTTCTCACTCCTACTAGTGAATGTAATGTAACACACACCCATACAATGCGCACCACCCCGTGATGTTTTTCTCACTCCTACTAGTGAATGTAATGTAACACACACCCATACAATGCGCACCACCCCGTGATGTTTTTCTCACTCCTACTAGTGAATGTAATGTAACACACACCCATACAATGCGCACCGCCCCGTGATGATTTTCTCACTCCTACTAGTGAATGTAATATAACACACACCCATACAATGCGCACCGCCCCGTGATGTTTTTCTCACTCCTACTAGTGAATGTAATGTAACACACACCCATACAATGCGCAACACCCCGTGATGTTTTTCTCACTCCTACTAGTGAATGTAATGTAACACACACACATACAATGCGCACCACCCCGTGATGTTTTTCTCACTCCTACTAGTGAATGTAATGTAACACACACCCATACAATGCGCACCACCCCGTGATGTTTTTCTCACTCCTACTAGTGAATGTAATGTAACACACACCCATACAATGCGCACCATCCCGTGATGTTTTTCTCACTCCTACTAGTGAATGTAATGTAACACACCCATACAATGCGCACCACCCCGTGATGTTTTTCTCACTCCTACTAGTGAATGTAATGTAACACACACCCATACAATGCGCACCACCCCGTGATGTTTTTCTCACTCCTACTAGTGAATGTAATGTAACACACACCCATACAATGGCCACCACCCCGTGATGTTTTTCTCACTCTTACTAGTGAATGTAATGTAACACACACCCATACAATGCGCACCACCCCGTGATGTTTTTCTCACTCCTACTAGTGAATGTAATGTAACACACACCCATACAATGCCCACCACCCCGTGATGTTTTTCTCACTCCTACTAGTGAATGTAATGTAACACACACCCATACAATGCGCACCACCCCGTGATGTTTTTCTCACTCCTACTAGTGAATGTAATGTAACACACACCCATACAATGCGCACCACCCCGTGATGTTTTTCTCACTCCTACTAGTCAATGTAATGTAACACACACCCATAAAATGCGCACCACCCCGTGATGTTTTTCTCACTCCTACTAGTGAATGTAATGTAACACACACCCATACAATGCGCACCACCCCGTGATGTTTTTCTCACTCCTATTAGTGAATGTAATGTAACACACACCCATACAATGCGCACCACCCCGTGATGTTTTTCTCACTCCTACTAGTGAATGTAATGTAACACACACCCATACAATGCGCACCACCCCGTGATGTTTTTCTCACGCCTACTAGTGAATGTAATGTAACACACACCCATACAATGCGCACCGCCCCGTGATGTTTTTCTCACTCCTACTAGTGAATGTAATGTAACACACACCCATACAATGCGCACCGCCCCGTGATGTTTTTCTCACTCCTACGAGTGAATGTAATGTAACACACACCCATACAATGCGCACCGCCCCGTGATGTTTTTCTCACTCCTACGAGTGAATGTAATGTAACACACACCCATACAATGCGCACCACCCCGTGATGTTTTCCTCACTCCTACTAGTGAATGTAATGTAACACACACCCATACAATGCGCACCACCCCGTGATGTTTTTCTCACTCCTACTAGTGAATGTAATGTAACACACACCCATACAATGCCCACCACCCCGTGATGTTTTTCTCACTACTACTAGTGAATGTAATGTAACACACACCCATACAATGCGCACCACCCCGTGATGTTTTTTCACTCCTAGTAGTGAATCTAATGTAACACACACCCATACAATGCGCACCACACCGTGATGTTTTTCTCACTCCTACTAGTGAATGTCATGTAACACACACCCATACAATGCGCACCACCCCGTGATGTTTTTCTCACTCCTATTAGTGAATGTAATGTAACACACACCCATACAATGCGCACCACCCCGTGATGTTTTTCTCACTCCTACTAGTGAATGTAATGTAACACACACCCATACAATGCGCACCACCCCGTGATGTTTTTCTCACGCCTACTAGTGAATGTAATGTAACACACACCCATACAATGCGCACCGCCCCGTGATGTTTTTCTCACTCCTACTAGTGAATGTAATGTAACACACACCCATACAATGCGCACCGCCCCGTGATGTTTTTCTCACTCCTACGAGTGAATGTAATGTAACACACACCCATACAATGCGCACAGCCCCGTGATGTTTTTCTCACTCCTAGGAGTGAATGTAATGTAACACACACCCATACAATGCGCACCACCCCGTGATGTTTTTCTCACTCCTACTAGTGAATGTAATGTAACACACACCCATACAATGCGCACCACCCCGTGATGTTTTTCTCACTCCTACTAGTGAATGTAATGTAACACACACCCATACAATGCCCACCACCCCGTGATGTTTTTCTCACTACTACTAGTGAATGTAATGTAACACACACCCATACAATGCGCACCACCCCGTGATGTTTTTTCACTCCTAGTAGTGAATCTAATGTAACACACACCGATAAAATGCGCACCACCCCGTGATGTTTTTCTCACTCCTACTAGTGAATGTCATGTAACACACACCCATACAATGCGCACCACCCCGTGATGTTTTTCTCACTCCTACTAGTGAATGTAATGTAACACACACCCATACAATGCGCACCACCCCGTGATGTTTTTCTCACTCCTACTAGTGAATGTAATGTAACACACACCCATACAATGCGCACCACCCCGTGATGTTTTTTTCACTCCTACTAGTGAATGTAATGTAACACACACCCATACAATGCGCACCACCCCGTGATGTTTTTCTCACTCCTACTAGTGAATGTAATGTAACACACACCCATACAATGCGCACCACCCCGTGATGTTTTTCTCACTCCTACTAGTGATTCTAATGTAACACTCACCTGTATTATGCGCACCACCCCGTGATGTTTTTCTCACTCCTACTAGTGAATGTAATGTAACACACACCCATACAATGCGCACCACCCCGTGATGTTTTTCTCACTCCTACGAGTGAATGTAATGTAACACACACCCATACAATGCGCACCACCCCGTGATGTTTTTCTCACTCCTAGGAGTGAATGTAATGTAACACACACCCATACAATGCGCACCACCCCGTGATGTTTTTCTCACTCCTACTAGTGAATGTAATGTAACAAACACCCATACAATGCGCACCACCCCGTGATGTTTTTCTCACTCCTACTAGTGAATGTAATGTAACACACACCCATACAATGCGCACCGCCCCGTGATGTTTTTCTCACTCCTACAAGTGAATGTAATGTAACACACACCCATACAATGCGCACCACCCCGTGATGTTTTTCTCACTCCTACTAGTGAATCTAATGTAACACACACCCATAAAAATGCGCACCACCCCGTGATGTTTTTCTCACTGCTACTAGTGAATGTAATGTAACACACCCATACAATGGGCACCACCCCGTGATGTTTTTCTCACTCCTAGTAGTGAATGTAATGTAACACACACCCATACAATGCGCACCACCCCGTGATGTTTTTCTCACTCCTAGTAGTGAATGTAATGTAACACACACCCATACAATGCGCACCACCCCGTGATGTTTTTCTCACTCCTACTAGTGAATGTAATGTAACACACACCCATACAATGCGCACCACCCCGTGATTTTTTTCTCACTCCTACTAGTGAATGTAATGTAACACACACCCATACAATGCGCACCACCCCGTGATGTTTTTCTCACTCCTACTAGTGAATGTAATGTAACACACACCCATACAATGCCCACCACCCCGTGATGTTTTTCTCACTACTACTAGTGAATGTAATGTAACACACACCCATACAATGCGCACCACCCCGTGATGTTTTTTCACTCCTAGTAGTGAATCTAATGTAACACACACCCATACAATGCGCACCACCCCGTGATGTTTTTCTCACTCCTACTAGTGAATGTAATGTAACACACACCCATACAATGCGCACCACCCCGTGATGTTTTTCTCACTCCTACTAGTGAATGTAATGTAACACACACCCATACAATGTGCACCACCCCGTGATGTTTTTCTCACTCCTACTAGTGATTCTAATGTAACACTCACCTGTACTATGCGCACCACCCCGTGATGTTTTTCTCACTCCTACTAGTGAATGTAATGTAACACACACCCATACAATGCGCACCACCCCGTGATGTTTTTCTCACTCCTACTAGTGAATGTAATGTAACACACACCCGTACAATGCGCACCACCCCGTGATGTTTTTCTCACTCCTACTAGTGATTCTAATGTAACACTCACCCATACAATGCGCACCACCCCGTGATGTTTTTCTCACTCCTACTAGTGAATGTAATGTAACACACACCCATACAATGCGCACCACCCCGTGATGTTTTTCTCACTCCTACTAGTGAATGTAATGTAACACACACCCATACAATGCGCACCACCCCGTGATGTTTTTCTCACTCCTACTAGTGAATGTAATGTAACACACACCCATACAATGCGCACCACCCCGTGATGTTTTTCTCACTCCATCGAGTGAATGTAATGTAACACACACCCATACAATGCGCACCACCCCGTGATGTTTTTCTCACTCCTACTAGTGAATGTAATGTAACACACACCCATACAATGCGCACCACCCCATGATGTTTTTCTCACTCCTACTAGTGAATGTAATGTAACACACACCCATACAATGCGCACCGCCCCGTGATGTTTTTCTCACTCCTACGAGTGAATGTAATGTAACACACACCCATACAATGCGCACCGCCCCGTGATGTTTTTCTCACTCCTACGAGTGAATGTAATGTAACACACACCCATACAATGCGCACCGCCCCGTGATGTTTTTCTCACTCCTACGAGTGAATGTAATGTAACACACACCCATACAATGCGCACCACCCCGTGATGTTTTTCTCACTCCTACTAGTGAATCTAATGTAACACACACCCATACAATGCGCACTACCCCGTGATGTTTTTCTCACTGCTACTAGTGAATGTAATGTAACACACCCATACAATGCGCACCACCCCGTGATGTTTTTCTCACTCCTAGTAGTGAATGTAATGTAACACACACCCATACAATGCGCACCACCCCGTGATGTTTTTCTCACTCCTACTAGTGAATGTAATGTAACACACACCCATACAATGCGCACCACCCCGTGATGTTTTTCTCACTCCTACTAGTGAATGTAATGTAACACACACCCATACAATGCCCACCACCCCGTGATGTTTTTCTCACTCCTACTAGTGAATGTAATGTAACACACACCCATACAATGCGAACCACCCCGTGATGTTTTTTCACTCCTAGTAGTGAATCTAATGTAACACACACCCATACAATGCGCACCACCCCGTGATGTTTTTCTCACTCCTACTAGTGAATGTAATGTAACACACACCCATACAATGCGCACCACCCCGTGATGTTTTTCTCACTCCTACTAGTGAATGTAATGTAACACACACCCATACAATGCGCACCACCCCGTGATGTTTTTCTCACTCCTACTAGTGAATGTAATGTAACACACACCCATACAATGCGCACCACCCCGTGATGTTTTTTTCACTCCTACTAGTGAATGTAATGTAACACACACCCATACAATGCGCACCACCCCGTGATGTTTTTCTCACTCCTACTAGTGAATGTAATGTAACACACACCCATACAATGCGCACCACACCGTGATGTTTTTCTCACTCCTACTAGTGATTCTAATGTAACACTCACCTGTACAATGCGCACCACCCCGTGATGTTTTACTCACTCCTACTAGTGAATGTAATGTAACACACACCCATACAATGCGCACCACCCCGTGATGTTTTTCTCACTCCTTTTAGTGAATGTAATGTAACACACACCCATACAATGCGCACCACCCCGTGATGTTTTTCTCACTCCTATGAGTGAATGTAATGTAACACACACCCATACAATGCGCACCGCCCCGTGATGTTTTTCTCACTCCTACGAGTGAATGTAATGTAACACACACCCATACAATGCGCACCACCCCGTGATGTTTTTCTCACTCCTACTAGTGAATCTAATGTAACACACACCCATACAATGCGCACCACCCCATGATGTTTTTCTCACTGCTACTAGTGAATGTAATGTAACACAACCATACAATGCGCACCACCCAGTGATGTTTTTCTCACTCCTACTAGTGAATGTAATGTAACACACACCCATACAATGCGCACCACCCCGTGATGTTTTTCTCACTCCTACTAGTGAGTGTAATGTAACACACACCCATACAATGCGCACCACCCCGTGATGTTTTTCTCACTCCTACTAGTGAGTGAAATGTACCACACACCCATACAATGCGCACCACCCCGTGATGTTTTTCTCACTCCTACTAGTGAATCTAATGTAACACGCACCCATACAATGCGCACCACCCCGTGATGTTTTTCTCACTCCTACTAGTGAATGTAATGTAACACACACCCATACAATGCGCACCACCCCGTGATGATTTTCTCACTCCTACTAGTGAATGTAATGTAAAACACACCCATACAATGCGCACCACCCCGTGATGTTTTTCTCACTCCGACTAGTGAATGTAATGTAACACACACCCATACAATGCGCACCACCCCGTGATGTTTTTCTCACTCCTACTAGTGAATGTAATGTAACACACACCCATACAATGCGCACCACCCCGTGATGTTTTTCTCACTCCTACTAGTCAATCTAATGTAACACACCCCCATACAATGCGCACCACCCCGTGATGATTTTCTCACTAATACTAGTGAATCTAATGTAACAAACACCCATACAATGCGCACCACCCGGTGATGTTTTTCCCACTCCTACTAGTGAATGTAATGTAACACACACCCATACAATGCGCACCAACCCGTGATGTTTTTCTCACTCATACTAGTGAATCTAATGTAACACACACCCATACAATGCGCACCACCCCGTGATGATTTTCTCACTCCTACTAGTGAATGTAATGTAACACACACCCATACAATGCGCACCGCCCCGTGATGTTTTTCTCACTCCTACGAGTGAATGTAATGTAACACACACCCATACAATGCGCACCGCCCCGTGACGTTTTTCTCACTCCTACGAGTGAATGTAATGTAACACACACCCATACAATGCGCACCACCCCGTGATGTTTTTCTCACTCCTACTAGTGAATGTAATGTAACACACACCCATACAATGCGCACCACCCCGTGATATTTTTCTCACTCCTACTAGTGAATCTAATGTAACACACACCCATAAAATGCGCACCACCCCGTGATGTTTTTCTCACTCCTTCTAGTGAATCTAATGTACCACACCCCCATACAATGCGCACCACCCCGTGATGATTTTCTCACTCCTACTAGTGAATCTAATGTAACAAACACCCATACAATGCGCACAACCCGGTGATATTTTTCTCACTCCTACTAGTGAATGTAATGTAACACACACCCATACAATGCGCACCACCCCGTGATGATTTTCTCACTCCTACTAGTGAATCTAATGTAACAAACACCCATACAATGCGCACCACCCCGTGATGTTTTTCGCACTCCTACTAGTGAATCTAATGTAACACACACCCATACAATGCGCACCACCACGTGATGTTTTTCTCACTCCTACTAGTGAATGTAATGTAACACACACCCATACAATGCGCACCACCCCGTGATGTTTTTCTCACTCCTACTAGTGAATGTAATGTAACACACACCCATACAATGCGCACCACCCCGTGATGTTTTTCTCACTCCTACTAGTGAATGTAATGTAACACACACCCATACAATGCGCACCACCCCGTGATGTTTTTCTCACTCCTACTAGTGAATGTAATGTAACACACACCCATACAATGCGCACCACCCCCTGATGTTTTTCTCACTCCTACTAGTGAATGTAATGTAACACACACCCATACAATGCGCACCACCCCGTGATGTTTTTCTCACTCCTACTAGTGAATCTAATGTAACACACACCCATACAATGCGCACCACCCCGTGATGTTTTTCTCACTCCTACTAGTGAATCTAATGTAACAAACACCCATACAATGCGCACCACCCCGTGATGTTTTTCTCACTCCTACTAGTGAATGTAATGTAACACACACCCATACAATGCGCACCACCCCGTGATGTTTTTCTCACTCCTACTAGTCAATGTAATGTAACACACACCCATACAATGCGCACCACCCCGTGATGTTTTTCTCACTCCTACTAGTGAATGTAATGTAACACACACCCATACAATGCGCACCACCCCGTGATGTTTTTCTCACTCCTACTAGTGAATGTAATGTAACACACACCCATACAATGGGCACCACCCCGTGATGTTTTTCTCACTCCTACTAGTGAATGTAATGTAACACACACCCATACAATGCGCACCACCCCGTGATGTTTTTCTCACTCCTACTAGTGTATGTAATGTAACACACACCCATACAATGCGCACCACCCCGTGATGTTTTTCTCACTCCTACTAGTGAATCTAATGTAACACACACCCATACAATGCGCACCACCCCGTGATGTTTTTCTCACTCCTACTAGTGAATGTAATGTAACACACACCCATACAATGCGCACCACCCCGTGATGTTTTTCTCACTCCTACTAGTGAATGTAATGTAACACACACCCATACAATGCGCACCACCCCGTGATGTTTTTCTCACTCCTACTAGTGAATGTAATGTAACACACACCCATACAATGCGCACCACCCTGTGATGTTTTTCTCACTCCTACTAGTGAATGTAATGTAACACACACCCATACAATGCGCACCACCCCCTGATGTTTTTCTCACTGCTACTAGTGAATCTAATGTAACACACACCCATACAATGCGCATCACCTCGTGATGTTTTTCTCACTCCTACTGGTGAATCTAATGTAACACACACCCACACAATGCGCACCACCCCGTGATGTTTTTCTCAATGCTACTAGTGAATGTAATATAACACACACCCATACAATGCGCACCACCCCGTGATGATTTTCTCACTCCTACTAGTGAATCTAATGTAACAAACACCCATGCATTGCGCACCACCCCGTGATGTTTTTCTCACTCCTACTAGTGAATCTAATGTAACACACACCCATACAATGCGCACCACCCCGTGATGTTTTTCTCACTCCTACTAGTGAATCTAATGTAACAAACACCCATACAATGCGCACTACCCCGTGATGTTTTTCTCACTCCTACTAGTCAATGTAATGTAACACACACCCATACAGTGCGCACCACCCCGTGATGTTTTCCTCACTCCTACTAGTGAATGTAATGTAACACACACCCATACAATGCGCACCACCCCCTGATGTTTTTCTCACTGCTACTAGTGAATCTAAAGTAACAAACACCCATACAATGCGCACCACCTCGTGATGTTTTTCTCACTCCTACTAGTGAATCTAATGTAACACACACCCATACAATGCGCACCACCCCGTGATGTTTTTCTCACTCCTACTAGTGAATGTAATGTAACACACACCCATACAATGCGCACCACCCCGTGATGATTTTCTGACTCCTAGTAGTGAATCTAATGTAACAAACACCCATGCAATGCGCACCACCCCGTGATGTTTTTCTCACTCCTACTAGTGAATGTAATGTAACACACACCCATACAATGCGCACCACCCCGTGATGATTTTCTCACTCCTACTAGTGAATCTAATGTAACAAACACCGATACAATGCGCACCACCCAGTGATGTTTTTCTCACTCCTACTAGTGAATCTAATGTAACACACACCCATACAATGCGCACCACCACGTGATGTTTTTCTCACTCCTACTAGTGAATGTAATGTAACACACACCCATACAATGCGCACCACCCCGTGATGTTTTTCTCACTCCTACTAGTGAATGTAATGTAACACACACCCATACAATGCGCACCACCCCGTGATGTTTTTCTCACTCCTACTAGTGAATGTAATGTAACACACACCCATACAATGCGCACCACCCCGTGATGTTTTTTTCACTCCTACTAGTGAATGTAATGTAACACACACCCATACAATGCGCACCACCCCGTGATGTTTTTCTCACTCCTACTTGTGAATGTAATGTAACACACACCCATACAATGCGCACCACACCGTGATGTTTTTCTCACTCCTACTAGTGATTCTAATGTAACACTCACCTGTACAATGTGCACCACCCCGTGATGTTTTACTCACTCCTACTAGTGAATGTAATGTAACACACACCCATACAATGCGCACCACCCCGTGATGTTTTTCTCACTCCTTTTAGTGAATGTAATGTAACACACACCCATACAATGCGCACCACCCCGTGATGTTTTTCTCACTCCTATGAGTGAATGTAATGTAACACACACCCATACAATGCGCACCGCCCCGTGATTTTTTCTCACTCCTACTAGTGAATGTAATGTAACACACACCCATACAATGCGCACCACCCCGTGATGTTTTTCTCACTCCTACTAGTGAATCCAATGTAGCACACACCCATACAATGCGCACCACCCCATGATGTTTTTCTCACTGCTACTAGTGAATGTAATGTAACACAACCATACAATGCGCACCACCCAGTGATGTTTTTCTCACTCCTACTAGTGAATGTAATGTAACACACACCCATACAATGCGCACCACCCCGTGATGTTTTTCTCACTCCTACTAGTGAGTGTAATGTAACACACACCCATACAATGCGCACCACCCCGTGATGTTTTTCTCACTCCTACTAGTGAGTGAAATGTACCACACACCCATACAATGCGCACCACCCCGTGATGTTTTTCTCACTCCTACTAGTGAATCTAATGTAACACGCACCCATACAATGCGCACCACCCCGTGATGTTTTTCTCACTCCTACTAGTGAATGTAATGTAACACACACCCATACAATGCGCACCACCCCGTGATGATTTTGTCACTCCTACTAGTGAATGTAATGTAAAACACACCCATACAATGCGCACCACCCCGTGATGTTTTTCTCACTCCTACTAGTGAATGTAATGTAACACACACCCATACAATGCGCACCACCCCGTGATGTTTTTCTCACTCCTACTAGTGAATGTAATGTAACACACACCCATACAATGCGCACCACCCCGTGATGTTTTTCTCACTCCTATTGGTGAATGTAATGTAACACACACCCATACAATGCGCACCTCCCCGTGATGATTTTCTCACTCCTACTAGTGAATGTAATGTAACACACACCCATACAATGCGCACCGCCCCGTGATGTTTTTCTCACTCCTACTAGTGAATGTAATGTAACACACACCCATACAATGCGCAACACCCCGTGATGTTTTTCTCACTCCTACTAGTGAATGTAATGTAACACACACCCATACAATGCGCACCACCCCGTGATGTTTTTCTCACTCCTACTAGTGAATGTAATGTAACACACACCCATACAATGCGCACCACCCCGTGATGTTTTTCTCACTCCTACTAGTGAATGTAATGTAACACACACCCATACAATGCGCACCACCCCGTGATGTTTTTCTCACTCCTACTAGTGAATGTAATGTAACACACCCATACAATGCGCACCACCCCGTGATGTTTTTCTCACTCCTACTAGTGAATGTAATGTAACACACACCCATACAATGCGCACCACCCCGTGATGTTTTTCTCACTCCTACTAGTGAATGTAATGTAACACACACCCATACAATGGGCACCACCCCGTGATGTTTTTCTCACTCTTACTAGTGAATGTAATGTAACAAACACACATACAATGCGCACCACCCCGTGATGTTTTTCTCACTCCTACTAGTGAATGTAATGTAACACACACCCATACAATGCCCACCACCCCGTGATGTTTTTCTCACTCCTACTAGTGAATGTAATGTAACACACACCCATACAATGCGCACCACCCCGTGATGTTTTTCTCACTCCTACTAGTGAATGTAATGTAACACACACCCATACAATGCGCACCACCCCGTGATGTTTTTCTCACTTCTACTAGTGAATGTAATGTAACACACACCCATAAAATGCGCACCACCCCGTGATGTTTTTCTCACTCCTACTAGTGAATGTAATGTAACACACACCCATACAATGCGCACCACCCCGTGATGTTTTTCTCACTCCTATTAGTGAATGTAATGTAACACACACCCATACAATGCGCACCACCCCGTGATGTTTTTCTCACTCCTACTAGTGAATGTAATGTAACACACACCCATACAATGCGCACCGCCCCGTGATGTTTTTCTCACGCCTACTAGTGAATGTAATGTAACACACACCCATACAATGCGCACCGCCCCGTGATGTTTTTCTCACGCTTACTAGTGAATGTAATGTAACACACACCCATACAATGCGCACCGCCCCGTGATGTTTTTCTCACTCCTACGAGTGAATGTAATGTAACACACACCCATACAATGCGCACCGCCCCGTGATGTTTTTCTCACTCCTACGAGTGAATGTAATGTAACACACACCCATACAATGCGCACCACCCCGTGATGTTTTTCTCACTCCTACTAGTGAATGTAATGTAACACACACCCATACAATGCGCACCACCCCGTGATGTTTTTCTCACTCCTACTAGTGAATGTAATGTAACACACACCCATACAATGCCCACCACCCCGTGATGTTTTTCTCACTACTACTAGTGAATGTAATGTAACACACACCCATACAATGCGCACCGCCCCGTGATGTTTTTTCACTCCTAGTAGTGAATCTAATGTAACACACACCCATACAATGCGCACCACCCCGTGATGTTTTTCTCACTCCTACTAGTGAATGTCATGTAACACACACCCATACAATGCGCACCACCCCGTGATGTTTTTCTCACTCCTATTAGTGAATGTAATGTAACACACACCCATACAATGCGCACCACCGCGTGATGTTTTTCTCACTCCTACTAGTGAATGTAATGTAACACACACCCATACAATGCGCACCACCCCGTGATGTTTTTCTCACGCCTACTAGTGAATGTAATGTAACACACACCCATACAATGCGCACCACCCCGTGATGTTTTTCTCACTCGTACTAGTGAATGTAATGTAACACACACCCATACAATGCGCACCGCCCCGTGATGTTTTTCTCACTCCTACGAGTGAATGTAATGTAACACACACCCATACAATGCGCACAGCCCCGTGATGTTTTTCTCACTCCTTTTAGTGAATGTAATGTAACACACACCCATACAATGCGCACCACCCCGTGATGTTTTTCTCACTCCTACTAGTGAATGTAATGTAACACACACCCATACAATGCGCACCACCCCGTGATGTTTTTCTCACTCCTACTAGTGAATGTAATGTAACACACACCCATACAATGCCCACCACCCCGTGATGTTTTTCTCACTACTACTAGTGAATGTAATGTAACACACACCCATACAATGCGCACCACCCCGTGATGTTTTTTCACTCCTAGTAGTGAATCTAATGTAACACACACCGATAAAATGCGCACCACCCCGTGATGTTTTTCTCACTCCTACTAGTGAATGTTATGTAACACACACCCATACAATGCGCACCACCCCGTGATGTTTTTCTCACTCCTACTTGTGAATGTAATGTAACACACACCCATACAATGCGCACCACCCCGTGATGTTTTTCTCACTCCTACTAGTGAATGTAATGTAACACACACCCATACAATGCGCACCACCCCCTGATGTTTTTCTCACTGCTACTAGTGAATCTAATGTAACACACACCCATACAATGCGCACCACCTCGTGATGTTTTTCTCACTCCTACTAGTGAATCTAATGTAACACACACCCATACAATGCGCACCACCCCGTGATGTTTTTCTCAATGCTACTAGTGAATGTAATATAACACACACCCATACAATGCGCACCACCCCGTGATGATTTTCTCACTCCTACTAGTGAATCTAATGTAACAAACACCCATGCAATGCGCACCACCCCGTGCTGTTTTTCTCACTCCTACTAGTGAATCTAATGTAACACACACCCATACAATGCGCACCACCCCGTGATGTTTTTCTCACTCCTAATAGTGAATCTAATGTAACAAACACCCATACAATGCGCACCACCCCGTGATGTTTTTCTCACTCCTACTAGTCAATGTAATGTAACACACACCCATACAGTGCGCACCACCCCGTGATGTTTTCCTCACTCCTACTAGTGAATGTAATGTAACACACACCCATACAATGCGCACCACCCCCTGATGTTTTTCTCACTCCTACTAGTGAATGTAATGTAACACACACCCATACAATGGGCACCACCCCGTGATGTTTTTCTCACTCTTACTAGTGAATGTAATGTAACACACACCCATACAATGCGCACCACCCCGTGATGTTTTTCTCACTCCTACTAGTGAATGTAATGTAACACACACCCATACAATGCCCACCACCCCGTGATGTTTTTCTCACTCCTACTAGTGAATGTAATGTAACACACACCCATACAATGCGCACCACCCCGTGATGTTTTTCTCACTCCTACTAGTGAATGTAATGTAACACACACCCATACAATGCGCACCACCCCGTGATGTTTTTCTCACTCCTACTAGTCAATGTAATGTAACACACACCCATAAAATGCGCACCACCCCGTGATGTTTTTCTCACTCCTACTAGTGAATGTAATGTAACACACACCCATACAATGCGCACCACCCCGTGATGTTTTTCTCACTCCTATTAGTGAATGTAATGTAACACACACCCATACAATGCGCACCACCCCCTGATGTTTTTCTCACTGCTACTAGTGAATGTAATGTAACACACACCCATACAATGCGCACCACCTCGTGATGTTTTTCTCACTCCTACTAGTGAATCTAATGTAACACACACCCATACAATGCGCACCACCCCGTGATGTTTTTCTCAATGCTACTAGTGAATGTAATATAACACACACCCATACAATGCGCACCACCCCGTGATGATTTTCTCACTCCTACTAGTGAATCTAATGTAACAAACACCCATGCAATGCGCACCACCCCGTGATGTTTTTCTCACTCCTACTAGTGAATCTAATGTAACACACACCCATACAATGCGCACCACCCCGTGATGTTTTTCTCACTCCTACTAGTGAATCTAATGTAACAAACACCCATACAATGCGCACCACCCCGTGATGTTTTTCTCACTCCTACTAGTCAATGTAATGTAACACACACCCATACAGTGCGCACCACCCCGTGATGTTTTCCTCACTCCTACTAGTGAATGTAATGTAACACACACCCATACAATGCGCACCACCCCCTGATGTTTTTCTCACTGCTACTAGTGAATCTAATGTAACACACACCCATACAATGCGCACCACCCCATGATGTTTTTCTCAGTGCAACTAGTGAATGTAATGTAACACAACCATACAATGCGCACCACCCAGTGATGTTTTTCTCACTCCTACTAGTGAATGTAATGTAACACACACCCATACAATGCGCACCACCCCGTGATGTTTTTCTCACTCCTACTAGTGAGTGTAATGTAACACACACCCATACAATGCGCACCACCCCGTGATGTTTTTCTCACTCCTACTAGTGAGTGAAATGTACCACACACCCATACAATGCGCACCACCCCGTGATGTTTTTCTCACTCCTACTAGTGAATCTAATGTAACACGCACCCATACAATGCGCACCACCCCGTGATGTTTTTCTCACTCCTACTAGTGAATGTAATGTAACACACACCCATACAATGCGCACCACCCCGTGATGATTTTCTCACTCCTACTAGTGAATGTAATGTAAAACACACCCATACAATGCGCACCACCCCGTGATGTTTTTCTCACTCCTACTAGTGAATGTAATGTAACACACACCCATACAATGCGCACCACCCCGTGATGTTTTTCTCACTCCTACTAGTGAATGTAATGTAACACACACCCATACAATGCGCACCACCCCGTGATGTTTTTCTCACTCCTACTAGTGAATGTAATGTAACACACCCATACAATGCGCACCACCCCGTGATGTTTTTCTCACTCCTACTAGTGAATGTAATGTAACACACACCCATACAATGCGCACCACCCCGTGATGTTTTTCTCACTCCTACTAGTGAATGTAATGTAACACACACCCATACAATGGGCACCACCCCGTGATGTTTTTCTCACTCTTACTAGTTAATGTAATGTAACACACACCCATACAATGCGCACCACCCCGTGATGTTTTTCTCACTCCTACTAGTGAATGTAATGTAACACACACCCATACAATGCCCACCACCCCGTGATGTTTTTCTCACTCCTACTAGTGAATGTAATGTAACACACACCCATACAATGCGCACCACCCCGTGATGTTTTTCTCACTCCTACTAGTGAATGTAATGTAACACACACCCATACAATGCGCACCACCCCGTGATGTTTTTCTCACTCCTACTAGTCAATGTAATGTAACACACACCCATAAAATGCGCACCACCCCGTGATGTTTTTCTCACTCCTACTAGTGAATGTAATGTAACACACACCCATACAATGCGCACCACCCCGTGATGTTTTTCTCACTCCTATTAGTGAATGTAATATAACACACACCCATACAATGCGCACCACCCCGTGATGTTTTTCTCACTCCTACTAGTGAATGTAATGTAACACACACCCATACAATGCGCACCACCCCGTGATGTTTTTCTCACGCCTACTAGTGAATGTAATGTAACACACACCCATACAATGCGCACCGCCCCGTGATGTTTTTCTCACTCCTACTAGTGAATGTAATGTAACACACACCCATACAATGCGCACCGCCCCGTGATGTTTTTCTCACTCCTACGAGTGAATGTAATGTAACACACACCCATACAATGCGCACCGCCCCGTGATGTTTTTCTCACTCCTACGAGTGAATGTAATGTAACACACACCCATACAATGCGCACCACCCCGTGATGTTTTCCTCACTCCTACTAGTGAATGTAATGTAACACACACCCATACAATGCGCACCACCCCGTGATGTTTTTCTCACTCCTACTAGTGAATGTAATGTAACACACACCCATACAATGCCCACCACCCCGTGATGTTTTTCTCACTACTACTAGTGAATGTAATGTAACACACACCCATACAATGCGCACCACCCCGTGATGTTTTTTCACTCCTAGTAGTGAATCTAATGTAACACACACCCATACAATGCGCACCACCCCGTGATGTTTTTCTCACTCCTACTAGTGAATGTCATGTAACACACACCCATACAATGCGCACCACCCCGTGATGTTTTTCTCACTCCTATTACTGAATGTAACGTAACACACACCCATACAATGCGCACCACCCAGTGATGTTTTTCTCACTCCTACTAGTGAATGTAATGTAACACACACCCATACAATGCGCACCACCCCGTGATGTTTTTCTCACGCCTACTAGTGAATGTAATGTAACACACACCCATACAATGCGCACCGCCCCGTGATGTTTTTCTCACTCCTACTAGTGAATGTAATGTAACACACACCCATACAATGCGCACCGCCCCGTGATGTTTTTCTCACTCCTACGAGTGAATGTAATGTAACACACACCCATACAATGCGCACAGCCCCGTGATGTTTTTCTCACTCCTAGGAGTGAATGTAATGTAACACACACCCATACAATGCGCACCACCCCGTGATGTTTTTCTCACTCCTACTAGTGAATGTAATGTAACACACACCCATACAATGCGCACCACCCCGTGATGTTTTTCTCACTCCTACTAGTGAATGTAATGTAACACACACCCATACAATGCCCACCACCCCGTGATGTTTTTCTCACTACTACTAGTGAATGTAATGTAACACACACCCATACAATGCGCACCACCCCGTGATGTTTTTTCACTCCTAGTAGTGAATCTAATGTAACACACACCGATAAAATGCGCACCACCCCGTGATGTTTTTCTCACTCCTACTAGTGAATGTCATGTAACACACACCCATACAATGCGCACCACCCCGTGATGTTTTTCTCACTCCTACTAGTGAATGTAATGTAACACACACCCATACAATGCGCACCACCCCGTGATGTTTTTCTCACTCCTACTAGTGAATGTAATGTAACACACACCCATACAATGCGCACCACCCCGTGATGTTTTTCTCACTCCTACTAGTGAATGTAATGTAACACACACCCATACAATGCCCACCACCCCGTGATGTTTTTCTCACTACTACTAGTGAATATAATGTAACACACACCCATACAATGCGCACCACCCCGTGATGTTTTTTCACTCCTAGTAGTGAATCTAATGTAACACACACCGATAAAATGCGCACCACCCCGTGATGTTTTTCTCACTCCTACTAGTGAATGTTATGTAACACACACCCATACAATGCGCACCACCCCGTGATGTTTTTCTCACTCCTACTAGTGAATGTAATGTAACACACACCCATACAATGCGCACCACCCCGTGATGTTTTTCTCACTCCTACTAGTGAATGTAATGTAACACACACCCATACAATGCGCACCACCCCCTGATGTTTTTCTCACTGCTACTAGTGAATCTAATGTAACACACACCCATACAATGCGCACCACCTCGTGATGTTTTTCTCACTCCTACTAGTGAATCTAATGTAACACACACCCATACAATGCGCACCACCCCGTGATGTTTTTCTCAATGCTACTAGTGAATGTAATATAACACACACCCATACAATGCGCACCACCCCGTGATGATTTTCTCACTCCTACTAGTGAATCTAATGTAACACACACCCATACAATGCGCACCACCCCGTGATGTTTTTCTCACTCCTACTAGTGAATCTAATGTAACAAACACCCATACAATGCGCACCACCCCGTGATGTTTTTCTCACTCCTACTAGTCAATGTAATGTAACACACACCCATACAGTGCGCACCACCCCGTGATGTTTTCCTCACTCCTACTAGTGAATGTAATGTAACACACACCCATACAATGCGCACCACCCCCTGATGTTTTTCTCACTCCTACTAGTGAATGTAATGTAACACACACCCATACAATGGGCACCACCCCGTGATGTTTTTCTCACTCTTACTAGTGAATGTAATGTAACACACACCCATACAATGCGCACCACCCCGTGATGTTTTTCTCACTCCTACTAGTGAATGTAATGTAACACACACCCATACAATGCCCACCACCCCGTGATGTTTTTCTCACTCCTACTAGTGAATGTAATGTAACACACACCCATACAATGCGCACCACCCCGTGATGTTTTTCTCACTCCTACTAGTGAATGTAATGTAACACACACCCATACAATGCGCACCACCCCGTGATGTTTTTCTCACTCCTACTAGTCAATGTAATGTAACACACACCCATAAAATGCGCACCACCCCGTGATGTTTTTCTCACTCCTACTAGTGAATGTAATGTAACACACACCCATACAATGCGCACCACCCCGTGATGTTTTTCTCACTCCTATTAGTGAATGTAATGTAACACACACCCATACAATGCGCACCACCCCCTGATGTTTTTCTCACTGCTACTAGTGAATCTAATGTAACACACACCCATACAATGCGCACCACCTCGTGATGTTTTTCTCACTCCTACTAGTGAATCTAATGTAACACACACCCATACAATGCGCACCACCCCGTGATGTTTTTCTCAATGCTACTAGTGAATGTAATATAACACACACCCATACAATGCGCACCACCCCGTGATGATTTTCTCACTCCTACTAGTGAATCTAATGTAACAAACACCCATGCAATGCGCACCACCCCGTGATGTTTTTCTCACTCCTACTAGTGAATCTAATGTAACACACACCCATACAATGCGCACCACCCCGTGATGTTTTTCTCACTCCTACTAGTGAATCTAATGTAACAAACACCCATACAATGCGCACCACCCCGTGATGTTTTTCTCACTCCTACTAGTCAATGTAATGTAACACACACCCATACAGTGCGCACCACCCCGTGATGTTTTCCTCACTCCTACTAGTGAATGTAATGTAACACACACCCATACAATGCGCACCACCCCCTGATGTTTTTCTCACTGCTACTAGTGAATCTAATGTAACACACACCAATACAATGCGCACCACCCCATGATGTTTTTCTCAGTGCTACTAGTGAATGTAATGTAACACAACCATACAATGCGCACCACCCAGTGATGTTTTTCTCACTCCTACTAGTGAATGTAATGTAACACACACCCATACAATGCGCACCACCCCGTGATGTTTTTCTCACTCCTACTAGTGAGTGTAATGTAACACACACCCATACAATGCGCACCACCCCGTGATGTTTTTCTCACTCCTACTAGTGAGTGAAATGTACCACACACCCATACAATGCGCACCACCCCGTGATGTTTTTCTCACTCCTACTAGTGAATCTAATGTAACACGCACCCATACAATGCGCACCACCCCGTGATGTTTTTCTCACTCCTACTAGTGAATGTAATGTAACACACACCCATACAATGCGCACCACCCCGTGATGATTTTCTCACTCCTACTAGTGAATGTAATGTAAAACACACCCATACAATGCGCACCACCCCGTGATGTTTTTCTCACTCCTACTAGTGAATGTAATGTAACACACACCCATACAATGCGCACCACCCCGTGATGTTTTTCTCACTCCTACTAGTGAATGTAATGTAACACACAACCATACAATGCGCACCACCCCGTGATGTTTTTCTCACTCCTACTAGTGAATGTAATGTAACACACCCATACAATGCGCACCACCCCGTGATGTTTTTCTCACTCCTACTAGTGAATGTAATGTAACACACACCCATACAATGCGCACCACCCCGTGATGTTTTTCTCACTCCTACTAGTGAATGTAATGTAACACACACCCATACAATGGGCACCACCCCGTGATGTTTTTCTCACTCTTACTAGTTAATGTAATGTAACACACACCCATACAATGCGCACCACCCCGTGATGTTTTTCTCACTCCTACTAGTGAATGTAATGTAACACACACCCATACAATGCCCACCACCCCGTGATGTTTTTCTCACTCCTACTAGTGAATGTAATGTAACACACACCCATACAATGCGCACCACCCCGTGATGTTTTTCTCACTCCTACTAGTGAATGTAATGTAACACACACCCATACAATGCGCACCACCCCGTGATGTTTTTCTCACTCCTACTAGTCAATGTAATGTAACACACACCCATAAAATGCGCACCACCCCGTGATGTTTTTCTCACTCCTACTAGTGACTGTAATGTAACACACACCCATACAATGCGCACCACCCCGTGATGTTTTTCTCACTCCTATTAGTGAATGTAATATAACACACACCCATACAATGCGCACCACCCCGTGATGTTTTTCTCACTCCTACTAGTGAATGTAATGTAACACACACCCATACAATGCGCACCACCCCGTGATGTTTTTCTCACGCCTACTAGTGAATGTAATGTAACACACACCCATACAATGCGCACCGCCCCGTGATGTTTTTCTCACTCCTACTAGTGAATGTAATGTAACACACACCCATACAATGCGCACCGCCCCGTGATGTTTTTCTCACTCCTACGAGTGAATGTAATGTAACACACACCCATACAATGCGCACCGCCCCGTGATGTTTTTCTCACTCCTACGAGTGAATGTAATGTAACACACACCCATACAATGCGCACCACCCCGTGATGTTTTTCTCACTCCTACTAGTGAATGTAATGTAACACACACCCATACAATGCCCACCACCCCGTGATGTTTTTCTCACTACTACTAGTGAATGTAATGTAACACACACCCATACAATGCGCACCACCCCGTGATGTTTTTTCACTCCTAGTAGTGAATCTAATGTAACACACACCCATACAATGCGCACCACCCCGTGATGTTTTTCTCACTCCTACTAGTGAATGTCATGTAACACACACCCATACAATGCGCACCACCCCGTGATGTTTTTCTCACTCCTATTAGTGAATGTAATGTAACACACACCCATACAATGCGCACCACCCCGTGATGTTTTTCTCACTCCTACTAGTGAATGTAATGTAACACACACCCATACAATGCGCACCACCCCGTGATGTTTTTCTCACGCCTACTAGTGAATGTAATGTAACACACACCCATACAATGCGCACCGCCCCGTGATGTTTTTCTCACTCCTACTAGTGAATGTAATGTAACACACACACATACAATGCGCACCGCCCCGTGATGTTTTTCTCACTCCTACGAGTGAATGTAATGTAACACACACCCATACAATGCGCACAGCCCCGTGATGTTTTTCTCACTCCTAGGAGTGAATGTAATGTAACACACACCCATACAATGCGCACCACCCCGTGATGTTTTTCTCACTCCTACTAGTGAATGTAATGTAACACACACCCATACAATGCGCACCACCCCGTGATGTTTTTCTCACTCCTACTAGTGAATGTAATGTAACACACACCCATACAATGCCCACCACCCCGTGATGTTTTTCTCACTACTACTAGTGAATGTAATGTAACACACACCCATACAATGCGCACCACCCCGTGATGTTTTTTCACTCCTAGTAGTGAATCTAATGTAACACACACCGATAAAATGCGCACCACCCCGTGATGTTTTTCTCACTCCTACTAGTGAATGTCATGTAACACACACCCATACAATGCGCACCACCCCGTGATGTTTTTCTCACTCCTACTAGTGAATGTAATGTAACACACACCCATACAATGCGCACCACCCCGTGATGTTTTTCTCACTCCTACTAGTGAATGTAATGTAACACACACCCATACAATGCGCACCACCCCGTGATGTTTTTCTCACTCCTACTAGTGATTCTAATGTAACACTCACCTGTATTATGCGCACCACCCCGTGATGTTTTTCTCACTCCTACTAGTGAATGTAATGTAACACACACCCATACAATGCGCACCACCCCGTGATGTTTTTCTCACTCCTACGAGTGAATGTAATGTAACACACACCCATACAATGCGCACCACCCCGTGATGTTTTTCTCACTCCTAGGAGTGAATGTAATGTAACACACACCCATACAATGCGCACCACCCCGTGATGTTTTTCTCACTCCTACTAGTGAATGTAATGTAACAAACACCCATACAATGCGCACCACTCCGTGATGTTTTTCTCACTCCTACTAGTGAATGTAATCTAACACACACCCATACAATGCGCACCGCCCCGTGATGTTTTTCTCACTCCTACAAGTGAATGTAATGTAACACACACCCATACAATGCGCACCACCCCGTGATGTTTTTCTCACTCCTACTAGTGAATCTAATGTAACACACACCCATAAAAATGCGCACCACCCCGTGATGTTTTTCTCACTGCTACTAGTGAATGTAATGTAACACACCCATACAATGGGCACCACCCGTGATGTTTTTCTCACTCCTAGTAGTGAATGTAATGTAACACACACCCATACAATGCGCACCACCCCGTGATGTTTTTCTCACTCCTAGTAGTGAATGTAATGTAACACACACCCATACAATGCGCACCACCCCGTGATGTTTTTCTCACTCCTACTAGTGAATGTAATGTAACACACACCCATACAATGCGCACCACCCCGTGATGTTTTTCTCACTCCTACTAGTGAATGTAATGTAACACACACCCATACAATGCGCACCACCCCGTGATGTTTTTCTCACTCCTACTAGTGAATGTAATGTAACACACACCCATACAATGCCCACCACCCCGTGATGTTTTTCTCACTACTACTAGTGAATGTAATGTAACACACACCCATACAATGCGCACCACCCCGTGATGTTTTTTCACTCCTAGTAGTGAATCTAATGTAACACACACCCATACAATGCGCACCACCCCGTGATGTTTTTCTCACTCCTACTAGTGAATGTAATGTAACACAAACCCATACAATGCGCACCACCCCGTGATGTTTTTCTCACTCCTACTAGTGAATGTAATGTAACACACACCCATACAATGCGCACCACCCCGTGATGTTTTTCTCACTCCTACTAGTGATTCTAATGTAACACTCACCTGTACTATGCGCACCACCCCGTGATGTTTTTCTCACTCCTACTAGTGAATGTAATGTAACACACACCCGTACAATGCGCACCACCCCGTGATGTTTTTCTCACTCCTACTAGTGAATGTAATGTAACACACACCCGTACAATGCGCACCACCCCGTGATGTTTTTCTCACTCCTACTAGTGAATGTAATGTAACACACACCCGTACAATGCGCACCACCCCGTGATGTTTTTCTCACTCCTACTAGTGATTCTAATGTAACACACCCCCATACAATGCGCACCACCCCGTGATGTTTTTCTCACTCCTACTAGTGAATGTAATGTAACACACACCCATACAATGCGCACCACCCCGTGATGTTTTTCTCACTCCTACTAGTGAATGTAATGTAACACACACCCATACAATGCGCACCACCCCGTGATGTTTTTCTCACTCCTACTAGTGAATGTAATGTAACACACACCCATACAATGCGCACCACCCCGTGATGTTTTTTTCACTCCATCGAGTGAATGTAATGTAACACACACCCATACAATGCGCACCACCCCGTGATGTTTTCTCACTCCTACTAGTGAATGTAATGTAACACACACCCATACAATGCGCACCACCCCATGATGTTTTTCTCACTCCTACTAGTGAATGTAATGTAAACACACCCATACAATGCGCACCGCCCCGTGATGTTTTTCTCACTCCTACGAGTGAATGTAATGTAACACACACCCATACAATGCGCACCGCCCCGTGATGTTTTTCTCACTCCTACGAGTGAATGTAATGTAACACACACCCATACAATGCGCACCGCCCCGTGATGTTTTCTCACTCCTACGAGTGAATGTAATGTAACACACACCCATACAATGCGCACCACCCCGTGATGTTTTTCTCACTCCTACTAGTGAATCTAATGTAACACACACCCATACAATGCGCACTACCCCGTGATGTTTTTCTCACTGCTACTAGTGAATGTAATGTAACACACCCATACAATGCGCACCACCCCGTGATGTTTTTCTCACTCCTAGTAGTGAATGTAATGTAACACACACCCATACAATGCGCACCACCCCGTGATGTTTTTCTCACTCCTACTAGTGAATGTAATGTAACACACACCCATACAATGCGCACCACCCCGTGATGTTTTTCTCACTCCTACTAGTGAATGTAATGTAACACACACCCATACAATGCCCACCACCCCGTGATGTTTTTCTCACTCCTACTAGTGAATGTAATGTAACACACACCCATACAATGCGCACCACCCCGTGATGTTTTTTCACTCCTAGTAGTGAATCTAATGTAACACACACCCATACAATGCGCACCACCCCGTGATGTTTTTCTCACTCCTACTAGTGAATGTAATGTAACACACACCCATACAATGCGCACCACCCCGTGATGTTTTTCTCACTCCTACTAGTGAATGTAATGTAACACACACCCATACAATGCGCACCACCCCGTGATGTTTTTCTCACTCCTACTAGTGAATGTAATGTAACACACACCCATACAATGCGCACCACCCCGTGATGTTTTTTTCACTCCTACTAGTGAATGTAATGTAACACACACCCATACAATGCGCACCACCCCGTGATGTTTTTCTCACTCCTACTAGTGAATGTAATGTAACACACACCCATACAATGCGCACCACACCGTGATGTTTTTCTCACTCCTACTAGTGATTCTAATGTAACACTCACCTGTACAATGCGCACCACCCCGTGATGTTTTACTCACTCCTACTAGTGAATGTAATGTAACACACACCCATACAATGCGCACCACCCCGTGATGTTTTTCTCACTCCTTTTAGTGAATGTAATGTAACACACACCCATACAATGCGCACCACCCCGTGATGTTTTTCTCACTCCTATGAGTGAATGTAATGTAACACACACCCATACAATGCGCACCGCCCCGTGATGTTTTTCTCACTCCTACGAGTGAATGTAATGTAACACACACCCATACAATGCGCACCACCCCGTGATGTTTTTCTCACTCCTACTAGTGAATCTAATGTAACACACACCCATACAATGCGCACCACCCCATGATGTTTTTCTCACTGCTACTAGTGAATGTAATGTAACACAACCATACAATGCGCACCACCCAGTGATGTTTTTCTCACTCCTACTAGTGAATGTAATGTAACACACACCCATACAATGCGCACCACCCCGTGATGTTTTTCTCACTCCTACTAGTGAGTGTAATGTAACACACACCCATACAATGCGCACCACCCCGTGATGTTTTTCTCACTCCTACTAGTGAGTGAAATGTACCACACACCCATACAATGCGCACCACCCCGTGATGTTTTTCTCACTCCTACTAGTGAATCTAATGTAACACGCACCCATACAATGCGCACCACCCCGTGATGTTTTTCTCACTCCTACTAGTGAATGTAATGTAACACACACCCATACAATGCGCACCACCCCGTGATGATTTTCTCACTCCTACTAGTGAATGTAATGTAAAACACACCCATACAATGCGCACCACCCCGTGATGTTTTTCTCACTCCGACTAGTGAATGTAATGTAACACACACCCATACAATGCGCACCACCCCGTGATGTTTTTCTCACTCCTACTAGTGAATGTAATGTAACACACACCCATACAATGCGCACCACCCCGTGATGTTTTTCTCACTCCTACTAGTGAATGTAATGTAACACACACCCATACAATGCGCACCACCCCGTGATGTTTTTCTCACTCCTACTAGTGAATGTAATGTAACACACACCCATACAATGCGCACCACCCCGTGATGTTTTTCTCACTCCATCGAGTGAATGTAATGTAACACACACCCATACAATGCGCACCACCCCGTGATGTTTTTCTCACTCCTACTAGTGAATGTAATGTAACACACACCCATACAATGCGCACCACCCCGTGATGTTTTTCTCACTCCTACTAGTGAATGTAATGTAACACACACCCATACAATGCGCACCGCCCCGTGATGTTTTTCTCACTCCTACGAGTGAATGTAATGTAACACACACCCATACAATGCGCACCGCCCCGTGACGTTTTTCTCACTCCTACGAGTGAATGTAATGTAACACACACCCATACAATGCGCACCTCCCCGTGATGTTTTTCTCACTCCTACGAATGAATGTAATGTAACACACACCCATACAATGCGCACCACCCCGTGATGTTTTTCTCACTCCTACTAGTGAATGTAATGTAACACACACCCATAAAATGCGCACCACCCCGTGATGTTTTTCTCACTCCTACTAGTGAATGTAATGTAACACACACCCATACAATGCCCACCACCCCGTGATGTTTTTGTCACTCCTACTAGTGAATGTAATGTAACACACACCCATACAATGCGCACCACCCCGTGATGTTTTTCTCACTCCTACTAGTGAATGTAATGTAACACACACCCATTCAATGCGCACCACCCCGTGATGTTTTTCTCACTCCTACTAGTGAATGTAATGTAACACACACCCATACAATGCGCACCACCCCGTGATGTTTTTCTCACTCCTACTAGTGAATGTAATGTAACACACACCCATACAATGCCCACCACCCCGTGATGTTTTTCTCACTCCTACTAGTGAATGTAATGTAACACACACCCATACAATGCCCACCACCCCGTGATGTTTTTCTCACTCCTACTAGTGAATGTAATGTAACACACACCCATACAATGCCGACCACCCCGTGATGTTTTTCTCACTCCTACTAGTGAATGTAATGTAACACACACCCATACAATGCGCACCACCCCGTGATGTTTTTCTCACTCCTACTAGTGAATGTAATGTAACACACACCCATAAAATGCGCACCACCCCGTGATGTTTTTCTCACTCCTACTAGTGAATGTAATGTAACACACACCCATACAATGCCCACCACCCCGTGATGTTTTTCTCACTCCTACTAGTGAATGTAATGTAACACACACCCATACAATGCGCACCACCCCGTGATGTTTTTCTCACTCCTACTAGTGAATGTAATGTAACACACACCCATACAATGCGCACCACCCCGTGATGTTTTTCTCACTCCTACTAGTGAATGTAATGTAACACACACCCATACAATGCGCACCACCCCGTGATGTTTTTCTCACTCCTACTAGTGAATGTAATGTAACACACACCCATACAATGCCCACCACCCCGTGATGTTTTTCTCACTCCTACTAGTGAATGTAATGTAACACACACCCATACAATGCCCACCACCCCGTGATGTTTTTCTCACTCCTACTAGTGAATGTAATGTAACACACACCCATACAATGCCGACCACCCCGTGATGTTTTTCTCACTCCTACTAGTGAATGTAATGTAACACACACCCATACAATGCGCACCACCCCGTGATGTTTTTTCACTCCTACTAGTGAATCTAATGTAACACACACCCGTACAATGCGCACCAACCCGTGATGTTTTTCTCACTCCTAATAGTGAATGTAATGTAACACACACCCGTACAATGCGCACCACCCCGTGATGTTTTTCTCACTCCTACTAGTGAATGTAATGTAACACACACCCGTACAATGCGCACTACCCCGTGATGTTTTTCTCACTCCTACTAGTGAATGTAATGTAACCCACACCCGTACAATGCGCACCACCCCGTGATGTTTTTCTCACTCCTACTAGTGAATGTAATGTAACACACACCCGTACAATGCGCACCACCCCGTGATGTTTTTCTCACTCCTACTAGTGAATGTAATGTAACACACACCCGTACAATGCGCACCACCCCGTGATGTTTTTCTCACTCCTACTAGTGAATGTAATGTAACACACACCCGTACAATGCGCACCACCCCGTGATGTTTTTCTCACTCCTACTAGTGATTCTAATGTAACACTCACCCATACAATGCGCACCACCCCGTGATGTTTTTCTCACTCCTACTAGTGAATGTAATGTAACACACACCCATACAATGCGCACCACCCCGTGATGTTTTTCTCACTCCTACTAGTGAATGTAATGTAACACACACCCATACAATGCGCACCACCCCGTGATGTTTTTCTCACTCCTACTAGTGAATGTAATGTAACACACACCCATACAATGCGCACCACCCCGTGATGTTTTTCTCACTCCATCGAGTGAATGTAATGTAACACACACCCATACAATGCGCACCACCCCGTGATGTTTTTCTCACTCCTACTAGTGAATGTAATGTAACACACACCCATACAATGCGCACCACCCCGTGATGTTTTTCTCACTCCTACTAGTGAATGTAATGTAACACACACCCATACAATGTGCACCGCCCCGTGATGTTTTTCTCACTCCTACGAGTGAATGTAATGTAACACACACCCATACAATGCGCACCGCCCCGTAACGTTTTTTCACTCCTACGAGTGAATGTAATGTAACACACACCCATACAATGCGCACCGCCCCGTGATGTTTTTCTCACTCCTACGAATGAATGTAATGTAACACACACCCATACAATGCGCACCACCCCGTGATGTTTTTCTCACTCCTACTAGTGAATCTAATGTAACACACACCCATACAATGCGCACTACCCCGTGATGTTTTTCTCACTGCTACTAGTGAATGTAATGTAACACACCCATACAATGCGCACCACCCCGTGATGTTTTTCTCACTCCTAGTAGTGAATGTAATGTAACACACACCCATACAATGCGCACCACCCCGTGATGTTTTTCTCACTCCTACTAGTGAATGTAATGTAACACACACCCATAAAATGCGCACCACCCCGTGATGTTTTTCTCACTCCTATTAGTGAATGTAATGTAACACACACCCATACAATGCCCACCACCCCGTGATGTTTTTCTCACTCCTACTAGTGAATGTAATGTAACACACACCCATACAATGCGCACCACCCCGTGATGTTTTTTCTCTCCTAGTAGTGAATCTAATGTAACACACACCCATACAATGCGCACCACCCCGTGATGTTTTTCACACTCCTACTAGTGAATGTAATGTAACACACACCCATACAATGCGCACAGCCCCGTGACGTTTTTCTCACTCCTACGAGTGAATGTAATGTAACACACACCCATACAATGCGCACCGCCCCGTGATGTTTTTCTCACTCCTACGAATGAATGTAATGTAACACACACCCATACAATGCGCACCACCCCGTGATGTTTTTCTCACTCCTACTAGTGAATGTAATGTAACACACACCCATAAAATGCGCACCACCCCGTGATGTTTTTCTCACTCCTACTAGTGAATGTAATGTAACACACACCCATACAATGCCCACCACCCCGTGATGTTTTTGTCACTCCTACTAGTGAATGTAATGTAACACACACCCATACAATGCGCACCACCCCGTGATGTTTTTCTCACTCCTACTAGTGAATGTAATGTAACACACACCCATACAATGCGCACCACCCCGTGATGTTTTTCTCACTCCTACTAGTGAATGTAATGTAACACACACCCATACAATGCGCACCACCCCGTGATGTTTTTCTCACTCCTACTAGTGAATGTAATGTAACACACACCCATACAATGCCCACCACCCCGTGATGTTTTTCTCACTCCTACTAGTGAATGTAATGTAACACACACCCATACAATGCCCACCACCCCGTGATGTTTTTCTCACTCCTACTAGTGAATGTAATGTAACACACACCCATACAATGCCGACCACCCCGTGATGTTTTTCTCACTCCTACTAGTGAATGTAATGTAACACACACCCATACAATGCGCACCACCCCGTGATGTTTTTCTCACTCCTACTAGTGAATGTAATGTAACACACACCCATAAAATGCGCACCACCCCGTGATGTTTTTCTCACTCCTACTAGTGAATGTAATGTAACACACACCCATACAATGCCCACCACCCCGTGATGTTTTTCTCACTCCTACTAGTGAATGTAATGTAACACACACCCATACAATGCGCACCACCCCGTGATGTTTTTCTCACTCCTACTAGTGAATGTAATGTAACACACACCCATACAATGCGCACCACCCCGTGATGTTTTTCTCACTCCTACTAGTGAATGTAATGTAACACACACCCATACAATGCGCACCACCCCGTGATGTTTTTCTCACTCCTACTAGTGAATGTAATGTAACACACACCCATACAATGCCCACCACCCCGTGATGTTTTTCTCACTCCTACTAGTGAATGTAATGTAACACACACCCATACAATGCCCACCACCCCGTGATGTTTTTCTCACTCCTACTAGTGAATGTAATGTAACACACACCCATACAATGCCGACCACCCCGTGATGTTTTTCTCACTCCTACTAGTGAATGTAATGTAACACACACCCATACAATGCGCACCACCCCGTGATGTTTTTTCACTCCTACTAGTGAATCTAATGTAACACACACCCGTACAATGCGCACCAACCCGTGATGTTTTTCTCACTCCTAATAGTGAATGTAATGTAACACACACCCGTACAATGCGCACCACCCCGTGATGTTTTTCTCACTCCTACTAGTGAATGTAATGTAACACACACCCGTACAATGCGCACTACCCCGTGATGTTTTTCTCACTCCTACTAGTGAATGTAATGTAACCCACACCCGTACAATGCGCACCACCCCGTGATGTTTTTCTCACTCCTACTAGTGAATGTAATGTAACACACACCCGTACAATGCGCACCACCCCGTGATGTTTTTCTCACTCCTACTAGTGAATGTAATGTAACACACACCCGTACAATGCGCACCACCCCGTGATGTTTTTCTCACTCCTACTAGTGAATGTAATGTAACACACACCCGTACAATGCGCACCACCCCGTGATGTTTTTCTCACTCCTACTAGTGATTCTAATGTAACACTCACCCATACAATGCGCACCACCCCGTGATGTTTTTCTCACTCCTACTAGTGAATGTAATGTAACACACACCCATACAATGCGCACCACCCCGTGATGTTTTTCTCACTCCTACTAGTGAATGTAATGTAACACACACCCATACAATGCGCACCACCCCGTGATGTTTTTCTCACTCCTACTAGTGAATGTAATGTAACACACACCCATACAATGCGCACCACCCCGTGATGTTTTTCTCACTCCATCGAGTGAATGTAATGTAACACACACCCATACAATGCGCACCACCCCGTGATGTTTTTCTCACTCCTACTAGTGAATGTAATGTAACACACACCCATACAATGCGCACCACCCCGTGATGTTTTTCTCACTCCTACTAGTGAATGTAATGTAACACACACCCATACAATGTGCACCGCCCCGTGATGTTTTTCTCACTCCTACGAGTGAATGTAATGTAACACACACCCATACAATGCGCACCGCCCCGTAACGTTTTTTCACTCCTACGAGTGAATGTAATGTAACACACACCCATACAATGCGCACCGCCCCGTGATGTTTTTCTCACTCCTACGAATGAATGTAATGTAACACACACCCATACAATGCGCACCACCCCGTGATGTTTTTCTCACTCCTACTAGTGAATCTAATGTAACACACACCCATACAATGCGCACTACCCCGTGATGTTTTTCTCACTGCTACTAGTGAATGTAATGTAACACACCCATACAATGCGCACCACCCCGTGATGTTTTTCTCACTCCTAGTAGTGAATGTAATGTAACACACACCCATACAATGCGCACCACCCCGTGATGTTTTTCTCACTCCTACTAGTGAATGTAATGTAACACACACCCATAAAATGCGCACCACCCCGTGATGTTTTTCTCACTCCTATTAGTGAATGTAATGTAACACACACCCATACAATGCCCACCACCCCGTGATGTTTTTCTCACTCCTACTAGTGAATGTAATGTAACACACACCCATACAATGCGCACCACCCCGTGATGTTTTTTCTCTCCTAGTAGTGAATCTAATGTAACACACACCCATACAATGCGCACCACCCCGTGATGTTTTTCACACTCCTACTAGTGAATGTAATGTAACACACACCCATACAATGCGCACAGCCCCGTGACGTTTTTCTCACTCCTACGAGTGAATGTAATGTAACACACACCCATACAATGCGCACCGCCCCGTGATGTTTTTCTCACTCCTACGAATGAATGTAATGTAACACACACCCATACAATGCGCACCACCCCGTGATGTTTTTCTCACTCCTACTAGTGAATGTAATGTAACACACACCCATAAAATGCGCACCACCCCGTGATGTTTTTCTCACTCCTACTAGTGAATGTAATGTAACACACACCCATACAATGCCCACCACCCCGTGATGTTTTTGTCACTCCTACTAGTGAATGTAATGTAACACACACCCATACAATGCGCACCACCCCGTGATGTTTTTCTCACTCCTACTAGTGAATGTAATGTAACACACACCCATACAATGCGCACCACCCCGTGATGTTTTTCTCACTCCTACTAGTGAATGTAATGTAACACACACCCATACAATGCGCACCACCCCGTGATGTTTTTCTCACTCCTACTAGTGAATGTAATGTAACACACACCCATACAATGCCCACCACCCCGTGATGTTTTTCTCACTCCTACTAGTGAATGTAATGTAACACACACCCATACAATGCCCACCACCCCGTGATGTTTTTCTCACTCCTACTAGTGAATGTAATGTAACACACACCCATACAATGCCGACCACCCCGTGATGTTTTTCTCACTCCTACTAGTGAATGTAATGTAACACACACCCATACAATGCGCACCACCCCGTGATGTTTTTCTCACTCCTACTAGTGAATGTAATGTAACACACACCCATAAAATGCGCACCACCCCGTGATGTTTTTCTCACTCCTACTAGTGAATGTAATGTAACACACACCCATACAATGCCCACCACCCCGTGATGTTTTTCTCACTCCTACTAGTGAATGTAATGTAACACACACCCATACAATGCGCACCACCCCGTGATGTTTTTCTCACTCCTACTAGTGAATGTAATGTAACACACACCCATACAATGCGCACCACCCCGTGATGTTTTTCTCACTCCTACTAGTGAATGTAATGTAACACACACCCATACAATGCGCACCACCCCGTGATGTTTTTCTCACTCCTACTAGTGAATGTAATGTAACACACACCCATACAATGCCCACCACCCCGTGATGTTTTTCTCACTCCTACTAGTGAATGTAATGTAACACACACCCATACAATGCCCACCACCCCGTGATGTTTTTCTCACTCCTACTAGTGAATGTAATGTAACACACACCCATACAATGCCGACCACCCCGTGATGTTTTTCTCACTCCTACTAGTGAATGTAATGTAACACACACCCATACAATGCGCACCACCCCGTGATGTTTTTTCACTCCTACTAGTGAATCTAATGTAACACACACCCGTACAATGCGCACCAACCCGTGATGTTTTTCTCACTCCTAATAGTGAATGTAATGTAACACACACCCGTACAATGCGCACCACCCCGTGATGTTTTTCTCACTCCTACTAGTGAATGTAATGTAACACACACCCGTACAATGCGCACTACCCCGTGATGTTTTTCTCACTCCTACTAGTGAATGTAATGTAACCCACACCCGTACAATGCGCACCACCCCGTGATGTTTTTCTCACTCCTACTAGTGAATGTAATGTAACACACACCCGTACAATGCGCACCACCCCGTGATGTTTTTCTCACTCCTACTAGTGAATGTAATGTAACACACACCCGTACAATGCGCACCACCCCGTGATGTTTTTCTCACTCCTACTAGTGAATGTAATGTAACACACACCCGTACAATGCGCACCACCCCGTGATGTTTTTCTCACTCCTACTAGTGATTCTAATGTAACACTCACCCATACAATGCGCACCACCCCGTGATGTTTTTCTCACTCCTACTAGTGAATGTAATGTAACACACACCCATACAATGCGCACCACCCCGTGATGTTTTTCTCACTCCTACTAGTGAATGTAATGTAACACACACCCATACAATGCGCACCACCCCGTGATGTTTTTCTCACTCCTACTAGTGAATGTAATGTAACACACACCCATACAATGCGCACCACCCCGTGATGTTTTTCTCACTCCATCGAGTGAATGTAATGTAACACACACCCATACAATGCGCACCACCCCGTGATGTTTTTCTCACTCCTACTAGTGAATGTAATGTAACACACACCCATACAATGCGCACCACCCCGTGATGTTTTTCTCACTCCTACTAGTGAATGTAATGTAACACACACCCATACAATGTGCACCGCCCCGTGATGTTTTTCTCACTCCTACGAGTGAATGTAATGTAACACACACCCATACAATGCGCACCGCCCCGTGACGTTTTTTCACTCCTACGAGTGAATGTAATGTAACACACACCCATACAATGCGCACCGCCCCGTGATGTTTTTCTCACTCCTACGAATGAATGTAATGTAACACACACCCATACAATGCGCACCACCCCGTGATGTTTTTCTCACTCCTACTAGTGAATGTAATGTAACACACACCCATACAATGCGCACCACCCCGTGATGTTTTTCTCACTCCTACTAGTGAATGTAATGTAACACACACCCATACAATGCCCACCACCCCGTGATGTTTTTCTCACTACTACTAGTGAATGTAATGTAACACACACCCATACAATGCGCACCACCCCGTGATGTTTTTTCACTCCTAGTAGTGAATCTAATGTAACACACACCCATACAATGCGCACCACCCCGTGATGTTTTTCTCACTCCTACTAGTGAATGTAATGTAACACACACCCATACAATGCGCACCACCCCGTGATGTTTTTCTCACTCCTACTAGTGAATGTAATGTAACACACACCCATACAATGCGCACCACCCCGTGATGTTTTTCTCACTCCTGCTAGTGAATGTAATGTAACACACACCCATACAATGCGCACCACCCCGTGATGTTTTTCTCACTCCTACTAGTGATTCTAATGTAACACTCACCTGTACTATGCGCACCACCCCGTGATGTTTTTCTCACTCCTACTAGTGAATGTAATGTATCACACACCCATACAATGCGCACCACCCCGTGATGTTTTTCTCACTCCTTTTAGTGAATGTAATGTAACACACACAAATACAATGCGCACCACCCCGTGATGTTTTTCTCACTCCTACGAGTGAATGTAATGTAACACACACCCATACAATGCGCACCGCCCCGTGATGTTTTTCTCACTCCTACGAGTGAATGTAATGTAACACACACCATACAATGCGCACCACCCCGTGATGTTTTTCTCACTCCTACTAGTGAATCTAATGTAACACACACCCATACAATGCGCACCACCCCGTGATGTTTTTCTCACTGCTACTAGTGAATGTAACGTAACACAACCATACAATGCGCACCACCCCGTGATGTTTTTCTCACTCCTAATAGTGAATGTAATGTAACACACACCCATACAATGCGCACCACCCCGTGATGTTTTTCTCACTCCTAGTAGTGAATCTAATGTAACACACACCCATACAATGCGCACCACCCCGTGATGTTTTTCTCACTCCTACTAGTGAATGTAATGTAACACACACCCATACAATGCGCACCACCCCGTGATGTTTTTCTCACTCCTACTAGTGAATGTAATGTAACACACACCCATACAATGCGCACCACCCCGTGATGTTTTTCTCACTCCTGCTAGTGAATGTAATGTAACACACACCCATACAATGCGCACCACCCCGTGATGTTTTTCTCACTCCTACTAGTGATTCTAATGTAACACTCACCTGTACTATGCGCACCACCCCGTGATGTTTTTCTCACTCCTACTAGTGAATGTAATGTAACACACACCCATACAATGCGCACCACCCCGTGATGTTTTTCTCACTCCTTTTAGTGAATGTAATGTAACACACACAAATACAATGCGCACCACCCCGTGATGTTTTTCTCACTCCTACGAGTGAATGTAATGTAACACATACCCATACAATGCGCACCGCCCCGTGATGTTTTTCTCACTCCTACGAGTGAATGTAATGTAACACACACCATACAATGCGCACCACCCCGTGATGTTTTTCTCACTCCTACTAGTGAATCTAATGTAACACACACCCATACAATGCGCACCACCCCGTGATGTTTTTCTCACTGCTACTAGTGAATGTAATGTAACACAACCATACAATGCGCACCACCCCGTGATGTTTTTCTCACTCCTAATAGTGAATGTAATGTAACACACACCCATACAATGCGCACCACCCCGTGATGTTTTTCTCACTCCTACTAGTGAGTGTAATGTAACACACACCCATACAATGCGCACCACCCCGTGATGTTTTTCTCACTCCTACTAGTGAATCTAATGTAACACACACCCATACAATGCGCACCACCCCGTGATGTTTTTCTCACTCCTACTAGTGAATGTAATGTAACACACACCCATACAATGCGCACCACCCCGTGATGATTGTCTCACTCCTACTAGTGAATGTAATGTAAAACACACCCATACAATGCGCACCACCCCGTGATGTTTTTCTCACTCCTACTAGTGAATGTAATGTAACACACACCCATACAATGCGCACCACTCCGTGATGTTTTTCTCACTCCTACTAGTGAATGTAATGTAACACACACCCATACAATGCGCACCACCCGGTGATGTTTTTCTCACTCCTACTAGTGAATGTAATGTAACACACACCCATACAATGCGCACCACCCCGTGATGATTTTCTCACTCCTACTAGTGAATGTAATGTAACACACACCCATACAATGCGCACCACCCCGTGATGTTTTTCTCACTCCTACTAGTGAATGTAATGTAACACACACCCATACAATGCGCACCACCCCGTGATGTTTTTTTCACTCCTACTAGTGAATGTAATGTAACACACACCCATACAATGCGCACCACCCCGTGATGTTTTTCTCACTCCTACTAGTGAATGTAATGTAACACACACCCGTACAATGCGCACCACACCGTGATGTTTTTCTCACTCCTACTAGTGATTCTAATGTAACACTCACCTGTACAATGCGCACCACCCCGTGATGTTTTTCTCACTCCTACTAGTGAATGTAATGTAACACACACCCATACAATGCGCACCACCCCGTGATGTTTTTCTCACTCCTTTTAGTGAATGTAATGTAACATACACCCATACAATGCGCACCACCCCGTGATGTTTTTCTCACTCCTATGATTGAATGTAATGCAACACACAACCATACAATGCGCACCACGCCGTGATGTTTTTCTCACTCCTACTAGTGAATCTAATGTAACAGACACCCATACAATGCGCACCACCCCGTGATGTTTTTCTCACTGCTACTAGTGAATGTAATGTAACACAACCATACAATGCGCACCACCCCGTGATGTTTTTCTCACTCCTACTAGTGAATGTAATGTAACACACACCCATACAATGCGCACCACCCCGTGATGTTTTTCTCACTCCTACTAGTGAGTGTAATGTAACACACACCCATACAATGCGCACCACCCCGTGATGTTTTTCTCACTCCAACTAGTGAGTGTAATGTACCACACACCCATACAATGCGCACCACCCCGTGATGTTTTTCTCACTCCTACTAGTGAATCTAATGTAACACGCACCCATACAATGCGCACCACCCCGTGATGTTTTTCTCACTCCTACTAGTGAATGTAATGTAACACACACCCATACAATGCGCACCACCCCGTGATGATTTTCTCACTCCTACTAGTGAATGTAATGTAAAACACACCCATACAATGCGCACCACCCCGTGATGTTTTTCTCACTCCTACTAGTGAATGTAATGTAACACACACCCATACAATGCCCACCACCCCGTGATGTTTTTCTCACTACTACTAGTGAATGTAATGTAACACACACCCATACAATGCGCACCACCCCGTGATGTTTTTTCACTCCTAGTAGTAAATCTAATGTAACACACACCCATAAAATGCGCACCACCCCGTGATGTTTTTCTCACTCCTACTAGTGAATGTCATGTAACACACACCCATACAATGCGCACCACCCCGTGATGTTTTTCTCACTCCTACTAGTGAATGTAATGTAACACACACCCATACAATGCGCACCACCCCGTGATGTTTTTCTCACTCCTACTAGTGAATGTAATGTAACACACACCCATACAATGCGCACCACCCCGTGATGTTTTTTTTCACTCCTACTAGTGAATGTAATGTAACACACACCCATACAATGCGCACCACCCCGTGATGTTTTTCTCACTCCTACTAGTGAATGTAATGTAACACAAACCCATACAATGCGCACCACCCCGTGATGTTTTTCTCACTCCTACTAGTTATTCTAATGTAACACTCACCTGTACTATGCGCACCACCCCGTGATGTTTTTCTCACTCCTAGTAGTGAATGTAATGTAACACACACCCATACAATGCGCACCACCCCGTGATGTTTTTCTCACTTCTAGTAGTGAATGTAATGTAACACACACCCATACAATGCGCACCACCCCGTGATGTTTTTCTCACTCCTACTAGTGAGTGTAATGTAACACACACCCATACAATGCGCACCACCCCGTGATGTTTTTCTCACTCCTACTAGTGAGTGTAATGTAACACACACCCATACAATGCGCACCACCCCGTGATGTTTTTCTCACTCCTACTAGTGAATGTAATGTAACACACACCCATACAATGCGCACCACCCCGTGATGTTTTTCTCACTCCTACTAGTGAGTGTAATGTAACACACACCCATACAATGCGCACCTCCCCGTGATGTTTTTCTCACTACTACTAGTGAATGTAATGTAACACACACCCATACAATGCGCACCACCCCGTGATGTTTTTCTCACTCCTACTAGTGAGTGTAATGTAACACACACCCATACAATGCGCACCACCCCGTGATGTTTTTCTCACTCCTACTAGTGAGTGTAATGTACCACACACACATACAATGCGCACCAACCCGTGATGTTTTTCTCACTCCTACTAGTGAATCTAATGTAACACACACCCATACAATGCGCACCACCCCGTGATGTTTTTCTCACTCCTACTAGTGAATGTAATGTAACACACACCCATACAATGCGCACCACCCCGTGATGATTTTCTCACTCCTACTAGTGAATGTAATGTAAAACACACCCATACAATGCGCACCACCCCGTGATGTTTTTCTCACTCCTACTAGTGAATGTAATGTAACACACACCCATACAATGCGCACCACTCCGTGATGTTTTTCTCACTCCTACTAGTGAATGTAATGTAACACACACCCATACAATGCGCACCACCCGGTGATGTTTTTCTCACTCCTACTAGTGAATGTAATGTAACACACACCCATACAATGCGCACCACCCCGTGATGATTTTCTCACTCCTATTAGTGAATGTAATGTAACACACACCCATACAATGCGCACCACCCCGTGATGTTTTTCTCACTCCTACTAGTGAATGTAATGTAACACACACCCATACAATGCGCACCGCCCCGTGATGTTTTTCTCACTCCTACGAGTGAATGTAATGTAACACACACCCATACAATGCGCACCGCCCCGTGATGTTTTTCTCACTCCTACGAGTGAATGTAATGTAACACACACCCATACAATGCGCACCACCCCGTGATGTTTTTCTCACTCCTACTAGTGAATGTAATGTAACACACACCCATACAATGCCCACCACCCCGTGATGTTTTTCTCACTACTACTAGTGAATGTAATGTAACACACACCCATACAATGCGCACCGCCCCGTGATGTTTTTTCACTCCTAGTAGTGAATCTAATGTAACACACACCCATACAATGCGCACCACCCCGTGATGTTTTTCTCACTCCTACTAGTGAATGTCATGTAACACACACCCATACAATGCGCACCACCCCGTGATGTTTTTCTCACTCCTATTAGTGAATATAATGTAACACACACCCATACAATGCGCACCACCCCGTGATGTTTTTCTCACTCCTACTAGTGAATGTAATGTAACACACACCCATACAATGCCCACCACCCCGTGATGTTTTTCTCACTACTACTAGTGAATGTAATGTAACACACACCCATACAATGCGCACCACCCCGTGATGTTTTTTCACTCCTAGTAGTGAATCTAATGTAACACACACCGATAAAATGCGCACCACCCCGTGATGTTTTTCTCACTCCTACTAGTGAATGTCATGTAACACACACCCATACAATGCGCACCACCCCGTGATGTTTTTCTCACTCCTACTAGTGAATGTAATGTAACACACACCCATACAATGCGCACCACCCCGTGATGTTTTTCTCACTCCTACTAGTGAATGTAATGTAACACACACCCATACAATGCGCACCACCCCGTGATGTTTTTTTCACTCCTACTAGTGAATGTAATGTAACACTCACCCATACAATGCGCACCACCCCGTGATGTTTTTCTCACTCCTACTAGTGAATGTAATGTAACACACACCCATACAATGCGCACCACCCCGTGATGTTTTTCTCACTCCTACTAGTGATTCTAATGTAACACTCACCTGTACTATGCGCACCACCCCGTGATGTTTTTCTCACTCCTACTAGTGAATGTAATGTAACACACACCCATACAATGCGCACCACCCCGTGATGTTTTTCTCACTCCTACTAGTGAATGTAATGTAACACACACCCATACAATGCGCACCACCCCGTGATGTTTTTCTCACTCCTACTAGTGAATGTAATGTAACACACACCCATACAATGCCCACCACCCCGTGATGTTTTTCTCACTACTACTAGTGAATGTAATGTAACACACACCCATACAATGTGCACCACCCCGTGATGTTTTTTCACTCCTAGTAGTGAATCTAATGTAACACACACCCATACAATGCGCACCACCCCGTGATGTTTTTCTCACTCCTACTAGTGAATGTAATGTAACACACACCCATACAATGCGCACCACCCCGTGATGTTTTTCTCACTCCTACTAGTGAATGTAATGTAACACACACCCATACAATGCGCACCACCCCGTGATGTTTTTCTCACTCCTACTAGTGAATGTAATGTAACACACACCCATACAATGCGCACCACCCCGTGATGTTTTTCTCACTCCTACTAGTGATTCTAATGTAACACTCACCTGTACTATGCGCACCACCCCGTGATGTTTTTCTCACTCCTACTAGTGAATGTAATGTAACACACACCCATACAATGCGCACCACCCCGTGATGTTTTTCTCACTCCTTTTAGTGAATGTAATGTAACACACACAAATACAATGCGCACCACCCCGTGATGTTTTTCTCACTCCTACGAGTGAATGTAATGTAACACACACCCATACAATGCGCACCGCCCCGTGATGTTTTTCTCACTCCTACGAGTGAATGTAATGTAACACACACCATACAATGCGCACCACCCCGTGATGTTTTTCTCACTCCTACTAGTGAATCTAATGTAACACACACCCATACAATGCGCACCACCCCGTGATGTTTTTCTCACTGCTACTAGTGAATGTAATGTAACACAACCATACAATGCGCACCACCCCGTGATGTTTTTCTCACTCCTACTAGTGAGTGTAATGTAACACACACCCATACAATGCGCACCACCCCGTGATGTTTTTCTCACTCCTACTAGTGAGTGTAATGTACCACACACACATACAATGCGCACCAACCCGTGATGTTTTTCTCACTCCTACTAGTGAATCTAATGTAACACACACCCATACAATGCGCACCACCCCGTGATGTTTTTCTCACTCCTACTAGTGAATGTAATGTAACACACACCCATACAATGCGCACCACCCCGTGATGATTTTCTCACTCCTACTAGTGAATGTAATGTAAAACACACCCATACAATGCGCACCACCCCGTGATGTTTTTCTCACTCCTACTAGTGAATGTAATGTAACACACACCCATACAATGCGCACCACTCCGTGATGTTTTTCTCACTCCTACTAGTGAATGTAATGTAACACACACCCATACAATGCGCACCACCCGGTGATGTTTTTCTCACTCCTACTAGTGAATGTAATGTAACACACACCCATACAATGCGCACCACCCCGTGATGATTTTCTCACTCCTACTAGTGAATGTAATGTAACACACACCCATACAATGCGCACCACCCCGTGATGTTTTTCTCACTCCTACTAGTGAATGTAATGTAACACACACCCATACAATGCGCACCGCCCCGTGATGTTTTTCTCACTCCTACGAGTGAATGTAATGTAACACACACCCATACAATGCGCACCGCCCCGTGATGTTTTTCTCACTCCTACGAGTGAATGTAATGTAACACACACCCATACAATGCGCACCGCCCCGTGATGTTTTTCTCACTCCTACTAGTGAATGTAATGTAACACACACCCATACAATGCCCACCACCCCGTGATGTTTTTCTCACTACTACTAGTGAATGTAATGTAACACACACCCATACAATGCGCACCGCCCCGTGATGTTTTTTCACTCCTAGTAGTGAATCTAATGTAACACACACCCATACAATGCGCACCACCCCGTGATGTTTTTCTCACTCCTACTAGTGAATGTCATGTAACACACACCCATACAATGCGCACCACCCCGTGATGTTTTTCTCACTCCTATTAGTGAATATAATGTAACACACACCCATACAATGCGCACCACCCCGTGATGTTTTTCTCACTCCTACTAGTGAATGTAATGTAACACACACCCATACAATGCCCACCACCCCGTGATGTTTTTCTCACTACTACTAGTGAATGTAATGTAACACACACCCATACAATGCGCACCACCCCGTGATGTTTTTTCACTCCTAGTAGTGAATCTAATGTAACACACACCGATAAAATGCGCACCACCCCGTGATGTTTTTCTCACTCCTACTAGTGAATGTCATGTAACACACACCCATACAATGCGCACCACCCCGTGATGTTTTTCTCACTCCTACTAGTGAATGTAATGTAACACACACCCATACAATGCGCACCACCCCGTGATGTTTTTCTCACTCCTACTAGTGAATGTAATGTAACACACACCCATACAATGCGCACCACCCCGTGATGTTTTTTTCACTCCTACTAGTGAATGTAATGTAACACTCACCCATACAATGCGCACCACCCCGTGATGTTTTTCTCACTCCTACTAGTGAATGTAATGTAACACACACCCATACAATGCGCACCACCCCGTGATGTTTTTCTCACTCCTACTAGTGATTCTAATGTAACACTCACCTGTACTATGCGCACCACCCCGTGATGTTTTTCTCACTCCTACTAGTGAATGTAATGTAACACACACCCATACAATGCGCACCACCCCGTGATGTTTTTCTCACTCCTACTAGTGAATGTAATGTAACACACACCCATACAATGCGCACCACCCCGTGATGTTTTTCTCACACCTACTAGTGAATGTAATGTAACACACACCCATACAATGCCCACCACCCCGTGATGTTTTTCTCACTACTACTAGTGAATGTAATGTAACACACACCCATACAATGTGCACCACCCCGTGATGTTTTTTCACTCCTAGTAGTGAATCTAATGTAACACACACCCATACAATGCGCACCACCCCGTGATGTTTTTCTCACTCCTACTAGTGAATGTAATGTAACACACACCCATACAATGCGCACCACCCCGTGATGTTTTTCTCACTCCTACTAGTGAATGTAATGTAACACACACCCATACAATGCGCACCACCCCGTGATGTTTTTCTCACTCCTACTAGTGAATGTAATGTAACACACACCCATACAATGCGCACCACCCCGTGATGTTTTTCTCACTCCTACTAGTGATTCTAATGTAACACTCACCTGTACTATGCGCACCACCCCGTGATGTTTTTCTCACTCCTACTAGTGAATGTAATGTAACACACACCCATACAATGCGCACCACCCCGTGATGTTTTTCTCACTCCTTTTAGTGAATGTAATGTAACACACACAAATACAATGCGCACCACCCCGTGATGTTTTTCTCACTCCTACGAGTGAATGTAATGTAACACACACCCATACAATGCGCACCGCCCCGTGATGTTTTTCTCACTCCTACGAGTGAATGTAATGTAACACACACCATACAATGCGCACCACCCCGTGATGTTTTTCTCACTCCTACTAGTGAATCTAATGTAACACACACCCATACAATGCGCACCACCCCGTGATGTTTTTCTCACTGCTACTAGTGAATGTAATGTAACACAACCATACAATGCGCACCACCCCGTGATGTTTTTCTCACTCCTAATAGTGAATGTAATGTAACACACACCCATACAATGCGCACCACCCCGTGATGTTTTTCTCACTCCTACTAGTGAGTGTAATGTAACACACACCCATACAATGCGCACCACCCCGTGATGTTTTTCTCACTCCTACTAGTGAATCTAATGTAACACACACCCATACAATGCGCACCACCCCGTGATGTTTTTCTCACTCCTACTAGTGAATGTAATGTAACACACACCCATACAATGCGCACCACCCCGTGATGATTTTCTCACTCCTACTAGTGAATGTAATGTAAAACACACCCATACAATGCGCACCACCCCGTGATGTTTTTCTCACTCCTACTAGTGAATGTAATGTAACACACACCCATACAATGCGCACCACTCCGTGATGTTTTTCTCACTCCTACTAGTGAATGTAATGTAACACACACCCATACAATGCGCACCACCCGGTGATGTTTTTCTCACTCCTACTAGTGAATGTAATGTAACACACACCCATACAATGCGCACCACCCCGTGATGATTTTCTCACTCCTACTAGTGAATGTAATGTAACACACACCCATACAATGCGCACCACCCCGTGATGTTTTTCTCACTCCTACTAGTGAATGTAATGTAACACACACCCACACAATGCGCACCACCCCGTGATGTTTTTTTCACTCCTACTAGTGAATGTAATGTAACACACACCCATACAATGCGCACCACCCCGTGATGTTTTTCTCACTCCTACTAGTGAATGTAATGTAACACACACCCGTACAATGCGCACCACACCGTGATGTTTTTCTCACTCCTACTAGTGATTCTAATGTAACACTCACCTGTACAATGCGCACCACCCCGTGATGTTTTTCTCACTCCTACTAGTGAATGTAATGTAACACACACCCATACAATGCGCACCACCCCGTGATGTTTTTCTCACTCCTTTTAGTGAATGTAATGTAACATACACCCATACAATGCGCACCACCCCGTGATGTTTTTCTCACTCCTATGATTGAATGTAATGCAACACACAACCATACAATGCGCACCACCCCGTGATGTTTTTCTCACTCCTACTAGTGAATCTAATGTAACAGACACCCATACAATGCGCACCACCCCGTGATGTTTTTCTCACTGCTACTAGTGAATGTAATGTAACACAACCATACAATGCGCACCACCCCGTGATGTTTTTCTCACTCCTACTAGTGAATGTAATGTAACACACACCCATACAATGCGCACCACCCCGTGATGTTTTTCTCACTCCTACTAGTGAGTGTAATGTAACACACACCCATACAATGCGCACCACCCCGTGATGTTTTTCTCACTCCAACTAGTGAGTGTAATGTACCACACACCCATACAATGCGCACCACCCCGTGATGTTTTTCTCACTCCTACTAGTGAATCTAATGTAACACGCACCCATACAATGCGCACCACCCCGTGATGTTTTTCTCACTCCTACTAGTGAATGTAATGTAACACACACCCATACAATGCGCACCACCCCGTGATGATTTTCTCACTCCTACTAGTGAATGTAATGTAAAACACACCCATACAATGCGCACCACCCCGTGATGTTTTTCTCACTCCTACTAGTGAATGTAATGTAACACACACCCATACAATGCCCACCACCCCGTGATGTTTTTCTCACTACTACTACTGAATGTAATGTAACACACACCCATACAATGCGCACCACCCCGTGATGTTTTTTCACTCCTAGTAGTGAATCTAATGTAACACACACCCATAAAATGCGCACCACCCCGTGATGTTTTTCTCACTCCTACTAGTGAATGTCATGTAACACACACCCATACAATGCGCACCACCCCGTGATGTTTTTCTCACTCCTACTAGTGAATGTAATGTAACACACACCCATACAGTGCGCACCACCCCGTGATGTTTTTCTCACTCCTACTAGTGAATGTAATGTAACACACACCCATACAATGCGCACCACCCCGTGATGTTTTTTTTCACTCCTACTAGTGAATGTAATGTAACACACACCCATACAATGCGCACCACCCCGTGATGTTTTTCTCACTCCTACTAGTGAATGTAATGTAACACAAACCCATACAATGCGCACCACCCCGTGATGTTTTTCTCACTCCTACTAGTTATTCTAATGTAACACTCACCTATACTATGCGCACCACCCCGTGATGTTTTTCTCACTCCTACTAGTGAATGTAATGTAACACACACCCATACAATGCACACCACCCCGTGATGTTTTTCTCACTCCTACTAGTGAATGTAATGTAACACACACGCATACAATGCGCACCACCCCGTGATGTTTTTCTCACTCCTACGAGTGAATGTAATGTAACACACACCCATACAATGCGCACCATCCCGTGATGGTTTTCTCACTCCTACTAGTGAATGTAATGTAACAAACACCCATACAATACGCACCACCCCGTGATGTTTTTCTCACTCCTACTAGTGAATGTAATGTAACAAACACCCATACAATGCGCACCGCCCCTTGATGTTTTTCTCACTCCTACAAGTGAATGAAATGTAACACACACCCATACAATGCGCACCACCCCGTGATGTTTTTCTCACTCCTACTAGTGAATCTAATGTAACACACACCCATACAATGCGCACCACCCCGTGATGTTTTTCTCACTGTTACTAGTGAATGTAATGTAACACACCCATACAATGGGCACCACCCCGTGATGTTTTTCTCACTCCTAGTAGTGAATGTAATGTAACACACACCCATACAATGCGCACCACCCCGTGATGTTTTTCTCACTTCTAGTAGTGAATGTAATGTAACACACACCCATACAATGCGCACCACCCCGTGATGTTTTTCTCACTCCTACTAGTGAATGTAATGTAACACACACCCATACAATGCGCACCACCCCGTGATGTTTTTCTCACTCCTACTAGTGAATGTAATGTAACACACACCCATACAATGCGCACCACCCCGTGATGTTTTTCTCACTCCTACTAGTGAATGTAATGTAACACACACCCATACAATGCCCACCACCCCGTGATGTTTTTCTCACTACTACTAGTGAATGTAATGTAACACACACCCATACAATGCGCACCACCCCGTGATGTTTTTCTCCCTCCTACTAGTGAGTGTAATGTAACACACACCCATACAATGCGCACCACCCCGTGATGTTTTTCTCACTCCTACTAGTGAGTGTAATGTACCACACACACATACAATGCGCACCAACCCGTGATGTTTTTCTCACTCCTACTAGTGAATCTAATGTAACACACACCCATACAATGCGCACCACCCTGTGATGTTTTTCTCACTCCTACTAGTGAATGTAATGTAACACACACCCATACAATGCGCACCACCCCGTGATGATTTTCTCACTCCTACTAGTGAATGTAATGTAAAACACACCCATACAATGCGCACCACCCCGTGATGTTTTTCTCACTCCTACTAGTGAATGTAATGTAACACACACCCATACAATGCGCACCACTCCGTGATGTTTTTCTCACTCCTACTAGTGAATGTAATGTAACACACACCCATACAATGCGCACCACCCGGTGATGTTTTTCTCACTCCTACTAGTGAATGTAATGTAACACACACCCATACAATGCGCACCACCCCGTGATGATTTTCTCACTCCTACTAGTGAATGTAATGTAACACACACCCATACAATGCGCACCACCCCGTGATGTTTTTCTCACTCCTACTAGTGAATGTAATGTAACACACACCCATACAATGCGCACCACCCCGTGATGTTTTTTTCACTCCTACTAGTGAATGTAATGTAACACACACCCATACAATGCGCACCACCCCGTGATGTTTTTCTCACTCCTACTAGTGAATGTAATGTAACACACACCCGTACAATGCGCACCACACCGTGATGTTTTTCTCACTCCTACTAGTGATTCTAATGTAACACTCACCTGTACAATGCGCACCACCCCGTGATGTTTTTCTCACTCCTACTAGTGAATGTAATGTAACACACACCCATACAATGCGCACCACCCCGTGATGTTTTTCTCACTCCTTTTAGTGAATGTAATGTAACATACACCCATACAATGCGCACCACCCCGTGATGTTTTTCTCACTCCTATGAGTGAATGTAATGTAACACACAACCATACAATGCGCACCGCCCCGTGATGTTTTTCTCACTCCTACGAGTGAATGTAATGTAACACACACCAATACAATGCGCACCACCCCGTGATGTTTTTCTCACTCCTACTAGTGAATCTAATGTAACACACAGCCATACAATGCGCACCACCCCGTGATGTTTTTCTCACTGCTACTAGTGAATGTAATGTAACACAACCATACAATGCGCACCACCCCGTGATGTTTTTCTCACTCCTAGTAGTGAATGTAATGTAACACACACCCATACAATGCGCACCACCCCGTGATGTTTTTCTCACTTCTAGTAGTGAATGTAATGTAACACACACCCATACAATGCGCACCACCCCGTGATGTTTTTCTCACTCCTACTAGTGAGTGTAATGTACCACACACACATACAATGCGCACCAACCCGTGATGTTTTTCTCACTCCTACTAGTGAATCTAATGTAACACACACCCATACAATGCGCACCACCCCGTGATGTTTTTCTCACTCCTACTAGTGAATGTAATGTAACACACACCCATACAAGCGCACCACCCCGTGATGATTTTCTCACTCCTACTAGTGAATGTAATGTAAAACACACCCATACAATGCGCACCACCCCGTGATGTTTTTCTCACTCCTACTAGTGAATGTAATGTAACACACACCCATACAATGCGCACCACTCCGTGATGTTTTTCTCACTCCTACTAGTGAATGTAATGTAACACACACCCATACAATGCGCACCACCCGGTGATGTTTTTCTCACTCCTACTAGTGAATGTAATGTAACACACACCCATACAATGCGCACCACCCCGTGATGATTTTCTCACTCCTACTAGTGAATGTAATGTAACACACACCCATACAATGCGCACCACCCCGTGATGTTTTTCTCACTCCTACTAGTGAATGTAATGTAACACACACCCATACAATGCGCACCACCCCGTGATGTTTTTTTCACTCCTACTAGTGAATGTAATGTAACACACACCCATACAATGCGCACCACCCCGTGATGTTTTTCTCACTCCTACTAGTGAATGTAATGTAACACACACCCGTACAATGCGCACCACACCGTGATGTTTTTCTCACTCCTACTAGTGATTCTAATGTAACACTCACCTGTACAATGCGCACCACCCCGTGATGTTTTTCTCACTCCTACTAGTGAATGTAATGTAACACACACCCATACAATGCGCACCACCCCGTGATGTTTTTCTCACTCCTTTTAGTGAATGTAATGTAACATACACCCATACAATGCGCACCACCCCGTGATGTTTTTCTCACTCCTATGAGTGAATGTAATGTAACACACAACCATACAATGCGCACCGCCCCGTGATGTTTTTCTCACTCCTACGAGTGAATGTAATGTAACACACACCAATACAATGCGCACCACCCCGTGATGTTTTTCTCACTCCTACTAGTGAATCTAATGTAACACACAGCCATACAATGCGCACCACCCCGTGATGTTTTTCTCACTGCTACTAGTGAATGTAATGTAACACAACCATACAATGCGCACCACCCCGTGATGTTTTTCTCACTCCTACTAGTGAATGTAATGTAACACACACCCATACAATGCGCACCACCCCGTGATGTTTTTCTCACTCCTACTAGTGAGTGTAATGTAACACACACCCATACAATGCGCACCACCCCGTGATGTTTTTCTCACTCCAACTAATGAGTGTAATGTACCACACACCCATACAATGCGCACCACCCCGTGATGTTTTTCTCACTCCTACTAGTGAATCTAATGTAACACGCACCCATACAATGCGCACCACCCTGTGATGTTTTTCTCACTCCTACTAGTGAATGTAATGTAACACACACCCATACAATGCGCACCACCCCGTGATGATTTTCTCACTCCTACTAGTGAATGTAATGTAAAACACACCCATACAATGCGCACCACCCCGTGATGTTTTTCTCACTCCTACTAGTGAATGTAATGTAACACACAGCCATACAATGCGCACCACTCCGTGATGTTTTTCTCACTCTTACTAGTGAATGTAATGTAACACAAACCCATACAATGCGCACCACCCCGTGATGTTTTTCTCACTCCTACTAGTGAATGTAATGTAACACACACCCATACAATGCGCACCACCCCGTGATGTTTTTCTCACTCCTATTAGTGAATGTAATGTAACACACACCCATACAATGCGCACCACCCCGTGATGTTTTTCTCACTCCTACTAGTGAATGTAATGTAACACACACCCATACAATGCGCACCACCCCGTGATGTTTTTCTCACTCCTACTAGTGAATGTAATGTAACACACACCCATACAATGCGCACCACCCCGTGATGTTTTTCTCACTCCTACTAGTGAATGTAATGTAACACACACCCATACAATGCGCACCACCCCGTGATGTTTTTCTCACTCCTACTAGTGAATGTAATGTAACACACACCCATACAATGCGCACCACCCCGTGATGTTTTTCTCACTCCTACTAGTGAATGTAATGTAACACACACCCATACAATGCGCATCACCCCGTGATGTTTTTCTCACTCCTACTAGTGAATGTAATGTAACACACACCCATACAATGCGCACCACCCCGTGATGTTTTTCTCACTCCTACTAGTGAATGTAATGTAACACACGCCCATACAATGCGCACCACCCCGTGATGTTTTTCTCACTCCTACTAGTGAATGTAATGTAACACACGCCCATACAATGCCCACCACCCCGTGATGTTTTTCTCACTCCTACTAGTGAATGTAATGTAACACACGCCCATACAATGCGCACCACCCCGTGATGTTTTTCTCACTCCTACTAGTGAATGTAATGTAACACACGCCCATACAATGCGCACCACCCCGTGATGTTTTTCTCACTCCTACTAGTGAATGTAATGTAACACACGCCCATACAATGCGCACCACCCCGTGATGTTTTTCTCACTCCTACTAGTGAATGTAATGTAACACACACCCATACAATGCGCACCACCCCTTGATGTTTTTCTCACTCCTATTAGTGAATGTAATGTAACACACACCCATACAATGCGCACCACCCCGTGATGTTTTTCTCACTCCTGCTAGTGAATGTAATGTAACACACACCCATACAATGCGCACCACCCCGTGATGTTTTTCTCACTCCTACTGGTGAATGTAATGTAACACACACCCATACAATGCGCACCACCCCGTGATGTTTTTCTCACTCCTACTGGTGAATGTAATGTAACACACACCCATACAATGCGCACCACCCCGTGATGTTTTTCTCACTCCTACTGGTGAATGTAATGTAACACACACCCATACAATGCGCACCACCCCGTGATGTTTTTCTCACTCCTACTAGTGAATGTAATGTAACACACACCCATACAATGCGCACCACCCCGTGATGTTTTTCTCACTCCTACTAGTGAATGTAATGTAACACACACCCATACAATGCGCACCACCCCGTGATGTTTTTCTCACTCCTACTAGTGAATGTAATGTAACACACACCCATACAATGCGCACCACCCCGTGGTGTTTTTCTCACTCCTACTAGTGAATGTAATGTAACACACACCCATACAATGCGCACCACCCCGTGGTGTTTTTCTCACTCCTACTAGTGAATGTAATGTAACACACGCCCATACAATGCGCACCACCCCGTGATGTTTTTCTCACTCCTACTAGTGAATGTAATGTAACACACGCCCATACAATGCGCACCACCCCGTGATGTTTTTCTCACTCCTACTAGTGAATGTAATGTAACACACGCCCATACAATGCGCACCACCCCGTGATGTTTTTCTCACTCCTACTAGTGAATGTAATGTAACACACGCCCATACAATGCGCACCACCCCTTGATGTTTTTCTCACTCCTATTAGTGAATGTAATGTAACACACACCCATACAATGCGCACCACCCCGTGATGTTTTTCTCACTCCTACTAGTGAATGTAATGTAACACACACCCATACAATGCGCACCACCCCGTGATGTTTTTCTCACTCCTACGAGTGAATGTAATGTAACACACACCCATACAATGCGCACCACCCCGTGATGTTTTTCTCACTCCTACGAGTGAATGTAATGTAACACACACCCATACAATTCGCACCACCCCGTGATGTTTTTCTCACTCCTACTAGTGAATGTAATGTAACACACACCCATACAATGCGCACCACCCTGTGATGTTTTTCTCACTCCTACTAGTGAATGTAATGTAACACACACCCATACAATGCGCACCACCCCGTGATGTTTTTCTCACTCCTACTAGTGAATGTAATGTAACACACACCCATACAATGCGCACCACCCCGTGATGTTTTTCTCACTCCTACTAGTGAATGTAATGTAACACACACCCATACAATGCGCACCACCCTGTGATGTTTTTCTCACTCCTACTAGTGAATGTAATGTAACACACACCCATACAATGCGCACCACCCCGTGATGTTTTTCTCACTCCTACTAGTGAATGTAATGTAACACACACCCATACAATGCGCACCACCCCGTGATGTTTTTCTCACTCCTACTAGTGAATGTAATGTAACACACACCCATACAATGCGCACCACCCCGTGATGTTTTTCTCACTCCTACTAGTGAATGTAATGTAACACACACCCATACAATGCGCACCACCCTGTGATGTTTTTCTCACTCATACTAGTGAATGTAATGTAACACACACCCATACAATGCGCACCACCCCGTGATGTTTTTCTCACTCCTACTAGTGAATGTAATGTAACACACGCCCATACAATGCCCACCACCCCGTGATGTTTTTCTCACTCCTACTAGTGAATGTAATGTAACACACGCCCATACAATGCGCACCACCCCGTGATGTTTTTCTCACTCCTACTAGTGAGTGCAATGTAACACACACCCATACAATGCGCACCACCCCGTGATGTTTTTCTCACTCCAACTAGTGAGTGTAATGTACCACACACCCATACAATGCGCACCACCCCGTGATGTTTTTCTCACTCCTACTAGTGAATCTAATGTAACACGCACCCATACAATGCGCACCACCCCGTGATGTTTTTCTCACTCCTACTAGTGAATGTAATGTAACACACACCCATACAATGCGCACCACCCCGTGATGTTTTTCTCACTCCTACTAGTGAATGTAATGTAACACACACGCATACAATGCGCACCACCCCGTGATGTTTTTCTCACTCCTACGAGTGAATGTAATGTAACACACACCCATACAATGCGCACCACCCCGTGATGTTTTTCTCACTCCTACTAGTGAATGTAATGTAACAAACACCCATACAATACGCACCACCCCGTGATGTTTTTCTCACTCCTACTAGTGAATGTAATGTAACACACACCCATACAATGCGCACCGCCCCTTGATGTTTTTCTCACTCCTACAAGTAAATGAAATGTAACACACACCCATACAATGCGCACCACCCCGTGATGTTTTTCTCACTCCTACTAGTGAATCTAATGTAACACACACCCATACAATGCGCACCACCCCGTGATGTTTTTCTCACTGCTACTAGTGAATGTAATGTAACACACCCATACAATGGGCACCACCCCGTGATGTTTTTCTCACTCCTAGTAGTGAATGTAATGTAACACACACCCATACAATGCGCACCACCCCGTGATGTTTTTCTCACTTCTAGTAGTGAATGTAATGTAACACACACCCATACAATGCGCACCACCCCGTGATGTTTTTCTCACTCCTACTAGTGAATGTAATGTAACACACACCCATACAATGCGCACCACCCCGTGATGTTTTTCTCACTCCTACTAGTGAATGTAATGTAACACACACCCATACAATGCGCACCACCCCGTGATGTTTTTCTCACTCCTACTAGTGAATGTAATGTAACACACACCCATACAATGCCCACCACCCCGTGATGTTTTTCTCACTACTACTAGTGAATGTAATGTAACACACACCCATACAATGCGCACCAACCCGTGATGTTTTTCTCACTCCTACTAGTGAGTGTAATGTAACACACACCCATACAATGCGCACCACCCCGTGATGTTTTTCTCACTCCTACTAGTGAGTGTAATGTACCACACACACATACAATGCGCACCAAACCGTGATGTTTTTCTCACTCCTACTAGTGAATCTAATGTAACACACACCCATACAATGCGCACCACCCCGTGATGTTTTTCTCACTCCTACTAGTGAATGTAATGTAAAACACACCCATACAATGCGCACCACCCCGTGATGTTTTTCTCACTCCTACTAGTGAATGTAATGTAACACACACCCATACAATGCGCACCACTCCGTGATGTTTTTCTCACTCCTACTAGTGAATGTAATGTAACACACACCCATACAATGCGCACCACCCGGTGATGTTTTTCTCACTCCTACTAGTGAATGTAATGTAACACACACCCATACAATGACAACCACCCCGTGATGATTTTCTCACTCCTACTAGTGAATGTAATGTAACACACACCCATACAATGCGCACCACCCCGTGATGTTTTTCTCACTCCTACTAGTGAATGTAATGTAACACACACCCATACAGTGCGCACCACCCCGTGATGTTTTTCTCACTCCTACTAGTGAATGTAATGTAACACACACCCATACAATGCGCACCACCCCGTGATGTTTTTTTTCACTCCTACTAGTGAATGTAATGTAACACACACCCATACAATGCGCACCACACCGTGATGTTTTTCTCACTCCTACTAGTGAATGTAATGTAACACAAACCCATACAATGCGCACCACCCCGTGATGTTTTTCTCACTCCTACTAGTTATTCTAATGTAACACTCACCTGTACTACGCGCACCACCCCGTGATGTTTTTCTCACTCCTACTAGTGAATGTAATGTAACACACACCCATACAATGCGCACCACCCCGTGATGTTTTTCTCACTCCTACTAGTGAATGTAATGTAACACACACGCATACAATGCGCACCACCCCGTGATGTTTTTCTCACTCCTACGAGTGAATGTAATGTAACACACACCCATACAATGCGCACCATCCCGTGATGTTTTTCTCACTCCTACTAGTGAATGTAATGTAACAAACACCCATACAATACGCACCACCCCGTGATGTTTTTCTCACTCCTACTAGTGAATGTAATGTAACAAACACCCATACAATGCGCACCGCCCCTTGATGTTTTTCTCACTCCTACAAGTGAATGAAATGTAACACACACCCATACAATGCGCACCACCCCGTGATGTTTTTCTCACTCCTACTAGTGAATCTAATGTAACACACACCCATACAATGCGCACCACCCCGTGATGTTTTTCTCACTGTTACTAGTGAATGTAATGTAACACACCCATACAATGGGCAACACCCCGTGATGTTTTTCTCACTCCTAGTAGTGAATGTAATGTAACACACACCCATACAATGCGCACCACCCCGTGATGTTTTTCTCACTTCTAGTAGTGAATGTAATGTAACACACACCCATACAATGCGCACCACCCCGTGATGTTTTTCTCACTCCTACTAGTGAATGTAATGTAACACACACCCATACAATGCGCACCACCCCGTGATGTTTTTCTCACTCCTACTAGTGAATGTAATGTAACACACACCCATACAATGCGCACCACCCCGTGATGTTTTTCTCACTCCTACTAGTGAATGTAATGTAACACACACCCATACAATGCCCACCACCCCGTGATGTTTTTCTCACTACTACTAGTGAATGTAATGTAACACACACCCATACAATGCGCACCACCCCGTGATGTTTTTCTCACTCCTACTAGTGAGTGTAATGTAACACACACCCATACAATGCGCACCACCCCGTGATGTTTTTCTCACTCCTACTAGTGAGTGTAATGTACCACACACACATACAATGCGCACCAACCCGTGATGTTTTTCTCACTCCTACTAGTGAATCTAATGTAACACACACCCATACAATGCGCACCACCCTGTGATGTTTTTCTCACTCCTACTAGTGAATGTAATGTAACACACACCCATACAATGCGCACCACCCCGTGATGATTTTCTCACTCCTACTAGTGAATGTAATGTAAAACACACCCATACAATGCGCACCACCCCGTGATGTTTTTCTCACTCCTACTAGTGAATGTAATGTAACACACACCCATACAATGCGCACCACTCCGTGATGTTTTTCTCACTCCTACTAGTGAATGTAATGTAACACACACCCATACAATGCGCACCACCCGGTGATGTTTTTCTCACTCCTACTAGTGAATGTAATGTAACACACACCCATACAATGCGCACCACCCCGTGATGATTTTCTCACTCCTACTAGTGAATGTAATGTAACACACACCCATACAATGCGCACCACCCCGTGATGTTTTTCTCACTCCTACTAGTGAATGTAATGTAACACACACCCATACAATGCGCACCACCCCGTGATGTGTTTTTCACTCCTACTAGTGAATGTAATGTAACACACACCCATACAATGCGCACCACCCCGTGATGTTTTTCTCACTCCTACTAGTGAATGTAATGTAACACACACCCGTACAATGCGCACCACACCGTGATGTTTTTCTCACTCCTACTAGTGATTCTAATGTAACACTCACCTGTACAATGCGCACCACCCCGTGATGTTTTTCTCACTCCTACTAGTGAATGTAATGTAACACACACCCATACAATGCGCACCACCCCGTGATGTTTTTCTCACTCCTTTTAGTGAATGTAATGTAACATACACCCATACAATGCGCACCACCCCGTGATGTTTTTCTCACTCCTATGAGTGAATGTAATGTAACACACAACCATACAATGCGCACCGCCCCGTGATGTTTTTCTCACTCCTACGAGTGAATGTAATGTAACACACACCAATACAATGCGCACCACCCCGTGATGTTTTTCTCACTCCTACTAGTGAATCTAATGTAACACACAGCCATACAATGCGCACCACCCCGTGATGTTTTTCTCACTGCTACTAGTGAATGTAATGTAACACAACCATACAATGCGCACCACCCCGTGATGTTTTTCTCACTCCTAGTAGTGAATGTAATGTAACACACACCCATACAATGCGCACCACCCCGTGATGTTTTTCTCACTTCTAGTAGTGAATGTAATGTAACACACACCCATACAATGCGCACCACCCCGTGATGTTTTTCTCACTCCTACTAGTGAGTGTAATGTACCACACACACATACAATGCGCACCAACCCGTGATGTTTTTCTCACTCCTACTAGTGAATCTAATGTAACACACACCCATACAATGCGCACCACCCCGTGATGTTTTTCTCACTCCTACTAGTGAATGTAATGTAACACACACCCATACAAGCGCACCACCCCGTGATGATTTTCTCACTCCTACTAGTGAATGTAATGTAAAACACACCCATACAATGCGCACCACCCCGTGATGTTTTTCTCACTCCTACTAGTGAATGTAATGTAACACACACCCATACAATGCGCACCACTCCGTGATGTTTTTCTCACTCCTACTAGTGAATGTAATGTAACACACACCCATACAATGCGCACCACCCGGTGATGTTTTTCTCACTCCTACTAGTGAATGTAATGTAACACACACCCATACAATGCGCACCACCCCGTGATGATTTTCTCACTCCTACTAGTGAATGTAATGTAACACACACCCATACAATGCGCACCACCCCGTGATGTTTTTCTCACTCCTACTAGTGAATGTAATGTAACACACACCCATACAATGCGCACCACCCCGTGATGTTTTTTTCACTCCTACTAGTGAATGTAATGTAACACACACCCATACAATGCGCACCACCCCGTGATGTTTTTCTCACTCCTACTAGTGAATGTAATGTAACACACACCCGTACAATGCGCACCACACCGTGATGTTTTTCTCACTCCTACTAGTGATTCTAATGTAACACTCACCTGTACAATGCGCACCACCCCGTGATGTTTTTCTCACTCCTACTAGTGAATGTAATGTAACACACACCCATACAATGCGCACCACCCCGTGATGTTTTTCTCACTCCTTTTAGTGAATGTAATGTAACATACACCCATACAATGCGCACCACCCCGTGATGTTTTTCTCACTCCTATGAGTGAATGTAATGTAACACACAACCATACAATGCGCACCGCCCCGTGATGTTTTTCTCACTCCTACGAGTGAATGTAATGTAACACACACCAATACAATGCGCACCACCCCGTGATGTTTTTCTCACTCCTACTAGTGAATCTAATGTAACACACAGCCATACAATGCGCACCACCCCGTGATGTTTTTCTCACTGCTACTAGTGAATGTAATGTAACACAACCATACAATGCGCACCACCCCGTGATGTTTTTCTCACTCCTACTAGTGAATGTAATGTAACACACACCCATACAATGCGCACCACCCCGTGATGTTTTTCTCACTCCTACTAGTGAGTGTAATGTAACACACACCCATACAATGCGCACCACCCCGTGATGTTTTTCTCACTCCAACTAATGAGTGTAATGTACCACACACCCATACAATGCGCACCACCCCGTGATGTTTTTCTCACTCCTACTAGTGAATCTAATGTAACACGCACCCATACAATGCGCACCACCCTGTGATGTTTTTCTCACTCCTACTAGTGAATGTAATGTAACACACACCCATACAATGCGCACCACCCCGTGATGATTTTCTCACTCCTACTAGTGAATGTAATGTAAAACACACCCATACAATGCGCACCACCCCGTGATGTTTTTCTCACTCCTACTAGTGAATGTAATGTAACACACAGCCATACAATGCGCACCACTCCGTGATGTTTTTCTCACTCTTACTAGTGAATGTAATGTAACACAAACCCATACAATGCGCACCACCCCGTGATGTTTTTCTCACTCCTACTAGTGAATGTAATGTAACACACACCCATACAATGCGCACCACCCCGTGATGTTTTTCTCACTCCTATTAGTGAATGTAATGTAACACACACCCATACAATGCGCACCACCCCGTGATGTTTTTCTCACTCCTACTAGTGAATGTAATGTAACACACACCCATACAATGCGCACCACCCCGTGATGTTTTTCTCACTCCTACTAGTGAATGTAATGTAACACACACCCATACAATGCGCACCACCCCGTGATGTTTTTCTCACTCCTACTAGTGAATGTAATGTAACACACACCCATACAATGCGCACCACCCCGTGATGTTTTTCTCACTCCTACTAGTGAATGTAATGTAACACACACCCATACAATGCGCACCACCCCGTGATGTTTTTCTCACTCCTACTAGTGAATGTAATGTAACACACACCCATACAATGCGCATCACCCCGTGATGTTTTTCTCACTCCTACTAGTGAATGTAATGTAACACACACCCATACAATGCGCACCACCCCGTGATGTTTTTCTCACTCCTACTAGTGAATGTAATGTAACACACGCCCATACAATGCGCACCACCCCGTGATGTTTTTCTCACTCCTACTAGTGAATGTAATGTAACACACGCCCATACAATGCCCACCACCCCGTGATGTTTTTCTCACTCCTACTAGTGAATGTAATGTAACACACGCCCATACAATGCGCACCACCCCGTGATGTTTTTCTCACTCCTACTAGTGAATGTAATGTAACACACGCCCATACAATGCGCACCACCCCGTGATGTTTTTCTCACTCCTACTAGTGAATGTAATGTAACACACGCCCATACAATGCGCACCACCCCGTGATGTTTTTCTCACTCCTACTAGTGAATGTAATGTAACACACACCCATACAATGCGCACCACCCCTTGATGTTTTTCTCACTCCTATTAGTGAATGTAATGTAACACACACCCATACAATGCGCACCACCCCGTGATGTTTTTCTCACTCCTGCTAGTGAATGTAATGTAACACACACCCATACAATGCGCACCACCCCGTGATGTTTTTCTCACTCCTACTGGTGAATGTAATGTAACACACACCCATACAATGCGCACCACCCCGTGATGTTTTTCTCACTCCTACTGGTGAATGTAATGTAACACACACCCATACAATGCGCACCACCCCGTGATGTTTTTCTCACTCCTACTGGTGAATGTAATGTAACACACACCCATACAATGCGCACCACCCCGTGATGTTTTTCTCACTCCTACTAGTGAATGTAATGTAACACACACCCATACAATGCGCACCACCCCGTGATGTTTTTCTCACTCCTACTAGTGAATGTAATGTAACACACACCCATACAATGCGCACCACCCCGTGATGTTTTTCTCACTCCTACTAGTGAATGTAATGTAACACACACCCATACAATGCGCACCACCCCGTGGTGTTTTTCTCACTCCTACTAGTGAATGTAATGTAACACACACCCATACAATGCGCACCACCCCGTGGTGTTTTTCTCACTCCTACTAGTGAATGTAATGTAACACACGCCCATACAATGCGCACCACCCCGTGATGTTTTTCTCACTCCTACTAGTGAATGTAATGTAACACACGCCCATACAATGCGCACCACCCCGTGATGTTTTTCTCACTCCTACTAGTGAATGTAATGTAACACACGCCCATACAATGCGCACCACCCCGTGATGTTTTTCTCACTCCTACTAGTGAATGTAATGTAACACACACCCATACAATGCGCACCACCCCGTGATGTTTTTCTCACTCCTACTAGTGAATGTAATGTAACACACACCCATACAATGCGCACCACCCCGTGATGTTTTTCTCACTCCTACTAGTGAATGTAATGTAACACACACCCATACAATGCGCACCACCCCGTGATGTTTTTCTCACTCCTACTAGTGAATGTAATGTAACACACACCCATACAATGCGCACCACCCCGTGATGTTTTTCTCACTCCTACTAGTGAATGTAATGTAACACACACCCATACAATGCGCATCACCCCGTGATGTTTTTCTCACTCCTACTAGTGAATGTAATGTAACACACACCCATACAATGCGCACCACCCCGTGATGTTTTTCTCACTCCTACTAGTGAATGTAATGTAACACACGCCCATACAATGCGCACCACCCCGTGATGTTTTTCTCACTCCTACTAGTGAATGTAATGTAACACACGCCCATACAATGCCCACCACCCCGTGATGTTTTTCTCACTCCTACTAGTGAATGTAATGTAACACACGCCCATACAATGCGCACCACCCCGTGATGTTTTTCTCACTCCTACTAGTGAATGTAATGTAACACACGCCCATACAATGCGCACCACCCCGTGATGTTTTTCTCACTCCTACTAGTGAATGTAATGTAACACACGCCCATACAATGCGCACCACCCCGTGATGTTTTTCTCACTCCTACTAGTGAATGTAATGTAACACACACCCATACAATGCGCACCACCCCTTGATGTTTTTCTCACTCCTATTAGTGAATGTAATGTAACACACACCCATACAATGCGCACCACCCCGTGATGTTTTTCTCACTCCTGCTAGTGAATGTAATGTAACACACACCCATACAATGCGCACCACCCCGTGATGTTTTTCTCACTCCTACTGGTGAATGTAATGTAACACACACCCATACAATGCGCACCACCCCGTGATGTTTTTCTCACTCCTACTGGTGAATGTAATGTAACACACACCCATACAATGCGCACCACCCCGTGATGTTTTTCTCACTCCTACTGGTGAATGTAATGTAACACACACCCATACAATGCGCACCACCCCGTGATGTTTTTCTCACTCCTACTAGTGAATGTAATGTAACACACACCCATACAATGCGCACCACCCCGTGATGTTTTTCTCACTCCTACTAGTGAATGTAATGTAACACACACCCATACAATGCGCACCACCCCGTGATGTTTTTCTCACTCCTACTAGTGAATGTAATGTAACACACACCCATACAATGCGCACCACCCCGTGGTGTTTTTCTCACTCCTACTAGTGAATGTAATGTAACACACACCCATACAATGCGCACCACCCCGTGGTGTTTTTCTCACTCCTACTAGTGAATGTAATGTAACACACGCCCATACAATGCGCACCACCCCGTGATGTTTTTCTCACTCCTACTAGTGAATGTAATGTAACACACGCCCATACAATGCGCACCACCCCGTGATGTTTTTCTCACTCCTACTAGTGAATGTAATGTAACACACGCCCATACAATGCGCACCACCCCTTGATGTTTTTCTCACTCCTATTAGTGAATGTAATGTAACACACACCCATACAATGCGCACCACCCCGTGATGTTTTTCTCACTCCTACTAGTGAATGTAATGTAACACACACCCATACAATGCGCACCACCCCGTGATGTTTTTCTCACTCCTACGAGTGAATGTAATGTAACACACACCCATACAATGCGCACCACCCCGTGATGTTTTTCTCACTCCTACGAGTGAATGTAATGTAACACACACCCATACAATTCGCACCACCCCGTGATGTTTTTCTCACTCCTACTAGTGAATGTAATGTAACACACACCCATACAATGCGCACCACCCTGTGATGTTTTTCTCACTCCTACTAGTGAATGTAATGTAACACACACCCATACAATGCGCACCACCCCGTGATGTTTTTCTCACTCCTACTAGTGAATGTAATGTAACACACACCCATACAATGCGCACCACCCCGTGATGTTTTTCTCACTCCTACTAGTGAATGTAATGTAACACACACCCATACAATGCGCACCACCCTGTGATGTTTTTCTCACTCCTACTAGTGAATGTAATGTAACACACACCCATACAATGCGCACCACCCCGTGATGTTTTTCTCACTCCTACTAGTGAATGTAATGTAACACACACCCATACAATGCGCACCACCCCGTGATGTTTTTCTCACTCCTACTAGTGAATGTAATGTAACACACACCCATACAATGCGCACCACCCCGTGATGTTTTTCTCACTCCTACTAGTGAATGTAATGTAACACACACCCATACAATGCGCACCACCCTGTGATGTTTTTCTCACTCATACTAGTGAATGTAATGTAACACACACCCATACAATGCGCACCACCCCGTGATGTTTTTCTCACTCCTACTAGTGAATGTAATGTAACACACGCCCATACAATGCCCACCACCCCGTGATGTTTTTCTCACTCCTACTAGTGAATGTAATGTAACACACGCCCATACAATGCGCACCACCCCGTGATGTTTTTCTCACTCCTACTAGTGAGTGCAATGTAACACACACCCATACAATGCGCACCACCCCGTGATGTTTTTCTCACTCCAACTAGTGAGTGTAATGTACCACACACCCATACAATGCGCACCACCCCGTGATGTTTTTCTCACTCCTACTAGTGAATCTAATGTAACACGCACCCATACAATGCGCACCACCCCGTGATGTTTTTCTCACTCCTACTAGTGAATGTAATGTAACACACACCCATACAATGCGCACCACCCCGTGATGTTTTTCTCACTCCTACTAGTGAATGTAATGTAACACACACGCATACAATGCGCACCACCCCGTGATGTTTTTCTCACTCCTACGAGTGAATGTAATGTAACACACACCCATACAATGCGCACCACCCCGTGATGTTTTTCTCACTCCTACTAGTGAATGTAATGTAACAATACGCACCACCCCGTGATGTTTTTCTCACTCCTACTAGTGAATGTAATGTAACACACACCCATACAATGCGCACCGCCCCTTGATGTTTTTCTCACTCCTACAAGTAAATGAAATGTAACACACACCCATACAATGCGCACCACCCCGTGATGTTTTTCTCACTCCTACTAGTGAATCTAATGTAACACACACCCATACAATGCGCACCACCCCGTGATGTTTTTCTCACTGCTACTAGTGAATGTAATGTAACACACCCATACAATGGGCACCACCCCGTGATGTTTTTCTCACTCCTAGTAGTGAATGTAATGTAACACACACCCATACAATGCGCACCACCCCGTGATGTTTTTCTCACTTCTAGTAGTGAATGTAATGTAACACACACCCATACAATGCGCACCACCCCGTGATGTTTTTCTCACTCCTACTAGTGAATGTAATGTAACACACACCCATACAATGCGCACCACCCCGTGATGTTTTTCTCACTCCTACTAGTGAATGTAATGTAACACACACCCATACAATGCGCACCACCCCGTGATGTTTTTCTCACTCCTACTAGTGAATGTAATGTAACACACACCCATACAATGCCCACCACCCCGTGATGTTTTTCTCACTACTACTAGTGAATGTAATGTAACACACACCCATACAATGCGCACCAACCCGTGATGTTTTTCTCACTCCTACTAGTGAGTGTAATGTAACACACACCCATACAATGCGCACCACCCCGTGATGTTTTTCTCACTCCTACTAGTGAGTGTAATGTACCACACACACATACAATGCGCACCAAACCGTGATGTTTTTCTCACTCCTACTAGTGAATCTAATGTAACACACACCCATACAATGCGCACCACCCCGTGATGTTTTTCTCACTCCTACTAGTGAATGTAATGTAACACACACCCATACAATGCGCACCACCCCGTGATGATTTTCTCACTCCTACTAGTGAATGTAATGTAAAACACACCCATACAATGCGCACCACCCCGTGATGTTTTTCTCACTCCTACTAGTGAATGTAATGTAACACACACCCATACAATGCGCACCACTCCGTGATGTTTTTCTCACTCCTACTAGTGAATGTAATGTAACACACACCCATACAATGCGCACCACCCGGTGATGTTTTTCTCACTCCTACTAGTGAATGTAATGTAACACACACCCATACAATGACAACCACCCCGTGATGATTTTCTCACTCCTACTAGTGAATGTAATGTAACACACACCCATACAATGCGCACCACCCCGTGATGTTTTTCTCACTCCTACTAGTGAATGTAATGTAACACACACCCATACAATGCGCACCGCCCCGTGATGTTTTTCTCACTCCTACGAGTGAATGTAATGTAACACACACCCATACAATGCGCACCGCCCCGTGATGTTTTTCTCACTCCTACGAGTGAATGTAATGTAACACACACCCATACAATGCGCACCACCCCGTGATGTTTTTCTCACTCCTACTAGTGAATGTAATGTAACACACACCCATACAATGCCCACGACCCCGTGATGTTTTTCTCACTACTACTAGTGAATGTAATGTAACACACACCCATACAATGCGCACCGCCCCGTGATGTTTTTTCACTCCTAGTAGTGAATCTAATGTAACACACACCCATACAATGCGCACCATCCCGTGATGTTTTTCTCACTCCTACTAGTGAATGTCATGTAACACACACCCATACAATGCGCACCACCCCGTGATGTTTTTCTCACTCCTATTAGTGAATATAATGTAACACACACCCATACAATGCGCACCACCCCGTGATGTTTTTCTCACTCCTACTAGTGAATGTAATGTAACACACACCCATACAATGCGCACCACCCCGTGATGTTTTTCTCACTCCTACTAGTGAATGTAATGTAACACACACCCATACAATGCGCACCGCCCCGTGATGTTTTTCTCACTCCTACGAGTGAATGTAATGTAACACACACCCATACAATGCGCTCAGCCCCGTGATGTTTTTCTCACTCCTTTTAGTGAATGTAATGTAACACACACCCATACAATGCGCACCACCCCGTGATGTTTTTCTCACTCCTACTAGTGAATGTAATGTAACACACACCCATACAATGCGCACCACCCCGTAATGTTTTTCTCACTCCTACTAGTGAATGTAATGTAACACACACCCATACAATGCCCACCACCCCGTGATGTTTTTCTCACTACTACTAGTGAATGTAATGTAACACACACCCATACAATGCGCACCACCCCGTGATGTTTTTTCACTCCTAGTAGTGAATCTAATGTAACACACACCGATAAAATGCGCACCACCCCGTGATGTTTTTCTCACTCCTACTAGTGAATGTCATGTAACACACACCCATACAATGCGCACCACCCCGTGATGTTTTTCTCACTCCTACTAGTGAATGTAATGTAACACACACCCATACAATGCGCACCACCCCGTGATGTTTTTCTCACTCCTACTAGTGAATGTAATGTAACACACACCCATACAATGCGCACCACCCCGTGATGTTTTTTTCACTCCTACTAGTGAATGTAATGTAACACACACCCATACAATGCGCACCACCCCGTGATGTTTTTCTCACTCCTACTAGTGAATGTAATGTAACACACACCCATACAATGCGCACCACCCCGTGATGTTTTTCTCACTCCTACTAGTGATTCTAATGTAACACTCACCTGTACTATGCGCACCACCCCGTGATGTTTTTCTCACTCCTACTAGTGAATGTAATGTAACACACACCCATACAATGCGCACCACCCCGTGATGTTTTTCTCACTCCTACTAGTGAATCTAATGTAACACACACCCATACAATGCGCACCACCCCGTGATGTTTTTCTCACTCCTACGAGTGAATGTAATGTAACACACACCCATGCAATGCGCACCACCCCGTGATGTTTTTCTCACTCCTACTAGTGAATGTAATGTAACAAACACCCATACAATGCGCACCACCCCGTGATGTTTTTCTCACTCCTACTAGTGAATGTAATGTAACACACACCCATACAATGCGCACCGCCCCGTGATGTTTTTCTCACTCCTACAAGTGAATGTAATGTAACACACACCCATACAATGCGCACCACCCCGTGATGTTTTTGTCACTCCTACTAGTGAATCTAATGTAACACACACCCATACAATGCGCACCACCCCGTGATGTTTTTCTCACTGCTACTAGTGAATGTAATGTAACACACCCATACAATGGGCACCACCGTGATGTTTTTCTCACTCCTAGTAGTGAATGTAATGTAACACACACCCATACAATGCGCACCACCCCGTGATGTTTTTCTCACTCCTAGTAGTGAATGTAATGTAACACACACCCATACAATGCGCACCACCCCGTGATGTTTTTCTCACTCCTACTAGTGAATGTAATGTAACACACACCCATACAATGCGCACCACCCCGTGATGTTTTTCTCACTCCTACTAGTGAATGTAATGTAACACACACCCATACAATGCGCACCACCCCGTGATGTTTTTCTCACTCCTACTAGTGAATGTAATGTAACACACACCCATACAATGCGCACCACCCCGTGATGTTTTTCTCACTCCTACTAGTGAATGTAATGTAACACACACCCATACAATGCCCACCACCCCGTGATGTTTTTCTCACTACTACTAGTGAATGTAATGTAACACACACCCATACAATGCGCACCACCCCGTGATGTTTTTTCACTCCTAGTAGTGAATCTAATGTAACACACACCCATACAATGCGCACCACCCCGTGATGTTTTTCTCACTCCTACTAGTGAATGTAATGTAACACACACCCATACAATGCGCACCACCCCGTGATGTTTTTCTCACTCCTACTAGTGAATGTAATGTAACACACACCCATACAATGCGCACCACCCCGTGATGTTTTTCTCACTCCTACTAGTGAATGTAATGTAACACACACCCATACAATGCGCACCACCCCGTGATGTTTTTCTCACTCCTACTAGTGTTTCTAATGTAACACTCACCTGTACTATGCGCACCACCCCGTGATGTTTTTCTCACTCCTACTAGTGAATGTAATGTAACACACACCCATACAATGCGCACCACCCCGTGATGTTTTTCTCACTCCTTTTAGTGAATGTAATGTAACACACACAAATACAATGCGCACCACCCCGTGATGTTTTTCTCACTCCTACGAGTGAATGTAATGTAACACACACCCATACAATGCGCACCGCCCCGTGATGTTTTTCTCACTCCTACGAGTGAATGTAATGTAACACACACCATACAATGCGCACCACCCCGTGATGTTTTTCTCACTCCTACTAGTGAATCTAATGTAACACACACCCATACAATGCGCACCACCCCGTGATGTTTTTCTCACTGCTACTAGTGAATGTAATGTAACACAACCATACAATGCGCACCACCCCGTGATGTTTTTCTCACTCCTAATAGTGAATGTAATGTAACACACACCCATACAATGCGCACCACCCCGTGATGTTTTTCTCACTCCTACTAGTGAGTGTAATGTAACACACACCCATACAATGCGCACCACCCCGTGATGTTTTTCTCACTCCTACTAGTGAATCTAATGTAACACACACCCATACAATGCGCACCACCCCGTGATGTTTTTCTCACTCCTACTAGTGAATGTAATGTAACACACACCCATACAATGCGCAGCACCCCGTGATGATTTTCTCACTCCTACTAGTGAATGTAATGTAAAACACACCCATACAATGCGCACCACCCCGTGATGTTTTTCTCACTCCTACTAGTGAATGTAATGTAACACACACCCATACAATGCGCACCACTCCGTGATGTTTTTCTCACTCCTACTAGTGAATGTAATGTAACACACACCCATACAATGCGCACCACCCGGTGATGTTTTTCTCACTCCTACTAGTGAATGTAATGTAACACACACCCATACAATGCGCACCACCCCGTGATGATTTTCTCACTCCTACTAGTAAATGTAATGTAACACACACCCATACAATGCGCACCACCCCGTGATGTTTTTCTCACTCCTACTAGTGAATGTAATGTAACACACACCCACACAATGCGCACCACCCCGTGATGTTTTTTTCACTCCTACTAGTGAATGTAATGTAACACACACCCATACAATGCGCACCACCCCGTGATGTTTTTCTCACTCCTACTAGTGAATGTAATGTAACACACACCCGTACAATGCGCACCACACCGTGATGTTTTTCTCACTCCTACTAGTGATTCTAATGTAACACTCACCTGTACAATGCGCACCACCCCGTGATGTTTTTCTCACTCCTACTAGTGAATGTAATGTAACACACACCCATACAATGCGCACCACCCCGTGATGTTTTTCTCACTCCTTTTAGTGAATGTAATGTAACATACACCCATACAATGCGCACCACCCCGTGATGTTTTTCTCACTCCTATGATTGAATGTAATGCAACACACAACCATACAATGCGCACCACCCCGTGATGTTTTACTCACTCCTACTAGTGAATCTAATGTAACAGACACCCATACAATGCGCACCACCCCGTGATGTTTTTCTCACTCCTACTAGTGAATCTAATGTAACACAACCATACAATGCGCACCACCCCGTGATGTTTTTCTCACTCCTACTAGTGAATGTAATGTAACACACACCCATACAATGCGCACCACCCCGTGATGTTTTTCTCACTCCTACTAGTGAGTGTAATGTAACACACACCCATACAATGCGCACCACCCCGTGATGTTTTTCTCACTCCAACTAGTGAGTGTAATGTACCACACACCCATACAATGCGCACCACCCCGTGATGTTTTTCTCACTCCTACTAGTGAATCTAATGTAACACGCACCCATACAATGCGCACCACCCCGTGATGTTTTTCTCACTCCTACTAGTGAATGTAATGTAACACACACCCATACAATGCGCACCACCCCGTGATGATTTTCTCACTCCTACTAGTGAATGTAATGTAAAACACACCCATACAATGCGCACCACCCCGTGATGTTTTTCTCACTCCTACTAGTGAATGTAATGTAACACACACCCATACAATGCCCACCACCCCGTGATGTTTTTCTCACTACTACTAGTGAATGTAATGTAACACACACCCTTACAATGCGCACCACCCCGTGATGTTTTTTCACTCCTAGTAGTGAATCTAATGTAACACACACCCATAAAATGCGCACCACCCCGTGATGTTTTTCTCACTCCTACTAGTGAATGTCATGTAACACACACCCATACAATGCGCACCACCCCGTGATGTTTTTCTCACTCCTACTAGTGAATGTAATGTAACACACACCCATACAATGCGCACCACCCCGTGATGTTTTTCTCACTCCTACTAGTGAATGTAATGTAACACACACCCATACAATGCGCACCACCCCGTGATGTTTTTTTTCACTCCTACTAGTGAATGTAATGTAACACACACCCATACAATGCGCACCACCCCGTGATGTTTTTCTCACTCCTACTAGTGAATGAAATGTAACACAAACCCATACAATGCGCACCACCCCGTGATGTTTTTCTCACTCCTACTAGTGAATCTAATGTAACACACACCCATACAATGCGCACCACCCCGTGATGTTTTTCTCACTGCTACTAGTGAATGTAATGTAACACACCCATACAATGGGCACCACCCCGTGATGTTTTTCTCACTCCTAGTAGTGAATGTAATGTAACACACACCCATACAATGCGCACCACCCCGTGATGTTTTTCTCACTTCTAGTAGTGAATGTAATGTAACACAAACCCATACAATGCGCACCACCCCGTGATGTTTTTCTCACTTCTACTAGTGAATGTAATGTAACACACACCCATACAATGCGCACCACCCCGTGATGTTTTTCTCACTCCTACAAGTGAATGTAATGTAACACACACCCATACAATGCGCACCACCCCGTGATGTTTTTCTCACTCCTACTAGTGAATGTAATGTAACACACACCCATACAATGCCCACCACCCCGTGATGTTTTTCTCACTACTACTAGTGAATGTAATGTAACACACACCCATACAATGCGCACCACCCCGTGATGTTTTTCTCACTCCTACTAGTGAGTGTAATGTAACACACACCCATACAATGCGCACCACCCCGTGATGTTTTTCTCACTCCTACTAGTGAGTGTAATGTACCACACACACATACAATGCGCACCAACCCGTGATGTTTTTCTCACTCCTACTAGTGAATCTAATGTAACACACACCCATACAATGCGCACCACCCCGTGATGTTTTTCTCACTCCTACTAGTGAATGTAATGTAAAACACACCCATACAATGCGCACCACCCCGTGATGTTTTTCTCACTCCTACTAGTGAATGTAATGTAACACACACCCATACAATGCGCACCACTCCGTGATGTTTTTCTCACTCCTACTAGTGAATGTAATGTAACACACACCCATACAATGCGCACCACCCGGTGATGTTTTTCTCACTCCTACTAGTGAATGTAATGTAACACACACCCATACAATGCGCACCACCCCGTGATGATTTTCTCACTCCTACTAGTGAATGTAATGTAACACACACCCATACAATGCGCACCACCCCGTGATGTTTTTCTCACTCCTACTAGTGAATGTAATGTAACACACACCCATACAATGCGCACCACCCCGTGATGTTTTTTTCACTCCTATTAGTGAATGTAATGTAACACACACCCATACAATGCGCACCACCCCGTGATGTTTTTCTCACTCCTACTAGTGAATGTAATGTAACACACACCCGTACAATGCGCACCACACCGTGATGTTTTTCTCACTCCTACTAGTGATTCTAATGTAACACTCACCTGTACAATGCGCACCACCCCGTGATGTTTTTCTCACACCTACTAGTGAATGTAATGTAACACACACCCATACAATGCGCACCACCCCGTGATGTTTTTCTCACTCCTTTTAGTGAATGTAATGTAACATACACCCATACAATGCGCACCACCCCGTGATGTTTTTCTCACTCCTATGAGTGAATGTAATGTAACACACAACCATACAATGCGCACCGCCCCGTGATGTTTTTCTCACTCCTACGAGTGAATGTAATGTAACACACACCAATACAATGCGCACCACCCCGTGATGTTTTTCTCACTCCTACTAGTGAATCTAATGTAACACACAGCCATACAATGCGCACCACCCCGTGATGTTTTTCTCACTGCTACTAGTGAATGTAATGTAACACAACCATACAATGCGCACCACCCCGTGATGTTTTTCTCACTCCTAGTAGTGAATGTAATGTAACACACACCCATACAATGCGCACCACCCCGTGATGTTTTTCTCACATCTAGTAGTGAATGTAATGTAACACACACCCATACAATGCGCACCACCCCGTGATGTTTTTCTCACTCCTACTTGTGAATGTAATGTAACACACACCCATACAATGCGCACCACCCCGTGATGTTTTTCTCACTCCTACTAGTGAATGTAATGTAACACACACCCATACAATGCGCACCACCCCGTGATGTTTTTCTCACTCCTACTAGTGAATGTAATGTAACACACACCCATACAATGCCCACCACCCCGTGATGTTTTTCTCACTACTACTAGTGAATGTAATGTAACACACACCCATACAATGCGCACCACCCCGTGATGTTTTTCTCACTCCTACTAGTGAGTGTAATGTAACACACACCCATACAATGCGCACCACCCCGTGATGTTTTTCTCACTCCTACTAGTGAGTGTAATGTACCACACACACATACAATGCGCACCAACCCCTGATGTTTTTCTCACTCCTACTAGTGAATCTAATGTAACACACACCCATACAATGCGCACCACCCCGTGATGTTTTTCTCACTCCTACTAGTGAATGTAATGTAACACACACCCATACAATGCGCACCACCCCGTGATGATTTTCTCACTCCTACTAGTGAATGTAATGTAAAACACACCCATACAATGCGCACCACCCCGTGATGTTTTTCTCACTCCTACTAGTGAATGTAATGTAACACACACCCATACAATGCGCACCACTCCGTGATGTTTTTCTCACTCCTACTAGTGAATGTAATGTAACACACACCCATACAATGCGCACCACCCGGTGATGTTTTTCTCACTCCTACTAGTGAATGTAATGTAACACACACCCATACAATGCGCACCACCCCGTGATGATTTTCTCACTCCTACTAGTGAATGTAATGTAACACACACCCATACAATGCGCACCACCCCGTGATGTTTTTCTCACTCCTACTAGTGAATGTAATGTAACACACACCCATACAATGCGCACCACCCCGTGATGTTTTTTTCACTCCTACTAGTGAATGTAATGTAACACACACCCATACAATGCGCACCACCCCGTGATGTTTTTCTCACTCCTACTAGTGAATGTAATGTAACACACACCCGTACAATGCGCACCACACCGTGATGTTTTTCTCACTCCTACTAGTGATTCTAATGTAACACTCACCTGTACAATGCGCACCACCCCGTGATGTTTTTCTCACTCCTATGAGTGAATGTAATGTAACACACAACCATACAATGCGCACCGCCCCGTGATGTTTTTCTCACTCCTACGAGTGAATGTAATGTAACACACACCAATACAATGCGCACCACCCCGTGATGTTTTTCTCACTCCTACTAGTGAATCTAATGTAACACACAGCCATACAATGCGCACCACCCCGTGATGTTTTTCTCACTGCTACTAGTGAATGTAATGTAACACAACCATACAATGCGCACCACCCCGTGATGTTTTTCTCACTCCTAGTAGTGAATGTAATGTAACACACACCCATACAATGCGCACCACCCCGTGATGTTTTTCTCACTTCTAGTAGTGAATGTAATGTAACACACACCCATACAATGCGCACCACCCCGTGATGTTTTTCTCACTCCTACTTGTGAATGTAATGTAACACACACCCATACAATGCGCACCACCCCGTGATGTTTTTCTCACTCCTACTAGTGAATGTAATGTAACACACACCCATACAATGCGCACCACCCCGTGATGTTTTTCTCACTCCTACTAGTGAATGTAATGTAACACACACCCATACAATGCCCACCACCCCGTGATGTTTTTCTCACTACTACTAGTGAATGTAATGTAACACACACCCATACAATGCGCACCACCCCGTGATGTTTTTCTCACTCCTACTAGTGAGTGTAATGTAACACACACCCATACAATGCGCACCACCCCGTGATGTTTTTCTCACTCCTACTAGTGAGTGTAATGTACCACACACACATACAATGCGCACCAACCCCTGATGTTTTTCTCACTCCTACTAGTGAATCTAATGTAACACACACCCATACAATGCGCACCACCCCGTGATGTTTTTCTCACTCCTACTAGTGAATGTAATGTAACACACACCCATACAATGCGCACCACCCCGTGATGATTTTCTCACTCCTACTAGTGAATGTAATGTAAAACACACCCATACAATGCGCACCACCCCGTGATGTTTTTCTCACTCCTACTAGTGAATGTAATGTAACACACACCCATACAATGCGCACCACTCCGTGATGTTTTTCTCACTCCTACTAGTGAATGTAATGTAACACACACCCATACAATGCGCACCACCCGGTGATGTTTTTCTCACTCCTACTAGTGAATGTAATGTAACACACACCCATACAATGCGCACCACCCCGTGATGATTTTCTCACTCCTACTAGTGAATGTAATGTAACACACACCCATACAATGCGCACCACCCCGTGATGTTTTTCTCACTCCTACTAGTGAATGTAATGTAACACACACCCATACAATGCGCACCACCCCGTGATGTTTTTTTCACTCCTACTAGTGAATGTAATGTAACACACACCCATACAATGCGCACCACCCCGTGATGTTTTTCTCACTCCTACTAGTGAATGTAATGTAACACACACCCGTACAATGCGCACCACACCGTGATGTTTTTCTCACTCCTACTAGTGATTCTAATGTAACACTCACCTGTACAATGCGCACCACCCCGTGATGTTTTTCTCACTCCTACTAGTGAATGTAATGTAACACACACCCATACAATGCGCACCACCCCGTGATGTTTTTCTCACTCCTTTTAGTGATTGTAATGTAACATACACCCATACAATGCGCACCACCCCGTGATGTTTTTCTCACTCCTATGAGTGAATGTAATGTAACACACAACCATACAATGCGCACCGCCCCGTGATGTTTTTCTCACTCCTACGAGTGAATGTAATGTAACACACACCAATACAATGCGCACCACCCCGTGATGTTTTTCTCACTCCTACTAGTGAATCTAATGTAACACACAGCCATACAATGCGCACCACCCCGTGATGTTTTTCTCACTGCTACTAGTGAATGTAATGTAACACAACCATACAATGCGCACCACCCCGTGATGTTTTTCTCACTCCTACTAGTGAATGTAATGTAACACACACCCATACAATGCGCACCACCCCGTGATGTTTTTCTCACTCCTACTAGTGAGTGTAATGTAACACACACCCATACAATGCGCACCACCCCGTGATGTTTTTCTCACTCCAACTAATGAGTGTAATGTACCACACACCCATACAATGCGCACCACCCCGTGATGTTTTTCTCACTCCTACTAGTGAATCTAATGTAACACACACCCATACAATGCGCACCACCCCGTGATGATTTTCTCACTCCTACTAGTGAATGTAATGTAAAACACACCCATACAATGCGCACCACCCCGTGATGTTTTTCTCACTCCTACTAGTGAATGTAATGTAACACACAGCCATACAATGCGCACCACTCCGTGATGTTTTTCTCACTCTTACTAGTGAATGTAATGTAACACAAACCCATACAATGCGCACCACCCCGTGATGTTTTTCTCACTCCTACTAGTGAATGTAATGTAACACACACCCATACAATGCGCACCACCCCGTGATGTTTTTCTCACTCCTATTAGTGAATGTAATGTAACACACACCCATACAATGCGCACCACCCCGTGATGTTTTTCTCACTCCTACTAGTGAATGTAATGTAACACACACCCATACAATGCGCACCACCCCGTGATGTTTTTCTCACTCCTACTAGTGAATGTAATGTAACACACACCCATACAATGCGCACCACCCCGTGATGTTTTTCTCACTCCTACTAGTGAATGTAATGTAACACACACCCATACAATGCGCACCACCCCGTGATGTTTTTCTCACTCCTACTAGTGAATGTAATGTAACACACACCCATACAATGCGCACCACCCCGTGATGTTTTTCTCACTCCTACTAGTGAATGTAATGTAACACACACCCATACAATGCGCACCACCCCGTGATGTTTTTCTCACTCCTACTAGTGAATGTAATGTAACACACACCCATACAATGCGCACCACCCCGTGATGTTTTTCTCACTCCTACTAGTGAATGTAATGTAACACACGCCCATACAATGCCCACCACCCCGTGATGTTTTTCTCACTCCTACTAGTGAATGTAATGTAACACACGCCCATACAATGCGCACCACCCCGTGATGTTTTTCTCACTCCTACTAGTGAATGTAATGTAACACACGCCCATACAATGCGCACCACCCCGTGATGTTTTTCTCACTCCTACTAGTGAATGTAATGTAACACACGCCCATACAATGCGCACCACCCCGTGATGTTTTTCTCACTCCTACTAGTGAATGTAATGTAACACACACCCATACAATGCGCACCACCCCTTGATGTTTTTCTCACTCCTATTAGTGAATGTAATGTAACACACACCCATACAATGCGCACCACCCCGTGATGTTTTTCTCACTCCTGCTAGTGAATGTAATGTAACACACACCCATACAATGCGCACCACCCCGTGATGTTTTTCTCACTCCTACTGGTGAATGTAATGTAACACACACCCATACAATGCGCACCACCCCGTGATGTTTTTCTCACTCCTACTGGTGAATGTAATGTAACACACACCCATACAATGCGCACCACCCCGTGATGTTTTTCTCACTCCTACTGGTGAATGTAATGTAACACACACCCATACAATGCGCACCACCCCGTGATGTTTTTCTCACTCCTACTAGTGAATGTAATGTAACACACACCCATACAATGCGCACCACCCCGTGATGTTTTTCTCACTCCTACTAGTGAATGTAATGTAACACACACCCATACAATGCGCACCACCCCGTGATGTTTTTCTCACTCCTACTAGTGAATGTAATGTAACACACACCCATACAATGCGCACCACCCCGTGGTGTTTTTCTCACTCCAACTAGTGAATGTAATGTAACACACGCCCATACAATGCGCACCACCCCGTGGTGTTTTTCTCACTCCTACTAGTGAATGTAATGTAACACACGCCCATACAATGCGCACCACCCCGTGATGTTTTTCTCACTCCTACTAGTGAATGTAATGTAACACACGCCCATACAATGCGCACCACCCCGTGATGTTTTTCTCACTCCTACTAGTGAATGTAATGTAACACACGCCCATACAATGCGCACCACCCCGTGATGTTTTTCTCACTCCTACTAGTGAATGTAATGTAACACACGCCCATACAATGCGCACCACCCCTTGATGTTTTTCTCACTCCTATTAGTGAATGTAATGTAACACACACCCATACAATGCGCACCACCCCGTGATGTTTTTCTCACTCCTACTAGTGAATGTAATGTAACACACACCCATACAATGCGCACCACCCCGTGATGTTTTTCTCACTCCTACGAGTGAATGTAATGTAACACACACCCATACAATGCGCACCACCCCGTGATGTTTTTCTCACTCCTACTAGTGAATGTAATGTAACACACGCCCATACAATGCGCACCACCCCGTGATGTTTTTCTCACTCCTACTAGTGAATGTAGTGAATGTAATGTAACACACCACCCATACAATGCGCACCACCCCGTGATGTTTTTCTCACTCCTACTAGTGAATGTAATGTAACACACACCCATACAATGCGCACCACCACCGTGATGTTTTTCTCACTCCTACTAGTGAATGTAATGTAACACACAGCCATAAAATGCGCACCACCCCGTGATGTTTTTCTCACTCCTACTAGTGAATGTAATGTAACACACACCCATACAATGCGCACCACCCCGGCATGTTTTTCTCACTCCTACTAGTGAATGTACTGTAACACACACCCATACAATGCGCACCACGCCGTGATGTTTTTCTCACTCCTACTAGTGAATGTAATGTAACACACACCCATAAATGCGCAGCACCCCGTGATGTTTTTCTCACTCCTACTAGTGAATGTAATGTAACACACACCCATACAATGCGCACCACACCGTGATATTTTTTCACTCCTACTAGTGAATCTAATGTAACACAAACCCATACAATGCGCATCACCCCGTGATGTTTTCTCACTGCTACTAGTGAATGTAATGTAACACACACCCATACAATGAGCACCACCCCGTGCTGTTTTTCTCACTCCTACTAGTGAATGTAATGTAACACACACCCATACAATGCGCACCACACCGTGATTTTTTCTCACTCCTACTAGTGAATGTAATGTAACACACACCCATACAATGCGCACCACCCCGTGATGTTTTTCTCACTCCTACTAGTGAATGTAATGTAACACACACCCATACAATGCGCACCACCCCGTGATGTTTTTCTCACTCCTACTAGTGAATGTAATGTAACACACACCCATACAATGCGCACCACCCCGTGATGTTTTTCTCACTCCTACTAGTGAATGTAATGTAACACACACCCATACAATGCGCACCACCCCGTGATGTTTTTCTCACTCCTACTAGTGAATGTAATGTAACACACACCCATACAATGCGCACCACCCCGTGATGTTTTTTCACTCCTACTAGTGAATGTAATGTAACACACACCCATACAATGCGCACCACCCCGTGATGTTTTTCTCACTCCTACTAGTGAATGTAATGTAACACACACCCATACAATGCGCACCACCCCGTGATGTTTTTCTCACTCATACTAGTGAATGTAATGTAACACACACCAATACAATGCGCACCACCCCGTGATGTTTTTCTCACTCCTACTAGTGAATCTAATGTAACACACACCCATACAATGCGCATCACCCCGTGATGTTTTTCTCACTCCTACTAGTGAATGTAATGTAACACACACCCATACAATGCGCACAACCCCGTGATGTTTTTCTCACTCCTACTAGTGAATGTAATGTAACACACACCCATACATGCGCACCACCCCGTGATGATTTTCTCACTCCTACTAGTGAATGTAATGTAACACACACCCATACAATGCGCACCATCCCGTGATGTTTTTCTCACTCCTACTAGTGAATGTAATGTAACACACACCCATACAATGCGCACCACCCCGTGATGTTTTTCTCACTCCTACTAGTGAATGTAATGTAACACACACCCATACAATGCGCACCACCCGTGATGATTTTCTCACTCCTACTAGTGAATCTAATGTAACACACACCCATACAATGCGCACCACCCCGTGATGTTTTTCTCACTCCTACTAGTGAATGTAATGTAACACACACCCATACAATGCGCACCACCACGTGATGATTTTCTCACTCCTACTAGTGAATCTAATGTAACACACACCCATACAATGCGCACCACCCCGTGATGTTTTTCTCACTCCTACTAGTGAATGTAATGTAACACACACCCATACAATGCGCACCACCCCGTGATGTTTTTCTCACTCCTACTAGTGAATGTAATGTAACACACACCCATACAATGCGCACCACACCGTGATGTTTTTCTCACTCCTACTAGTGAATGTAATGTAACACACACCCATAAAATGCGCACCACCCCGTGATGTTTTTCTCACTCCTACTAGTGAATGTAATGTAACACACACCCATACAATGCGCACCACCCCGTCATGTTTTTCTCACTCCTACTAGTGAATGTACTGTAACACACACCCATACAATGCGCACCACGCCGTGATGTTTTTCTCACTCCTACTAGTGAATGTAATGTAACACACACCCATAAAATGCGCAGCACCCCGTGATGTTTTTCTCAATCCTACTAGTGAATGTAATGTAACACACACCCATACAATGCGCACCACACCGTGATATTTTTTCACTCCTACTAGTGAATCTAATGTAACACACACCCATACAATGCGCATCACCCCGTGATGTTTTTCTCACTGCTACTAGTGAATGTAATGTAACACACACCCATACAATGAGCACCACCCCGTGCTGTTTTTCTCACTCCTACTAGTGAATGTAATGTAACACACACCCATACAATGCGCACCACACCGTGATTTTTTCTCACTCCTACTAGTGAATGTAATGTAACACACACCCATACAATGCGCACCACCCCGTGATGTTTTTCTCACTCCTACTAGTGAATGTAATGTAACACACACCCATACAATGCGCACCACCCCGTGATGTTTTTCTCACTCCTACTAGTGAATGTAATGTAACACACACCCATACAATGCGCACCACCCCGTGATGTTTTTCTCACTCCTACTAGTGAATGTAATGTAACACACACCCATACAATGCGCACCACCCGTGATGTTTTTCTCACTCCTACTAGTGAATGTATGTAACACACACCCATACAATGCGCACCACCCCGTGATGTTTTTTCACTCCTACTAGTGAATGTAATGTAACACACACCCATACAATGCGCACCACCCCGTGATGTTTTTCTCACTCCTACTAGTGAATGTAATGTAACACACACCCATACAATGCGCACCACCCCGTGATGTTTTTCTCACTCATACTAGTGAATGTAATGTAACACACACCAATACAATGCGCACCACCCCGTGATGTTTTTCTCACTCCTACTAGTGAATCTAATGTAACACACACCCATACAATGCGCATCACCCCGTGATGTTTTTCTCACTCCTACTAGTGAATGTAATGTAACACACACCCATACAATGCGCACAACCCCGTGATGTTTTTCTCACTCCTACTAGTGAATGTAATGTAACACACACCCATACAATGCGCACCACCCCGTGATGATTTTCTCACTCCTACTAGTGAATGTAATGTAACACACACCCATACAATGCGCACCATCCCGTGATGTTTTTCTCACTCCTACTAGTGAATGTAATGTAACACACACCCATACAATGCGCACCACCCCGTGATGTTTTTCTCACTCCTACTAGTGAATGTAATGTAACACACACCCATACAATGCGCACCACCACGTGATGATTTTCTCACTCCTACTAGTGCATCTAATGTAACACACACCCATACAATGCGCACCACCCCGTGATGTTTTTCTAACTCCTACTAGTGAATGTAATGTAACACACACCCATACAATGCGCACCACCACGTGATGATTTTCTCACTCCTACTAGTGCATCTAATGTAACACACACCCATACAATGCGCACCACCCCGTGATGTTTTTCTAACTCCTACTAGTGAATGTAATGTAACACACACCCATACAATGCGCACCACCCCGTGATGTTTTTCTCACTCCTACTAGTGAATCTAATGTAACACACACCCATACAATGCGCACCACACCGTGATGTTTTTCTCACTCCTACTGGTGAATGTAATGTAACACACACCCATACAATGCGCACCACCCCGTGATGTTTTTCTCACTCCTACTAGTGAATGTAATGTAACACACACCCATACAATGCGCACCACCCCGTGATGTTTTTCTCACTCCTACTAGAGAATGTAATGTAACACACACCCATACAATGCGCACCACCCCGTGATGTTTTTCTCACTCCTACTAGTGAATGTAATGTAACACACACCCATACAATGCGCACCACCCCGTGATGTTTTTCTCACTCCTAGTAGTGAATGTAATGTAACACACACCCATACAATGCGCACCACCCCGTGATGTTTTTCTCACTCCTACTAGTGAATGTAATGTAACACACACCCATACAATGCGCACCACCCCGTGATGTTTTTCTCACTCCTACTAGTGAATGTAATGTAACACACACCCATACAATGCGCACCACCCCGTGATGTTTTTCTCACTCCTACTAGTGAATGTAATGTAACACACACCCATACAATGCGCACCACCCCGTGATGTTTTTCTCACACCTACTAGTGAATGTAATGTAACACACACCCATACAATGCGCACCACCCCGTGATGTTTTTCTCACTCCTACTAGTGAATATAATGTAACACACACCCATACAATGCGCACCACCCCGTGATGTTTTTCTCACTCCTACTAGTGAATGTAATGTAACACACACCCATACAATGCGCACCACCCCGTGATGTTTTTCTCACTCCTACTAGTGAATGTAATGTAACACACACCCATACAATGCGCACCACCCCGTGATGTTTTTCTCACTCCTAGTAGTGAATGTAATGTAACAAACACCCATACAATGCGCACCACCACGTGATGTTTTTCCACTCCTACTAGTGAATGTAGTGTAACACACACCCATACAAGGCGCACCACCCCGTGATGTTTTTCTCACTCCTACAAGTGAATGTAGTGTAACACACACCCATACAATGCGCACCACCCCGTGATGTTTTTCTCACTCCTGCTAGTGAATGTAATGTAACACACACCCATACAATGCGCACCACCCCGTGATGTTTTTCTCACTCCTACTAGTGAATGTAATGTAACACACACCCATACAATGCGCACCACCCCGTGATGTTTTTCTCACTCCTACTAGTGAATGTAATGTAACACACACCCATACAATGCGCACCACCCCGTGATGTTTTTCTCACTCCTATTAGTGAATGTAATGTAACACACACCCATACAATGCGCACCACCCCGTGATGTTTTTCTCACTCCTACTAGTGAATGTAATGTAACACACTCCCATACAATGCCCACCACCCCGTGATGTTTTTCTCACTCCTACTAGTGAATGTAATGTAACACACGCCCATACAATGCGCACCACCCCGTGATGTTTTTCTCACTCCTACTAGTGAATGTAACGTAACACACACCCGTACAATGCGCACCACCCCGTGATGTTTTTCTCACTCCTACTAGTGAATGTAACGTAACACACACCCATACAATGCGCACCACCCCGTGATGTTTTTCTCACTCCTACTAGTGAATGTAATGTAACACACACCCATACAATGCGCACCACCCCGTGATGTTTTTCTCACTCCTACTAGTGAATGTAATGTAACACACACCCATACAATGCGCACCACCCCGTGGTGTTTTTCTCACTCCTACTAGTGAATGTAATGTAACACACACCCATACAATGCGCACCACCCCGTGGTGTTTTTCTCACTCCTATTAGTGAATGTAATGTAACACACACCCATACAATGCGCACCACCCCGTGGTGTTTTTCTCACTCCTATTAGTGAATGTAATGTAACACACACCCATACAATACGCACCACCCCGTGGTGTTTTTCTCACTCCTACTAGTGAATGTAATGTAACACACACCCATACAATGCGCACCACCCCGTGGTGTTTTTCTCACTCCTACTAGTGAATGTAATGTAACACACACCCATACAATGCGCACCACCCCGTGATGTTTTTCTCACTCCTACTAGTGAATGTAATGTAACACACGCCCATACAATGCGCACCACCCCGTGATGTTTTTCTCACTCCTACTAGTGAATGTAATGTAACACACGCCCATACAATGCGCACCACCCCGTGATGTTTTTCTCACTCCTAGTAGTGAATGTAATGTAACAAACACCCATACAATGCGCACCACCACGTGATGTTTTTCCACTCCTACTAGTGAATGTAGTGTAACACACACCCATACAATGCGCACCACCCGTGATGTTTTTCTCACTCCTACAAGTGAATGTAGTGTAACACACACCCATACAATGCGCACCACCCCGTGATGTTTTTCTCACTCCTGCTAGTGAATGTAATGTAACACACACCCATACAATGCGCACCACCCCGTGATGTTTTTCTCACTCCTACTAGTGAATGTAATGTAACACACACCCATACAATGCGCACCACCCCGTGATGTTTTTCTCACTCCTACTAGTGAATGTAATGTAACACACACCCATACAATGCGCACCACCCCGTGATGTTTTTCTCACTCCTACTAGTGAATGTAATGTAACACACACCCATACAATGCGCACCACCCCGTGATGTTTTTCTCACTCCTACTAGTGAATGTAATGTAACACACTCCCATACAATGCCCACCACCCCGTGATGTTTTTCTCACTCCTACTAGTGAATGTAATGTAACACACGCCCATACAATGCGCACCACCCCGTGATGTTTTTCTCACTCCTACTAGTGAATGTAACGTAACACACACCCGTACAATGCGCACCACCCCGTGATGTTTTTCTCACTCCTACTAGTGAATGTAACGTAACACACACCCATACAATGCGCACCACCCCGTGATGTTTTTCTCACTCCTACTAGTGAATGTAATGTAACACACACCCATACAATGCGCACCACCCCGTGATGTTTTTCTCACTCCTACTAGTGAATGTAATGTAACACACACCCATACAATGCGCACCACCCCGTGGTGTTTTTCTCACTCCTACTAGTGAATGTAATGTAACACACACCCATACAATGCGCACCACCCCGTGGTGTTTTTCTCACTCCTATTAGTGAATGTAATGTAACACACACCCATACAATGCGCACCACCCCGTGGTGTTTTTCTCACTCCTATTAGTGAATGTAATGTAACACACACCCATACAATGCGCACCACCCCGTGATGATTTTCTCACTCCTACTAGTGAATCTAATGTAACAAACACCCATGCAATGCGCACCACCCCGTGATGTTTTTCTCACTCCTACTAGTGAATGTAATGTAACACACACCCATATAATGCGCACCACCCCGTGATGTTTTTCTCACTCCTACTAATGAATGTAATGTAACACACACCCATACAATGCGCACCACCCCGTGATGTTTTTCTGACTCCTACTAGTGAATGTAATGTAACACACACCCATTCAATGCCCACCACCCCGTGATGTTTTTCTGACTCCTACTAGTGAATGTAATGTAACACACACCCATACAATGCGCACCACCCCGTGATGTTTTTCTCACTCCTACTAGTGAATGTAATGTAACACACACCCATACAATGCGCACCACCCCGTGATGTTTTTCTGACTCCTACTAGTGAATGTAATGTAACACACACCCATTCAATGCCCACCACCCCGTGATGTTTTTCTGACTCCTACTAGTGAATGTAATGTAACACACACCCATACAATGCGCACCACCCCGTGATGTTTTTCTCACTCCTACTAGTGAATGTAATGTAACACACACCCATACAATGCGCACCACCCCGTGATGTTTTTCTCACTCCTACTAGTGAATGTAATGTAACACACACCCATACAATGCGCACCACCCCGTGATGTTTTTCTCACTCCTAGTAGTGAATGTAATGTAACAAACACCCATACAATGCGCACCACCACGTGATGTTTTTCCACTCCTACTAGTGAATGTAGTGTAACACACACCCATACAATGCGCACCACCCCGTGATGTTTTTCTCACTCCTACAAGTGAATGTAGTGTAACACACACCCATACAATGCGCACCACCCCGTGATGTTTTTCTCACTCCTGCTAGTGAATGTAATGTAACACACACCCATACAATGCGCACCACCCCGTGATGTTTTTCTCACTCCTACTAGTGAATGTAATGTAACACACACCCATACAATGCGCACCACCCCGTGATGTTTTTCTCACTCCTACTAGTGAATGTAATGTAACACACACCCATACAATGCGCACCACCCCGTGATGTTTTTCTCACTCCTATTAGTGAATGTAATGTAACACACACCCATACAATGCGCACCACCCCGTGATGTTTTTCTCACTCCTACTAGTGAATGTAATGTAACACACTCCCATACAATGCCCACCACCCCGTGATGTTTTTCTCACTCCTACTAGTGAATGTAATGTAACACACGCCCATACAATGCGCACCACCCCGTGATGTTTTTCTCACTCCTACTAGTGAATGTAACGTAACACACACCCGTACAATGCGCACCACCCCGTGATGTTTTCTCACTCCTACTAGTGAATGTAACGTAACACACACCCATACAATGCGCACCACCCCGTGATGTTTTTCTCACTCCTACTAGTGAATGTAATGTAACACACACCCATACAATGCGCACCACCCCGTGATGTTTTTCTCACTCCTACTAGTGAATGTAATGTAACACACACCCATACAATGCGCACCACCCGTGGTGTTTTTCTCACTCCTACTAGTGAATGTAATGTAACACACACCCATACAATGCGCACCACCCCGTGGTGTTTTTCTCACTCCTATTAGTGAATGTAATGTAACACACACCCATACAATGCGCACCACCCCGTGGTGTTTTTCTCACTCCTATTAGTGAATGTAATGTAACACACACCCATACAATGCGCACCACCCCGTGGTGTTTTTCTCACTCCTACTAGTGAATGTAATGTAACACACACCCATACAATGCGCACCACCCCGTGGTGTTTTTCTCACTCCTACTAGTGAATGTAATGTAACACACACCCATACAATGCGCACCACCCCGTGATGTTTTTCTCACTCCTACTAGTGAATGTAATGTAACACACGCCCATACAATGCGCACCACCCCGTGATGTTTTTCTCACTCCTACTAGTGAATGTAATGTAACACACGCCCATACAATGCGCACCACCCCGTGATGTTTTTCTCACTCCTACTAGTGAATGTAATGTAACACACGCCCATACAATGCGCACCACCCCGTGATGTTTTTCTCACTCCTACTAGTGAATGTAATGTAACACACACCCATACAATGCGCACCATCCCTTGATGTTTTTCTCACTCCTATTAGTGAATGTAATGTAACACACACCCATACAATGCGCACCACCCCGTGATGTTTTTCTCACTCCTACTAGTGAATGTAATGTAACACACACCCATACAATGCGCACCACCACGTGATGTTTTTCTCACTCCTACGAGTGAATGTAATGTAACACACACCCATACAATGCGCACCACCCCGTGATGTTTTTCTCACTCCTACGAGTGAATGTAATGTAACACACACCCATACAATTCGCACCACCCCGTGATGTTTTTCTCACTCCTACTAGTGAATGTAATGTAACACACACCCATACAATGCGCACCACCCTGTGATGTTTTTCTCACTCCTACTAGTGAATGTAATGTAACACACACCCATACAATGCGCACCACCCCGTGATGTTTTTCTCACTCCTACTAGTGAATGTAATGTAACACACACCCATACAATGCGCACCACCCCGTGATGTTTTTCTCACTCCTACTAGTGAATGTAATGTAACACACACCCATACAATGCGCACCACCCTGTGATGTTTTTCTCACTCCTACTAGTGAATGTAATGTAACACACACCCATACAATGCGCACCACCCCGTGATGTTTTTCTCACTCCTACTAGTGAATGTAATGTAACACACACCCATACAATGCGCACCACCCCGTGATGTTTTTCTCACTCCTACTAGTGAATGTAATGTAACACACACCCATACAATGCGCACCACCCCGTGATGTTTTTCTCACTCCTACTAGTGAATGTAATGTAACACACACCCATACAATGCGCACCACCCCGTGATGTTTTTCTCACTCATACTAGTGAATGTAATGTAACACACACCCATACAATGCGCACCACCCCGTGATGTTTTTCTCACTCCTACTAGTGAATGTAATGTAACACACACCCATACAATGCGCACCACCCCGTGATGTTTTTCTCACTCCTACTAGTGAATGTAATGTAACACACACCCATACAATGCGCACCACCCCGTGATGTTTTTCTCACTTCATACTAGTGAATGTAATGTAACACACACCCATACAATGCGCACCACCCTGTGATGTTTTTCTCACTCATACTAGTGAATGTAATGTAACACACACCCATACAATGCGCACCACCCCGTGATGTTTTTCTCACTCCTACTAGTGAATGTAATGTAACACACGCCCATACAATGCCCACCACCCCGTGATGTTTTTCTCACTCCTACTAGTGAATGTAATGTAACACACGCCCATACAATGCGCACCACCCCGTGATGTTTTTCTCACTCCTACTAGTGAATGTAATGTAACACACGCCCATACAATGCGCACCACCCCGTGATGTTTTTCTCACTCCTACTAGTGAATGTAATGTAACACACACCCATACAATGCGCACCACCCCGTGATGTTTTTCTCACTCCTACTAGTGAATGTAATGTAACACACACCCATACAATGCGCACCACCCCTTGATGTTTTTCTCACTCCTATTAGTGAATGTAATGTAACACACACCCATACAATGCGCACCACCCCGTGATGTTTTTCTCACTCCTGCTAGTGAATGTAATGTAACACACACCCATACAATGCGCACCACCCCGTGATGTTTTTCTCACTCCTACTAGTGAATGTAATGTAACACACACCCATACAATGCGCACCACCCCGTGATGTTTTTCTCACTCCTACTAGTGAATGTAATGTAACACACACCCATACAATGCGCACCACCCCGTGATGTTTTTCTCACTCCTACTAGTGAATGTAATGTAACACACACCCATACAATGCGCACCACCCTGTGATGTTTTTCTCACTCCTACTAGTGAATGTAATGTAACACACACCCATACAATGCGCACCACCCCGTGATGTTTTTCTCACTCCTACTAGTGAATGTAATGTAACACACACCCATACAATGCGCACCACCCCGTGATGTTTTTCTCACTCCTACTAGTGAATGTAATGTAACACACACCCATACAATGCGCACCACCCCGTGATGTTTTTCTCACTCCTACTAGTGAATGTAATGTAACACACTCCCATACAATGCCCACCACCCCGTGATGTTTTTCTCACTCCTACTAGTGAATGTAATGTAACACACGCCCGTACAATGCGCACCACCCCGTGATGTTTTTCTCACTCCTACTAGTGAATGTAACGTAACACACACCCGTACAATGCGCACCACCCCGTGATGTTTTTCTCACTCCTACTAGTGAATGTAATGTAACACACACCCATACAATGCGCACCACCCCGTGATGTTTTTCTCACTCCTACTAGTGAATGTAATGTAACACACACCCATACAATGCGCACCACCCCGTGATGTTTTTCTCACTCCTACTAGTGAATGTAATGTAACACACACCCATACAATGCGCACCACCCCGTGGTGTTTTTCTCACTCCTATTAGTGAATGTAATGTAACACACACCCATACAATGCGCACCAGCCCGTGGTGTTTTTCTCACTCCTATTAGTGAATGTAATGTAACACACACCCATACAATGCGCACCACCCCGTGGTGTTTTTCTCACTCCTATTAGTGAATGTAATGTAACACACACCCATACAATGCGCACCACCCCGTGGTGTTTTTCTCACTCCTACTAGTGAATGTAATGTAACACACACCCATACAATGCGCACCACCCCGTGATGTTTTTCTCACTCCTACTAGTGAATGTAATGTAACACACACCCATACAATGCGCACCACCCCGTGATGTTTTTCTCACTCCTACTAGTGAATGTAATGTAACACACGCCCATACAATGCGCACCACCCCGTGATGTTTTTCTCACTCCTACTAGTGAATGTAATGTAACACACGCCCATACAATGCGCACCACCCCATGATGTTTTTCTCACTCCTACTAGTGAATGTAATGTAACACACGCCCATACAATGCGCACCACCCCGTGATGTTTTTCTCACTCCTATTAGTGAATGTAATGTAACACACACCCATACAATGCGCACCACCCCGTGATGTTTTTCTCACTCCTTCTAGTGAATGTAATGTAACACACACCCATACAATGCGCACCACCCCGTGATGTTTTTCTCACTCCTACGAGTGAATGTAATGTAACACACGCCCATACAATGCGCACCACCCCGTGATGTTTTTCTCACTCCTACTAGTGAATGTAACGTAACACACACCCGTACAATGCGCACCACCCCGTGATGTTTTTCTCACTCCTACTAGTGAATGTAACGTAACACACACCCATACAATGCGCACCACCCCGTGATGTTTTTCTCACTCCTACTAGTGAATGTAATGTAACACACACCCATACAATGCGCACCACCCCGTGATGTTTTTCTCACTCCTACTAGTGAATGTAATGTAACACACACCCATACAATGCGCACCACCCCGTGGTGTTTTTCTCACTCCTACTAGTGAATGTAATGTAACACACACCCATACAATGCGCACCACCCCGTGGTGTTTTTCTCACTCCTATTAGTGAATGTAATGTAACACACACCCATACAATGCGCACCACCCCGTGGTGTTTTTCTCACTCCTATTAGTGAATGTAATGTAACACACACCCATACAATGCGCACCACCCCGTGGTGTTTTTCTCACTCCTACTAGTGAATGTAATGTAACACACACCCATACAATGCGCACCACCCCGTGGTGTTTTTCTCACTCCTACTAGTGAATGTAATGTAACACACACCCATACAATGCGCACCACCCCGTGATGTTTTTCTCACTCCTACTAGTGAATGTAATGTAACACACGCCCATACAATGCGCACCACCCCGTGATGTTTTTCTCACTCCTACTAGTGAATGTAATGTAACACACGCCCATACAATGCGCACCACCCCGTGATGTTTTTCTCACTCCTACTAGTGAATGTAATGTAACACACGCCCATACAATGCGCACCACCCCGTGATGTTTTTCTCACTCCTACTAGTGAATGTAATGTAACACACACCCATACAATGCGCACCATCCCTTGATGTTTTTCTCACTCCTATTAGTGAATGTAATGTAACACACACCCATACAATGCGCACCACCCCGTGATGTTTTTCTCACTCCTACTAGTGAATGTAATGTAACACACACCCATACAATGCGCACCACCACGTGATGTTTTTCTCACTCCTACGAGTGAATGTAATGTAACACACACCCATACAATGCGCACCACCCCGTGATGTTTTTCTCACTCCTACGAGTGAATGTAATGTAACACACACCCATACAATTCGCACCACCCCGTGATGTTTTTCTCACTCCTACTAGTGAATGTAATGTAACACACACCCATACAATGCGCACCACCCTGTGATGTTTTTCTCACTCCTACTAGTGAATGTAATGTAACACACACCCATACAATGCGCACCACCCCGTGATGTTTTTCTCACTCCTACTAGTGAATGTAATGTAACACACACCCATACAATGCGCACCACCCCGTGATGTTTTTCTCACTCCTACTAGTGAATGTAATGTAACACACACCCATACAATGCGCACCACCCTGTGATGTTTTTCTCACTCCTACTAGTGAATGTAATGTAACACACACCCATACAATGCGCACCACCCCGTGATGTTTTTCTCACTCCTACTAGTGAATGTAATGTAACACACACCCATACAATGCGCACCACCCCGTGATGTTTTTCTCACTCCTACTAGTGAATGTAATGTAACACACACCCATACAATGCGCACCACCCCGTGATGTTTTTCTCACTCCTACTAGTGAATGTAATGTAACACACACCCATACAATGCGCACCACCCCGTGATGTTTTTCTCACTCATACTAGTGAATGTAATGTAACACACACCCATACAATGCGCACCACCCCGTGATGTTTTTCTCACTCCTACTAGTGAATGTAATGTAACACACACCCATACAATGCGCACCACCCCGTGATGTTTTTCTCACTCCTACTAGTGAATGTAATGTAACACACACCCATACAATGCGCACCACCCCGTGATGTTTTTCTCATTCCTACTAGTGAATGTAATGTAACACACACCCATACAATGCGCACCACCCTGTGATGTTTTTCTCACTCATACTAGTGAATGTAATGTAACACACACCCATACAATGCGCACCACCCCGTGATGTTTTTCTCACTCCTACTAGTGAATGTAATGTAACACACGCCCATACAATGCCCACCACCCCGTGATGTTTTTCTCACTCCTACTAGTGAATGTAATGTAACACACGCCCATACAATGCGCACCACCCCGTGATGTTTTTCTCACTCCTACTAGTGAATGTAATGTAACACACGCCCATACAATGCGCACCACCCCGTGATGTTTTTCTCACTCCTACTAGTGAATGTAATGTAACACACACCCATACAATGCGCACCACCCCGTGATGTTTTTCTCACTCCTACTAGTGAATGTAATGTAACACACACCCATACAATGCGCACCACCCCTTGATGTTTTTCTCACTCCTATTAGTGAATGTAATGTAACACACACCCATACAATGCGCACCACCCCGTGATGTTTTTCTCACTCCTGCTAGTGAATGTAATGTAACACACACCCATACAATGCGCACCACCCCGTGATGTTTTTCTCACTCCTACTAGTGAATGTAATGTAACACACACCCATACAATGCGCACCACCCCGTGATGTTTTTCTCACTCCTACTAGTGAATGTAATGTAACACACACCCATACAATGCGCACCACCCCGTGATGTTTTTCTCACTCCTACTAGTGAATGTAATGTAACACACACCCATACAATGCGCACCACCCTGTGATGTTTTTCTCACTCCTACTAGTGAATGTAATGTAACACACACCCATACAATGCGCACCACCCCGTGATGTTTTTCTCACTCCTACTAGTGAATGTAATGTAACACACACCCATACAATGCGCACCACCCCGTGATGTTTTTCTCACTCCTACTAGTGAATGTAATGTAACACACACCCATACAATGCGCACCACCCCGTGATGTTTTTCTCACTCCTACTAGTGAATGTAATGTAACACACTCCCATACAATGCCCACCACCCCGTGATGTTTTTCTCACTCCTACTAGTGAATGTAATGTAACACACGCCCGTACAATGCGCACCACCCCGTGATGTTTTTCTCACTCCTACTAGTGAATGTAACGTAACACACACCCGTACAATGCGCACCACCCCGTGATGTTTTTCTCACTCCTACTAGTGAATGTAATGTAACACACACCCATACAATGCGCACCACCCCGTGATGTTTTTCTCACTCCTACTAGTGAATGTAATGTAACACACACCCATACAATGCGCACCACCCCGTGATGTTTTTCTCACTCCTACTAGTGAATGTAATGTAACACACACCCATACAATGCGCACCACCCCGTGGTGTTTTTCTCACTCCTATTAGTGAATGTAATGTAACACACACCCATACAATGCGCACCAGCCCGTGGTGTTTTTCTCACTCCTATTAGTGAATGTAATGTAACACACACCCATACAATGCGCACCACCCCGTGGTGTTTTTCTCACTCCTATTAGTGAATGTAATGTAACACACACCCATACAATGCGCACCACCCCGTGGTGTTTTTCTCACTCCTACTAGTGAATGTAATGTAACACACACCCATACAATGCGCACCACCCCGTGATGTTTTTCTCACTCCTACTAGTGAATGTAATGTAACACACGCCCATACAATGCGCACCACCCCGTGATGTTTTTCTCACTCCTACTAGTGAATGTAATGTAACACACGCCCATACAATGCGCACCACCCCGTGATGTTTTTCTCACTCCTACTAGTGAATGTAATGTAACACACGCCCATACAATGCGCACCACCCGTGATGTTTTCTCACTCCTACTAGTGAATGTAATGTAACACACACGCCCATACAATGCGCACCACCCCGTGATGTTTTTCTCACTCCTATTAGTGAATGTAATGTAACACACACCCATACAATGCGCACCACCCCGTGATGTTTTTCTCACTCCTTCTAGTGAATGTAATGTAACACACACCCATACAATGCGCACCACCCCGTGATGTTTTTCTCACTCCTACGAGTGAATGTAATGTAACACACACACATACAATGCGCACCACCCCGTGATGTTTTTCTCACTCCTACGAGTGAATGTAATGTAACACACACCCATACAATGCGCACCACCCCGTGATGTTTTTCTCACTCCTACTAGTGAATGTAATGTAACACACACCCATACAATGCGCACCACCCTGTGATGTTTTTCTCACTCCTACTAGTGAATGTAATGTAACACACACCCATACAATGCGCACCACCCCGTGATGTTTTTCTCACTCCTACTAGTGAATGTAATGTAACACACACCCATACAATGCGCACCACCCCGTGATGTTTTTCTCACTCCTACTAGTGAATGTAATGTAACACACACCCATACAATGCGCACCACCCCGTGGTGTTTTTCTCACTCCTATTAGTGAATGTAATGTAACACACACCCATACAATGCGCACCACCCCGTGGTGTTTTTCTCACTCCTATTAGTGAATGTAATGTAACACACACCCATACAATGCGCACCACCCCGTGATGTTTTTCTCACTCCTACTAGTGAATGTAATGTAACACGCACCCATACAATGCGCACCACCCCGTGATGTTTTTCTCACTCCTACTAGTGAATGTAATGTAACACGCACCCATACAATGCCCACCACCCCGTGATGTTTTTCTCACTCCTACTAGTGAATGTAATGTAACACGCACCCATACAATGCGCACCACCCGTGATGTTTTTCTCACTCCTACTAGTGAATGTAATGTAACACGCACCCATACAATGCGCACCACCCCGTGATGTTTTTCTCACTCCTACTAGTGAATGTAATGTAACACACACCCATACAATGCGCACCACCCTGTGATGTTTTTCTCACTCCTACTAGTGAATGTAATGTAACACACACCCATACAATGCGCACCACCCCGTGATGTTTTTCTCACTCCTACTAGTGAATGTAATGTAACACACACCCATACAATGCGCACCACCCCGTGATGTTTTTCTCACTCCTACTAGTGAATGTAATGTAACACACACCCATACAATGCGCACCACCCCGTGATGTTTTTCTCACTCCTACTAGTGAATGTAATGTAACACACACCCATACAATGCGCACCACCCCGTGATGTTTTTCTCACTCCTACTAGTGAATGTAATGTAACACACACCCATACAATGCGCACCACCCCGTGATGTTTTTCTCACTCCTACTAGTGAATGTAATGTAACACACACCCATACAATGCGCACCACCCCGTGATGTTTTTCTCACTCCTACTAGTGAATGTAATGTAACACACACCCATACAATGCGCACCACCCCGTGATGTTTTTCTCACTCCTACTAGTGAATGTAATGTAACACACACCCATACAATGCGCACCACCCTGTGATGTTTTTCTCACTCATACTAGTGAATGTAATGTAACACACACCCATACAATGCGCACCACCCCGTGATGTTTTTCTCACTCCTACTAGTGAATGTAATGTAACACACGCCCATACAATGCCCACCACCCCGTGATGTTTTTCTCACTCCTACTAGTGAATGTAATGTAACACACGCCCATACAATGCGCACCACCCCGTGATGTTTTTCTCACTCCTACTAGTGAATGTAATGTAACACACGCCCATACAATGCGCACCACCCCGTGATGTTTTTCTCACTCCTACTAGTGAATGTAATGTAACACACACCCATACAATGCGCACCACCCCGTGATGTTTTTCTCACTCCTACTAGTGAATGTAATGTAACACACACCCATACAATGCGCACCACCCCTTGATGTTTTTCTCACTCCTATTAGTGAATGTAATGTAACACACACCCATACAATGCGCACCACCCCGTGATGTTTTTCTCACTCCTGCTAGTGAATGTAATGTAACACACACCCATACAATGCGCACCACCCCGTGATGTTTTTCTCACTCCTACTAGTGAATGTAATGTAACACACACCCATACAATGCGCACCACCCCGTGATGTTTTTCTCACTCCTACTAGTGAATGTAATGTAACACACACCCATACAATGCGCACCACCCCGTGATGTTTTTCTCACTCCTACTAGTGAATGTAATGTAACACACACCCATACAATGCGCACCACCCTGTGATGTTTTTCTCACTCCTACTAGTGAATGTAATGTAACACACACCCATACAATGCGCACCACCCCGTGGTTTTTTTCTCACTCCTATTAGTGAATGTAATGTAACACACACCCATACAATGCGCACCACCCCGTGGTGTTTTTCTCACTCCTACTAGTGAATGTAATGTAACACACGCCCATACAATGCGCACCACCCCGTGATGTTTTTCTCACTCCTACTAGTGAATGTAATGTAACACACGCCCATACAATGCGCACCACCCCGTGATGTTTTTCTCACTCCTACTAGTGAATGTAATGTAACACACACCCATACAATGCGCACCACCCCTTGATGTTTTTCTCACTCCTATTAGTGAATGTAATGTAACACACACCCATACAATGCGCACCACCCCGTGATGTTTTTCTCACTCCTGCTAGTGAATGTAATGTAACACACACCCATACAATGCGCACCACCCCGTGATGTTTTTCTCACTCCTACTAGTGAATGTAATGTAACACACACCCATACAATGCGCACCACCCCGTGATCTTTTTCTCACTCCTACTAGTGAATGTAATGTAACACACACCCATACAATGCGCACCACCCCGTGATGTTTTTCTCACTCCTACTAGTGAATGTAATGTAACACACACCCATACAATGCGCACCACCCTGTGATGTTTTTCTCACTCCTACTAGTGAATGTAATGTAACACACACCCATACAATGCGCACCACCCCGTGATGTTTTTCTCACTCCTACTAGTGAATGTAATGTAACACACACCCATACAATGCGCACCACCCCGTGATGTTTTTCTCACTCCTACTAGTGAATGTAATGTAACACACACCCATACAATGCGCACCACCCCGTGGTGTTTTTCTCACTCCTATTAGTGAATGTAATGTAACACACACCCATACAATGCGCACCACCCCGTGGTGTTTTTCTCACTCCTATTAGTGAATGTAATGTAACACACACCCATACAATGCGCACCACCCCGTGATGTTTTTCTCACTCCTACTAGTTAATGTAATGTAACACGCACCCATACAATGCGCACCACCCCGTGATGTTTTTCTCACTCCTACTAGTGAATGTAATGTAACACGCACCCATACAATGCCCACCACCCCGTGATGTTTTTCTCACTCCTACTAGTGAATGTAATGTAACACGCACCCATACAATGCGCACCACCCCGTGATGTTTTTCTCACTCCTACTAGTGAATGTAATGTAACACACACCCATACAATGCGCACCACCCCGTGATGTTTTTCTCACTCCTTTTAGTGAATGTAATGTAACACACACCCATACAATGCGCACCACCCCGTGATGTTTTTCTCACTCCTACTAGTGAATCTAATGTAACACACACCCATGCAATGCGCACCACCCCGTGATGTTTTTCTCACTCCTACTAGTGAATGTAATGTAAAACACACCCATACAATGCGCACCACCCCGTGATGTTTTTCTCACTCCTACTAGTGAATGTAATGTAACACACACCCATACAATGCGCACCACCCCGTGATGTTTTTCTCACTCCTACGAGTGAATGTAATGTAACACACACCCATACAATGCGCACCACCCCGTGATGTTTTCTCACTCCTACTAGTGAATGTAATGTAACACACACCCATACAATGCGCACCACCCCGTGATGTTTTTCTCACTCCTTTTAGTGAATGTAATGTAACACACACCCATACAATGCGCACCACCCCGTGATGTTTTTCTCACTCCTACTAGTGAATGTAATGTAACACACACCCATACAATGCCCACCACCCCGTGATGTTTTTCTCACTCCTACTAGTGAATGTAATGTAACACACACCCATACAATGCGCACCACCCCGTGATGTTTTTCTCACTCCTACTAGTGAATGTAATGTAAAACACACCCATACAATGCGCACCACCCCATGATGTTTTTCTCACTCCTACTAGTGAATGTAATGTAACACACACCCATACAATGCCCACCACCCCGTGATGTTTTTCGCACTCCTACTAGTGAATGTAATGTAACACACACCTATACAATGCGCACCACCCCGTGATGTTTTTCTCACTCTTATTAGTGAATGTAATGTAACACACACCCATACAATGCGCACCACCCCGTGATGTTTTTCTCACTCCTACTAGTGAATGTAATGTAACACACACCCATACAATGCGCACCACCCCGTGATGTTTTTCTCACTCCTACTTGTGAATGTAATGTAACACACACCCATACAATGCGCACCACCCCGTGATGTTTTTCTCACTCCTACTAGTGAATGTAATGTAACACACACCCATACAATGCCCACCACCCCGTGATGTTTTTCTCACTCCTACTAGTGAATGTAATGTAACACACACCCATACAATGCGCACCACCCCGTGATGTTTTTCTCACTCCTACTAGTGAATGTAATGTAACACATACCCATACAATGCCCACCACCCCGTGATGTTTTTCTCACTCCTACTAGTGAATGTAATGTAACACACACCCATACAATGCGCACCACCCCGTGATGTTTTTCTCACTCCTACTAGTGAATGTAATGTAACACACAGCCATACAATGCGCACCACCCCGTGATGTTTTTCTCACTCCTTTTAGTGAATGTAATGTAACACACACCCATAAAATGCGCACCACCCCGTGATGTTTTTTTCACTCCTACTAGTGAATGTAATGTAACACACACCCATACAATGCGCACCACCCCGTGATGTTTTTCTCACTCCTACTAGTGAATGTAATGTAACACACACCCATACAATGCGCACCACCCCGTGATGTTTTTCTCACTCCTACTAGTGAATGTAATGTAACACACACCCATACAATGCGCACCACCCCGTGATGTTTTTCTCACTCCTACGAGTGAATGTAATGTAACACACACCCATACAATGCGCACCACCCCGTGATGTTTTTCTCACTCCTACTAGTGAATGTAATGTAACACACACCCATAAAATGCGCACCACCCCGTGATGTTTTTCTCACTCCTACTAGTGAATGTAATGTAACACACACCCATACAATGCGCACCACCCCGTGATGTTTTTCTCACTCCTACTAGTGAATGTAATGTAACACACACCCATACAATGCGCACCACCCCGTGATGTTTTTCTCACTCCTACGAGTGAATGTAATGTAACACACACCCATACAATGCGCACCGCTCCGTGATGTTTTTCTCACTCCTACGAGTGAATGTAATGTAACACACACCCATACAATGCGCACCACCCCGTGATGTTTTTCTCACTCCTACTAGTGAATCTAATGTAACACACACTCATACGATGCGCACCACCCCGTGATGTTTTTCTCACTGCTACCAGTGAATGTAATGTAACACACCCATACAATGCGCACCACCCCGTGATGTTTTTCTCACTCCTACTAGTGAATGTAATGTAACACACACCCATACAATGCGCACCACCCCGTGATGTTTTTCTCACTCCTACTAGTGAATGTAATGTAACACACACCCATACAATGCGCACCACCCCGTGATGTTTTTCTCAGTCCTACTAGTGAATGTAATGTAACACACACCCATACAATGCCCACCACCCCGTGATGTTTTTTCACTCCTACTAGTGAATGTAATGTAACACACACCCATACAATGCGCACCACCCCGTGATGTTTTTCTCACTCCTACTAGTGAATGTAATGTAACACACACCCATACAATGCGCACCACCCCGTGATGTTTTTCTCACTCCTACTAGTGAATGTAATGTAACACATACCCATACAATGCCCACCACCCCGTGATGTTTTTCTCACTCCTACTAGTGAATGTAATGTAACACACACCCATACAATGCGCACCACCCCGTGATGTTTTTCTCACTCCTACTAGTGAATGTAATGTAACACACAGCCATACAATGCGCACCACCCCGTGATGTTTTTCTCACTCCTTTTAGTGAATGTAATGTAACACACACCCATAAAATGCGCACCACCCCGTGATGTTTTTTTCACTCCTACTAGTGAATGTAATGTAACACACACCCATACAATGCGCACCACCCCGTGATGTTTTTCTCACTCCTACTAGTGAATGTAATGTAACACACACCCATACAATGCGCACCACCCCGTGATGTTTTTCTCACTCCTACTAGTGAATGTAATGTAACACACACCCATACAATGCGCACCACCCCGTGATGTTTTTCTCACTCCTACGAGTGAATGTAATGTAACACACACCCATACAATGCGCACCACCCCGTGATGTTTTTCTCACTCCTACTAGTGAATGTAATGTAACACACACCCATAAAATGCGCACCACCCCGTGATGTTTTTCTCACTCCTACTAGTGAATGTAATGTAACACACACCCATACAATGCGCACCACCCCGTGATGTTTTTCTCACTCCTACTAGTGAATGTAATGTAACACACACCCATACAATGCGCACCACCCCGTGATGTTTTTCTCACTCCTACGAGTGAATGTAATGTAACACACACCCATACAATGCGCACCGCTCCGTGATGTTTTTCTCACTCCTACGAGTGAATGTAATGTAACACACACCCATACAATGCGCACCACCCCGTGATGTTTTTCTCACTCCTACTAGTGAATCTAATGTAACACACACTCATACAATGCGCACCACCCCGTGATGTTTTTCTCACTGCTACCAGTGAATGTAATGTAACACACCCATACAATGCGCACCACCCCGTGATGTTTTTCTCACTCCTACTAGTGAATGTAATGTAACACACACCCATACAATGCGCACCACCCCGTGATGTTTTTCTCACTCCTACTAGTGAATGTAATGTAACACACACCCATACAATGCGCACCACCCCGTGATGTTTTTCTCAGTCCTACTAGTGAATGTAATGTAACACACACCCATACAATGCCCACCACCCCGTGATGTTTTTTCACTCCTACTAGTGAATGTAATGTAACACACACCCATACAATGCGCACCACCCCGTGATGTTTTTCTCACTCCTACTAGTGAATGTAATGTAACACACACCCATACAATGCGCACCACCCCGTGATGTTTTTCTCACACCTACTAGTGATTCTAATGTAACACTCACCTGTACAATGCGCACCACCCCGTGATGTTTTTCTCACTCCTACTAGTGAATGTAATGTAACACACACCCATACAATGCGCACCACCCCGTGATGTTTTTCTCACTCCTTTTAGTGAATGTAATGTAACACACACCCATACAATGCGCACCACCCCGTGATGTTTTTCTCACTCCTACGAGTGAATGTAATGTAACACACACCCATACAATGCGCACCACCCCGTGATGTTTTTCTCACTCCTACTAGTGAATGTAATGTAACACACACCCATACAATGCGCACCACCCCGTGATGTTTTTCTCACTCCTACTAGTGAATGTAATGTAACACACACCCATACAATGCGCACCACCCCGTGATGTTTTTCTCACTCGTACTAGTGAATGTAATGTAACACACACCCATACAATGCGCACCACCCCGTGATGATTTTCTCACTCCTACTAGTGAATGTAATGTAACACACACCCATACAATGCGCACCACCCCGTGATGTTTTTCTCACTCCTACTAGTGAATGTAATGTAACACACACCCATACAATGCGCACCACCCCGTGATGTTTTTCTCACTCCTACTAGTGAATGTAATGTAACACAAACCCATACAATGCGCACCACCCCGTGATGTTTTTCTCACTCCTACTAGTGAATGTAATGTTACACACATCCATACAATGCGCACCACCCCATGATGTTTTTCTCACTCCTACTTGTGAATGTAATGTAACACACACCCATACAATGCGCACCACCCCGTGATGTTTTTCTCACTCCTAGTAGTGAATGTAATGTAACACACACCCATACAATGCGCACCACCCCGTGATGTTTTTATCACTCCTATGCGTGAATGTAATGTAACACACACCCATACAATGCGCACCACCCCGTGATGTATTTCTCACTCCTACGAGTGAATGTAATGTAACACACACCCATACAATGCGCACCACCCCGTGATGTTTTTCTCACTCCTACGAGTGAATGTAATGTAACACAACCATACAATGCGCACCACCCCGTGATGTTTTTCTCACTCCTACTAGTGAATGTAATGTAACACACACCCATACAATGCGCACCACCCCGTGATGTTTTTCTCACTCCTACTAGTGAGTGTAATGTAACACACACCCATACAATGCGCACCACCCCGTGATGTTTTTCTCACTCCTACTAGTGAGTGTAATGTACCACGCACCCATACAATGCGCACCACCCCGTGATGTTTTTCTCACTCCTACTAGTGAATCTAATGTAACACGCACCCATACAATACGCACCACCCCGTGATGTTTTTCTCACTCCTACTAGTGAATGAAATGTAACACACACCCATACAATGCGCACCACCCCGTGATGTTTTTCTCACTCCTACTAGTGAATGTAATGTAAAACACACCCATACAATGCGCACCACCCCGTGATGTTTTTCTCACTCCTACTAGTGAATGTAATGTAACACACACCCATACAATGCGCACCACCCCGTGATGTTTTTCTCACTCCAACTAGTGAATGAAATGTAACACACACCCATACAATGCGCACCACCCCGTGATGTTTTTCTCACTCCTACTAGTGAATGTAATGTAACACACACCCATACAATGCGCACCAACCCGTGATGATTTTCTCACTCCTACTAGTGAATGTAATGTAACACACACCCATACAATGCGCACCACCCCGTGATGTTTTTCTCACTCCTACTAGTGAAAGTAATGTAACACACACCCATACAATGCGCACCACCCCGTGATGTTTTTCTCACTCCTACTAGTGAATGTAATGTAACACACACAAATACAGTGCGCACCACCGCGTGATGTTTTTCTCACTCCTACTAGTGAATGTAATGTAACACACACCCATACAATGCGCACCACCCCGTGATGTTTTTCCCACTCCTACTTGTGAATGTAATGTAACACACACCCATACAATGCGCACCACCCCGTGATGTTTTTCTCACTCCTACTAGTGAATGTAATGTAACACACACCCATACAATGCGCACCACCCCGTGATGTTTTTCTCACTCCTACTAGTGAATGTAATGTAACACACACCCATACAATGCGCACCACCCCGTGATGTTTTTCTCACTCCTACTAGTGAATGTAATGTAACACACACCCATACAATGCGCACCACCCCGTGATGTTTTTCTCACTCCTACTAGTGAATGTAATGTAACACACACCCATGCAATGCGCACCACCCCGTGATGTTTTTCTAACTCCTACTAGTGAATGTAATGTAACACACACCCATGCAATGCGCACCACCCCGTGATGTTTTTCTCACTCCTACTAGTGAATGTAATGTAACACACACCCATACAATGCGCACCACCCCGTGATGTTTTTCTCACTCCTACTAGTGAATGTAATGTAACACACACCCATACAATGCGCACCACCCCGTGATGTTTTTCTCACTCCTACTTGTGAATGTAATGTAACACACACCCATACAATGCGCACCACCCCGTGATGTTTTTCTCACTCCTACTAGTGAATGTAATGTAACACACACCCATACAATGCCCACCACCCCGTGATGTTTTTCTCACTCCTACTAGTGAATGTAATGTAACACACACCCATACAATGCGCACCACCCCGTGATGTTTTTCTCACTCCTACTAGTGAATGTAATGTAACACACACCCATACAATGCCCACCACCCCGTGATGTTTTTCTCACTCCTACTAGTGAATGTAATGTAACACACACCCATACAATGCGCACCACCCCGTGATGTTTTTCTCACTCCTACTAGTGAATGTAATGTAACACACACCCATACAATGCGCACCACCCCGTGATGTTTTTCTCACTCCTTTTAGTGAATGTAATGTAACACACACCCATACAATGCGCACCACCCCGTGATGTTTTTTTCACTCCTACTAGTGAATGTAATGTAACACACACCCATACAATGCGCACCACCCCGTGATGTTTTTCTCACTCCTACTAGTGAATGTAATGTAACACACACCCATAGAATGCGCACCACCCCGTGATGTTTTTCTCACTCCTACAAGTGAATGTAATGTAACACACACCCATACAATGCGCACCACCCCGTGATGTTTTTCTCACTCCTACGAGTGAATGTAATGTAACACACACCCATACAATGCGCACCACCCCGTGATGTTTTTCTCACTCCTACTAGTGAATGTAATGTAACACACACACATAAAATGCGCACCACCCCGTGATGTTTTTCTCACTCCTACTAGTGAATGTAATGTAACACACACCCATACAATGCGCACCACCCCGTGATGTTTTTCTCACTCCTACTAGTGAATGTAATGTAACACACACCCATACAATGCGCACCACCCCGTGATGTTTTTCTCACTCCTACGAGTGAATGTAATGTAACACACACCCATACAATGCGCACCGCTCCGTGATGTTTTTCTAACTCCTACGAGTGAATGTAATGTAACACACACCCATACAATGCGCACCACCCCGTGATGTTTTTCTCACTCCTACTAGTGAATCTAATGTAACACACACTCATACAATGCGCACCACCCCGTGATGTTTTTCTCACTGCTACTAGTGAATGTAATGTAACACACCCATACAATGCGCACCACCCCGTGATTTTTTTCTCACTCCTACTAGTGAATGTAATGTAACACACACCCATACAATGCGCACCACCCCGTGATGTTTTTCTCAGTCCTACTAGTGAATGTAATGTAACACACACCCATACAATGCACACCACCCCGTGATGTTTTTTCACTCCTACTAGTGAATGTAATGTAACACACACCCATACAATGCGCACCACCCCGTGATGTTTTTCTCACTCCTACTAGTGAATGTAATGTAACACACACCCATACAATGCGCACCATCCCGTGATGTTTTTCTCACACCTACTAGTGATTCTAATGTAACACTCACCTGTACAATGCGCACCACCCCGTGATGTTTTTCTCACTCCTACTAGTGAATGTAATGTAACACACACCCATACAATGCGCACCACCCCGTGATGTTTTTCTCACTCCTTTTAGTGAATGTAATGTAACACACACCCATACAATGCGCACCACCCCGTGATGTTTTTCTCACTCCTACGAGTGAATGTAATGTAACACACACCCATACAATGCGCACCGCTCCGTGATGTTTTTCTCACTCCTACGAGTGAATGTAATGTAACACACACCCATACAATGCGCACCACCCCGTGATGTTTTTCTCACTCCTACTAGTGAATCTAATGTAACACACACTCATACAATGCGCACCACCCCGTGATGTTTTTCTCACTGCTACCAGTGAATGTAATGTAACACACCCATACAATGCGCACCACCCCGTGATGTTTTTCTCACTCCTACTAGTGAATGTAATGTAACACACACCCATACAATGCGCACCACCCCGTGATGTTTTTCTCACTCCTACTAGTGAATGTAATGTAACACACACCCATACAATGCGCACCACCCCGTGATGTTTTTCTCAGTCCTACTAGTGAATGTAATGTAACACACACCCATACAATGCCCACCACCCCGTGATGTTTTTTCACTCCTACTAGTGAATGTAATGTAACACACACCCATACAATGCGCACCACCCCGTGATGTTTTTCTCACTCCTACTAGTGAATGTAATGTAACACACACCCATACAATGCGCACCACCCCGTGATGTTTTTCTCACTCCTTTTAGTGAATGTAATGTAACACACACCCATACAATGCGCACCACCCCGTGATGTTTTTTTCACTCCTACTAGTGAATGTAATGTAACACACACCCATACAATGCGCACCACCCCGTGATGTTTTTCTCACTCCTACTAGTGAATGTAATGTAACACACACCCATAGAATGCGCACCACCCCGTGATGTTTTTCTCACTCCTACAAGTGAATGTAATGTAACACACACCCATACAATGCGCACCACCCCGTGATGTTTTTCTCACTCCTACGAGTGAATGTAATGTAACACACACCCATACAATGCGCACCACCCCGTGATGTTTTTCTCACTCCTACTAGTGAATGTAATGTAACACACACACATAAAATGCGCACCACCCCGTGATGTTTTTCTCACTCCTACTAGTGAATGTAATGTAACACACACCCATACAATGCGCACCACCCCGTGATGTTTTTCTCACTCCTACTAGTGAATGTAATGTAACACACACCCATACAATGCGCACCACCCCGTGATGTTTTTCTCACTCCTACGAGTGAATGTAATGTAACACACACCCATACAATGCGCACCGCTCCGTGATGTTTTTCTAACTCCTACGAGTGAATGTAATGTAACACACACCCATACAATGCGCACCACCCCGTGATGTTTTTCTCACTCCTACTAGTGAATCTAATGTAACACACACTCATACAATGCGCACCACCCCGTGATGTTTTTCTCACTGCTACTAGTGAATGTAATGTAACACACCCATACAATGCGCACCACCCCGTGATTTTTTTCTCACTCCTACTAGTGAATGTAATGTAACACACACCCATACAATGCGCACCACCCCGTGATGTTTTTCTCAGTCCTACTAGTGAATGTAATGTAACACACACCCATACAATGCACACCACCCCGTGATGTTTTTTCACTCCTACTAGTGAATGTAATGTAACACACACCCATACAATGCGCACCACCCCGTGATGTTTTTCTCACTCCTACTAGTGAATGTAATGTAACACACACCCATACAATGCGCACCATCCCGTGATGTTTTTCTCACACCTACTAGTGATTCTAATGTAACACTCACCTGTACAATGCGCACCACCCCGTGATGTTTTTCTCACTCCTACTAGTGAATGTAATGTAACACACACCCATACAATGCGCACCACCCCGTGATGTTTTTCTCACTCCTTTTAGTGAATGTAATGTAACACAAACCCATACAATGCGCACCACCCCGTGATGTTTTTCTCACTGCTACCAGTGAATGTAATGTAACACACCCATACAATGCGCACCACCCCGTGATGTTTTTCTCACTCCTACTAGTGAATGTAATGTAACACACACCCATACAATGCGCACCACCCCGTGATGTTTTTCTCACTCCTACTAGTGAATGTAATGTAACACACACCCATACAATGCGCACCACCCCGTGATGTTTTTCTCAGTCCTACTAGTGAATGTAATGTAACACACACCCATACAATGCCCACCACCCCGTGATGTTTTTTCACTCCTACTAGTGAATGTAATGTAACACACACCCATACAATGCGCACCACCCCGTGATGTTTTTCTCACTCCTACTAGTGAATGTAATGTAACACACACCCATACAATGCGCACCACCCCGTGATGTTTTTCTCACACCTACTAGTGATTCTAATGTAACACTCACCTGTACAATGCGCACCACCCCGTGATGTTTTTCTCACTCCTACTAGTGAATGTAATGTAACACACACCCATACAATGCGCACCACCCCGTGATGTTTTTCTCACTCCTTTTAGTGAATGTAATGTAACACACACCCATACAATGCGCACCACCCCGTGATGTTTTTCTAACTCCTACTAGTGAATGTAATGTAACACACACCCATACAATGCGCACTACCCCGTGATGTTTTTCTCACTCCTACTAGTGAATGTAATGTAACACACACCCATACAATGCGCACCACCCCGTGATGTTTTTCTCACTCCTACTAGTGAATGTAATGTAACACTCACCCATACAATGCGCACCACCCCGTGATGTTTTTCTCACTCCTATTAGTGAATGTAATGTAACACACACCCATACAATGCGCACCACCCCGTGATGTTTTTCTCACTCCTACTAGTGAATGTAATGTAACACACACCATACAATGCGCACCACCCCGTGATGTTTTTCTCACTCCTACGAGTGAATGTAATGTAACACAACCATACAATGCGCACCACCCCGTGATGTTTTTCTCACTCCTACTAGTGAATGTAATGTAACACACACCCATACAATGCGCACCACACCGTGATGTTTTTCTCACTCCTACTAGTGAGTGTAATGTAACACACACCCATACAATGCGCACCACCCCGTGATGTTTTTCTCACTCCTACTAGTGAGTGTAATGTACCACACACCCATACAATGCGCACCACCCCGTGATGTTTTTCTCACTCCTACTAGTGAATCTAATGTAACACGCACCCATACAATGCGCACCACCCCGTGATGTTTTTCTCACTCCTACTAGTGAATGTAATGTAACACACACCCATACAATGCGCACCACCCCGTGATGTTTTTCTCACTCCTACTAGTGAATGTAATGTAAAACACACCCATACAATGCGCACCACCCCGTGATGTTTTTCTCACTCCTACTAGTGAATGTAATGTAACACACACCCATAGAATGCGCACCACTCCGTGATGTTTTTCTCACTCCTACTAGTGAATGTAATGTAACACACACCCATACAATGCGCACCACCCCGTGATGTTTTTCTCACTCCTACTAGTGAATGTAATGTAACACACACCCATACAATGCGCACCACCCCGTGATGATTTTCTCACTCCTACTAGTGAATGTAATGTAACACACACCCATACAATGCGCACCACCCCGTGATGTTTTTCTCACTCCTACTAGTGAATGTAATGTAACACACACCCATACAATGCGCACCACCCGGTGATGTTTTTCTCACTCCTACTAGTGAATGAAATGTAACACACACCCATACAATGCGCACCACCCCGTGATGTTTTTCTCACTCCTACTAGTGAATGTAATGTAACACACACCCATACAATGCGCACCACCCCGTGATGTTTTTCTCACTCCTACTTGTGAATGTAATGTAACACAGACCCATACAATGCGCACCACCCCGTGATGTTTTTCTCACTCCTAGTAGTGAATGTAATGTAACACACACCCATACAATGCGCACCACCCCGTGATGTTTTTCTCACTCCTACTAGTGAATGTAATGTAACACACACCCATACAATGCGCCCCACCCCGTGATGTTTTTCTCACTCCTACTAGTGAATGTAATGTAACACACACCCATACAATGCGCACCACCCCGTGATGTTTTTCTCACTCCTACTAGTGAATGTAATGTAACACACACCCATACAATGCGCACCACCCCGTGATGTTTTTCTCACTCCTACTAGTGAATGTAATGTAACACACACCCATACAATGCGCACCACCCAGTGATGTTTTTTCACTCCTACTAGTGAATGTAACACACACCCATACAATGCGCACCACCCCGTGATGTTTTTCTCACTCCTACTAGTGAATGTAATGTAACACACACCCATAAAATGCGCACCACCCCGTGATGTTTTTCTCACTCATACTAGTGAATGTAATGTAATACACACCAATACAATGCGCACCACCCCGTGATGTTTTTCTCACTCCTACTAGTGAATCTAATGTAATACACACCCATACAATGCGCACCACCCCGTGATGTTTTTCTCACTCCTACTAATGAATGTAATGTAACACACACCCATACAATGCGCACCACCCCGTGATGTTTTTCTCACTCCTACTAGTGAATGTAATGTAACACACACCCATACAATGCGCACCACCCCGTGATGATTTTCTCACTCCTACTAGTGAACGTAATGTAACACACACCCATACAATGCGCACCACCCCGTGATGTTTTTCTCACTCCTACTAGTGAATGTAATGTAACACACATCCATACAATGCACACCACCCCGTGATGTTTTTCTCACTCCTACTAGTTAATGTAATGTAACACACACCCATACAATGCGCATCACCCCGTGATGTTTTTCTCACTCCTACTAGTGAATGTAATGTAACACACACCCATACAATGCGCACCACCCCGTGATGTTTTTCTCACTCCTACTAGTGAATGTAATGTAACACACACCCATACAATGCGCACCACCCCGTGATGATTTTCTCACTCCTACTAGTGAATCTAATGTAACACACACCCATACAATGCGCACCACCCCGTGATGTTTTTCTCACTCCTACTAGTGAATGTAATGTGACACACACCCATACAATGCGCACCACCACGTGATGATTTTCTCACTCCTACTAGTGAATCTAATGTAACACACACCCATACAATGCGCACCACCCCGTGATGTTTTTCTCACTCCTACTAGTGAATGTAATGTAACACACACCCATACAATGCCCACCACCCCGTGATGTTTTTCTCACTCCTACTAGTGAATGTAATGTAACACACACCCATACAATGCGCACCACACCGTGATGTTTTTCTCACTCCTACTAGTGAATGTAATGTAACACACACCCATAAAATGCGCACCACCCCGTGATGTTTTTCTCACTCCTACTAGTGAATGTAATGTAACACACACCCATACAATGCGCACCACCCCGTCATGTTTTTCTCACTCCTACTAGTGAATGTACTGTAACACACACCCATACAATGCGCACCACGCCGTGATGTTTTTCTCACTCCTACTAGTGAATGTAATGTAACACACACCCATAAAATGCGCAGCACCCCGTGATGTTTTTCTCACTCCTACTAGTGAATGTAATGTAACACACACCCATACAATGCGCACCACACCGTGATATTTTTTCACTCCTACTAGTGAATCTAATGTACCACACACCCATACAATGCGCATCACCCCGTGATGTTTTTCTCACTGCTACTAGTGAATGTAATGTAACACACACCCATACAATGCGCACCACCCCGTGCTGTTTTTCTCACTCCTACTAGTGAATGTAATGTAACACACACCCATACAATGCGCACCACCCCGTGATGTTTTTCTCACTCCTACTAGTGAATGTAATGTAACACACACCCATACAATGCGCACCACCCCGTGATGTTTTTCTCACTCCTACTAGTGAATGTAATGTAACACACACCCATACAATGCGAACCACCCCGTGATGATTTTCTCACTCCTACTAGTGAATCTAATGTAACACACACCCATACAATGCGCACCACCCCGTGATGTTTTTCTCACTCATACTAGTGAATGTAATGTAACACACACCAATACAATGCGCACCACCCCGTGATGTTTTTCTCACTCCTACTAGTGAATGTAATGTAACACACACCCATACAATGCGCACCACCCCGTGATGATTTTCTCACTCCTACTAGTGAACGTAATGTAACACACACCCATACAATGCGCACCACCCCGTGATGTTTTTCTCACTCCTACTAGTGAACGTAATGTAACACACACCCATACAATGCGCACCACCCCGTGATGTTTTTCTCACTCCTACTAGTGAATGTAATGTAACACACACCCATACAATGCGAACCACCCCGTGATGTTTTTCTCACTCCTACTAGTTAATGTAATGTAACACACACCCATACAATGCGCACCACCCCGTGATGTTTTTCTCACTCCTACTAGTGAATGTAATGTAACACACACCCATACAATGCGCACCACCCCGTGATGTTTTTCTCACTCCTACTAGTGAATGTAATGTAACACACACCCATACAATGCGCACCACCCCGTGATGATTTTCTCACTCCTACTAGTGAATCTAATGTAACACACACCCATACAATGCGCACCACCCCGTGATGTTTTTCTCACTCCTACTAGTGAATGTAATGTGACACACACCCATACAATGCGCACCACCACGTGATGATTTTCTCACTCCTACTAGTGAATCTAATGTAACACACACCCATACAATGCGCACCACCCCGTGATGTTTTTCTCACTCCTACTAGTGAATGTAATGTAACACACACCCATACAATGCCCACCACCCCGTGATGTTTTTCTCACTCCTACTAGTGAATGTAATGTAACACACACCCATACAATGCGCACCACACCGTGATGTTTTTCTCACTCCTACTAGTGAATGTAATGTAACACACACCCATAAAATGCGCACCACCCCGTGATGTTTTTCTCACTCCTACTAGTGAATGTAATGTAACACACACCCATACAATGCGCACCACCCCGTCATGTTTTTCTCACTCCTACTAGTGAATGTACTGTAACACACACCCATACAATGCGCACCACGCCGTGATGTTTTTCTCACTCCTACTAGTGAATGTAATGTAACACACACCCATAAAATGCGCAGCACCCCGTGATGTTTTTCTCACTCCTACTAGTGAATGTAATGTAACACACACCCATACAATGCGCACCACACCGTGATATTTTTTCACTCCTACTAGTGAATCTAATGTACCACACACCCATACAATGCGCATCACCCCGTGATGTTTTTCTCACTGCTACTAGTGAATGTAATGTAACACACACCCATACAATGCGCACCACCCCGTGCTGTTTTTCTCACTCCTACTAGTGAATGTAATGTAACACACACCCATACAATGCGCACCACCCCGTGATGTTTTTCTCACTCCTACTAGTGAATGTAATGTAACACACACCCATACAATGCGCACCACCCCGTGATGTTTTTCTCACTCCTACTAGTGAATGTAATGTAACACACACCCATACAATGCGAACCACCCCGTGATGATTTTCTCACTCCTACTAGTGAATCTAATGTAACACACACCCATACAATGCGCACCACCCCGTGATGTTTTTCTCACTCCTACTAGTGAATGTAATGTAACACACACCCATACAATGCGCACCACCACGTGATGATTTTCTCACTCCTACTAGTGAATCTAATGTAACACACACCCATACAATGCGCACCACCCCGTGATGTTTTTCTCACTCCTACTAGTGAATGTAATGTAACACACACCCATACAATGCGCACCACCCCGTGATGTTTTTCTCACTCCTACTTGTGAATGTAATGTAACACACACCCATACAATGCGCACCACACCGTGATGTTTTTCTCACTCCTACTAGTGAATGTAATGTAACACACACCCATAAAATGCGCACCACCCCGTGATGTTTTTCTCACTCCTACTAGTGAATGTAATGTAACACACACCCATACAATGCGCACCACCCCGTCATGTTTTTCTCACTCCTACTAGTGAATGTACTGTAACACACACCCATACAATGCGCACCACGCCGTGATGTTTTTCTCACTCCTACTAGTGAATGTAATGTAACACACACCCATAAAATGCGCAGCACCCCGTGATGTTTTTCTCACTCCTACTAGTGAATGTAATGTAACACACACCCATACAATGCGCACCACACCGTGATATTTTTTCACTCCTACTAGTGAATCTAATGTAACACACACCCATACAATGCGCATCACCCCGTGATGTTTTTCTCACTGCTACTAGTGAATGTAATGTAACACACACCCATACAATGAGCACCACCCCGTGCTGTTTTTCTCACTCCTACTAGTGAATGTAATGTAACACACACCCATACAATGCGCACCACACCGTGATTTTTTCTCACTCCTAGTAGTGAATGTAATGTAACACACACCCATACAATGCGCACCACCCCGTGATGTTTTTCTCACTCCTACTAGTGAATGTAATGTAACACACACCCATACAATGCGCACCACCCCGTGATGTTTTTCTCACTCCTACTAGTGAATGTAATGTAACACACACCCATACAATGCGCACCACCCCGTGATGTTTTTCTCACTCCTACTAGTGAATGTAATGTAACACACACCCATACAATGCGCACCACCCCGTGATGTTTTTCTCACTCCTACTAGTGAATGTAATGTAACACACACCCATACAATGCGCACCACCCCGTGATGTTTTTTCACTCCTACTAGTGAATGTAATGTAACACACACCCATACAATGCGCACCACCCCGTGATGTTTTTCTCACTCCTACTAGTGAATGTAATGTAACACACACCCATACAATGCGCACCACCCCGTGATGTTTTTCTCACTCATACTAGTGAATGTAATGTAACACACACCAATACAATGCGCACCACCCCGTGATGTTTTTCTCACTCCTACTAGTGAATCTAATGTAACACACACCCATACAATGCGCATCACCCCGTGATGTTTTTCTCACTCCTACTAGTGAATGTAATGTAACACACACCCATACAATGCGCACAACCCCGTGATGTTTTTCTCACTCCTACTAGTGAATGTAATGTAACACACACCCATACAATGCGCACCACCCCGTGATGATTTTCTCACTCCTACTAGTGAATGTAATGTAACACACACCCATACAATGCGCACCACCCCGTGATGTTTTTCTCACTCCTACTAGTGAATGTAATGTAACACACACCCATACAATGCGCACCACCCCGTGATGTTTTTCTCACTCCTACTAGTGAATGTAATGTAACACACACCCATACAATGCGCACCACCACGTGATGATTTTCTCACTCCTACTAGTGCATCTAATGTAACACACACCCATACAATGCGCACCACCCCGTGATGTTTTTCTAACTCCTACTAGTGAATGTAATGTAACACACACCCATACAATGCGCACCACCACGTGATGATTTTCTCACTCCTACTAGTGCATCTAATGTAACACACACCCATACAATGCGCACCACCCCGTGATGTTTTTCTAACTCCTACTAGTGAATGTAATGTAACACACACCCATACAATGCGCACCACCCCGTGATGTTTTTCTCACTCCTACTAGTGAATCTAATGTAACACACACCCATACAATGCGCACCACACCGTGATGTTTTTCTCACTCCTACTGGTGAATGTAATGTAACACACACCCATACAATGCGCACCACCCCGTGATGTTTTTCTCACTCCTACTAGTGAATGTAATGTAACACACACCCATACAATGCGCACCACCCCGTGATGTTTTTCTCACTCCTACTAGAGAATGTAATGTAACACACACCCATACAATGCGCACCACCCCTTGATGTTTTTCTCACTCCTACTAGTGAATGTAATGTAACACACACCCATACAATGCGCACCACCCCGTGATGTTTTTCTCACTCCTAGTAGTGAATGTAATGTAACACACACCCATACAATGCGCACCACCCCGTGATGTTTTTCTCACTCCTACTAGTGAATGTAATGTAACACACACCCATACAATGCGCACCACCCCGTGATGTTTTTCTCACTCCTACTAGTGAATGTAATGTAACACACACCCATACAATGCGCACCACCCCGTGATGTTTTTCTCACTCCTACTAGTGAATGTAATGTAACACACACCCATACAATGCGCACCACCCCGTGATGTTTTTCTCACACCTACTAGTGAATGTAATGTAACACACACCCATACAATGCGCACCACCCCGTGATGTTTTTCTCACTCCTACTAGTGAATATAATGTAACACACACCCATACAATGCGCACCACCCCGTGATGTTTTTCTCACTCCTACTAGTGAATGTAATGTAACACACACCCATACAATGCGCACCACCCCGTGATGTTTTTCTCACTCCTACTAGTGAATGTAATGTAACACACACCCATACAATGCGCACCACCCCGTGATGTTTTTCTCACTCCTAGTAGTGAATGTAATGTAACAAACACCCATACAATGCGCACCACCACGTGATGTTTTTCCACTCCTACTAGTGAATGTAGTGTAACACACACCCATACAATGCGCACCACCCCGTGATGTTTTTCTCACTCCTACAAGTGAATGTAGTGTAACACACACCCATACAATGCGCACCACCCTGTGATGTTTTTCTCACTCCTGCTAGTGAATGTAATGTAACACACACCCATACAATGCGCACCACCCCGTGATGTTTTTCTCACTCCTACTAGTGAATGTAATGTAACACACACCCATACAATGCGCACCACCCCGTGATGTTTTTCTCACTCCTACTAGTGAATGTAATGTAACACACACCCATACAATGCGCACCACCCCGTGATGTTTTTCTCACTCCTATTAGTGAATGTAATGTAACACACACCCATACAATGCGCACCACCCCGTGATGTTTTTCTCACTCCTACTAGTGAATGTAATGTAACACACTCCCATACAATGCCCACCACCCCGTGATGTTTTTCTCACTCCTACTAGTGAATGTAATGTAACACACGCCCATACAATGCGCACCACCCCGTGATGTTTTTCTCACTCCTACTAGTGAATGTAACGTAACACACACCCGTACAATGCGCACCACCCCGTGATGTTTTTCTCACTCCTACTAGTGAATGTAACGTAACACACACCCATACAATGCGCACCACCCCGTGATGTTTTTCTCACTCCTACTAGTGAATGTAATGTAACACACACCCATACAATGCGCACCACCCCGTGATGTTTTTCTCACTCCTACTAGTGAATGTAATGTAACACACACCCATACAATGCGCACCACCCCGTGGTGTTTTTCTCACTCCTACTAGTGAATGTAATGTAACACACACCCATACAATGCGCACCACCCCGTGGTGTTTTTCTCACTCCTATTAGTGAATGTAATGTAACACACACCCATACAATGCGCACCACCCCGTGGTGTTTTTCTCACTCCTATTAGTGAATGTAATGTAACACACACCCATACAATGCGCACCACCCTGTGATGTTTTTCTCACTCCTACTAGTGAATGTAATGTAACACACACCCATACAATGCGCACCACCCCGTGATGTTTTTCTCACTCCTACTAGTGAATGTAATGTAACACACACCCATACAATGCGCACCACCCTGTGATGTTTTTCTCACTCCTACTAGTGAATGTAATGTAACACACACCCATACAATGCGCACCACCCCGTGATGTTTTTCTCACTCCTACTAGTGAATGTAATGTAACACACACCCATACAATGCGCACCACCCCGTGATGTTTTTCTCACTCCTACTAGTGAATGTAATGTAACACACACCCATACAATGCGCACCACCCCGTGATGTTTTTCTCACTCCTACTAGTGAATGTAATGTAACACACACCCATACAATGCGCACCACCCCGTGATGTTTTTCTCACTCATACTAGTGAATGTAATGTAACACACACCCATACAATGCGCACCACCCCATGATGTTTTTCTCACTCCTACTAGTGAATGTAATGTAACACACACCCATACAATGCGCACCACCCCGTGATGTTTTTCTCACTCCTACTAGTGAATGTAATGTAACACACACCCATACAATGCGCACCACCCCGTGATGTTTTTCTCACTCCTACTAGTGAATGTAATGTAACACACACCCATACAATGCGCACCACCCCGTGATGTTTTTCTCACTCCTACTAGTGAATGTAATGTAACACACACCCATACAATGCGCACCACCCCGTGATGTTTTTCTCACTCCTACTAGTGAATGTAATGTAACACACACCCATACAATGCGCACCACCCCGTGATGTTTTTCTCACTCATACTAGTGAATGTAATGTAACACACACCCATACAATGCGCACCACCCCGTGATGTTTTTCTCACTCCTACTAGTGAATGTAATGTAACACACGCCCATACAATGCCCACCACCCCGTGATGTTTTTCTCACTCCTACTAGTGAATGTAATGTAACACACGCCCATACAATGCGCACCACCCCGTGATGTTTTTCTCACTCCTACTAGTGAATGTAATGTAACACACGCCCATACAATGCGCACCACCCCGTGATGTTTTTCTCACTCCTACTAGTGAATGTAATGTAACACACACCCATACAATGCGCACCACCCCGTGATGTTTTTCTCACTCCTACTAGTGAATGTAATGTAACACACGCCCATACAATGCGCACCACCCCTTGATGTTTTTCTCACTCCTATTAGTGAATGTAATGTAACACACACCCATACAATGCGCACCACCCCGTGATGTTTTTCTCACTCCTGCTAGTGAATGTAATGTAACACACACCCATACAATGCGCACCACCCCGTGATGTTTTTCTCACTCCTACTAGTGAATGTAATGTAACACACACCCATACAATGCGCACCACCCCGTGATGTTTTTCTCACTCCTACTAGTGAATGTAATGTAACACACACCCATACAATGCGCACCACCCCGTGATGTTTTTCTCACTCCTACTAGTGAATGTAATGTAACACACACCCATACAATGCGCACCACCCCGTGATGTTTTTCTCACTCCTACTAGTGAATGTAATGTAACACACACCCATACAATGCGCACCACCCCGTGATGTTTTTCTCACTCCTACTAGTGAATGTAATGTAACACACACCCATACAATGCGCACCACCCCGTGATGTTTTTCTCACTCCTACTAGTGAATGTAATGTAACACACTCCCATACAATGCCCACCACCCCGTGATGTTTTTCTCACTCCTACTAGTGAATGTAATGTAACACACGCCCGTACAATGCGCACCACCCCGTGATGTTTTTCTCACTCCTACTAGTGAATGTAACGTAACACACACCCGTACAATGCGCACCACCCCGTGATGTTTTTCTCACTCCTACTAGTGAATGTAATGTAACACACACCCATACAATGCGCACCACCCCGTGATGTTTTTCTCACTCCTACCAGTGAATGTAATGTAACACACACCCATACAATGCGCACCACCCCGTTATGTTTTTCTCACTCCTACTAGTGAATGTAATGTAACACACACCCATACAATGCGCACCACCCCGTGGTGTTTTTCTCACTCCTATTAGTGAATGTAATGTAACACACACCCATACAATGCGCACCAGCCCGTGGTGTTTTTCTCACTCCTATTAGTGAATGTAATGTAACACACACCCATACAATGCGCACCACCCCGTGGTGTTTTTCTCACTCCTATTAGTGAATGTAATGTAACACACACCCATACAATGCGCACCACCCCGTGGTGTTTTTCTCACTCCTACTAGTGAATGTAATGTAACACACACCCATACAATGCGCACCACCCCGTGATGTTTTTCTCACTCCTACTAGTGAATGTAATGTAACACACGCCCATACAATGCGCACCACCCCGTGATGTTTTTCTCACTCCTACTAGTGAATGTAATGTAACACACGCCCATACAATGCGCACCACCCCGTGATGTTTTTCTCACTCCTACTAGTGAATGTAATGTAACACACACCCATACAATGCGCACCACCCCGTGATGTTTTTCTCACTCCTACTAGTGAATGTAATGTAACACACACCCATACAATGCGCACCACCCCGTGATGTTTTTCTCACTCCTACTAGTGAATGTAATGTAACACACACCCATACAATGCGCACCACCCCGTGATGTTTTTCTCACTCCTACGAGTGAATGTAATGTAACACACACCCATACAATGCGCACCACCCCGTGATGTTTTTCTCACTCCTACGAGTGAATGTAATGTAACACACACCCATACAATGCGCACCACCCCGTGATGTTTTTCTCACTCCTACTAGTGAATGTAATGTAACACACACCCATACAATGCGCACCACCCCGTGATGTTTTTCTCACTCCTACTAGTGAATGTAATGTAACACACACCCATACAATGCACACCACCCCGTGATGTTTTTCTCACTCCTACTAGTGAATGTAATGTAACACACACCCATACAATGCGCACCACCCCGTGATGTTTTTCTCACTCCTACTAGTGAATGTAATGTAACACACACCCATACAATGCGCACCACCCCGTGATGTTTTTCTCACTCCTACTAGTGAATGTAATGTAACACACGCCCATACAATGCCCACCACCCCGTGATGTTTTTCTCACTCCTACTAGTGAATGTAATGTAACACACGCCCATACAATGCGCACCACCCCGTGATGTTTTTCTCACTCCTACTAGTGAATGTAACGTAACACACACCCGTACAATGCGCACCACCCCGTGATGTTTTTCTCACTCCTACTAGTGAATGTAACGTAACACACACCCATACAATGCGCACCACCCCGTGATGTTTTTCTCAATCCTACTAGTGAATGTAATGTAACACACACCCATACAATGCGCACCACCCCGTGATGTTTTTCTCACTCCTACTAGTGAATGTAATGTAACACACACCCATACAATGCGCACCACCCCGTGGTTTTTTTCTCACTCCTATTAGTGAATGTAATGTAACACACACCCATACAATGCGCACCACCCCGTGGTGTTTTTCTCACTCCTACTAGTGAATGTAATGTAACACACGCCCATACAATGCGCACCACCCCGTGATGTTTTTCTCACTCCTACTAGTGAATGTAATGTAACACACGCCCATACAATGCGCACCACCCCGTGATGTTTTTCTCACTCCTACTAGTGAATGTAATGTAACACACACCCATACAATGCGCACCACCCCTTGATGTTTTTCTCACTCCTATTAGTGAATGTAATGTAACACACACCCATACAATGCGCACCACCCCGTGATGTTTTTCTCACTCCTGCTAGTGAATGTAATGTAACACACACCCATACAATGCGCACCACCCCGTGATGTTTTTCTCACTCCTACTAGTGAATGTAATGTAACACACACCCATACAATGCGCACCACCCCGTGATCTTTTTCTCACTCCTACTAGTGAATGTAATGTAACACACACCCATACAATGCGCACCACCCCGTGATCTTTTTCTCACTCCTACTAGTGAATGTAATGTAACACACACCCATACAATGCGCACCACCCCGTGATGTTTTTCTCACTCCTACTAGTGAATGTAATGTAACACACACCCATACAATGCGCACCACCCTGTGATGTTTTTCTCACTCCTACTAGTGAATGTAATGTAACACACACCCATACAATGCGCACCACCCCGTGATGTTTTTCTCACTCCTACTAGTGAATGTAATGTAACACACACCCATACAATGCGCACCACCCCGTGATGTTTTTCTCACTCCTACTAGTGAATGTAATGTAACACACACCCATACAATGCGCACCACCCCGTGGTGTTTTTCTCACTCCTATTAGTGAATGTAATGTAACACACACCCATACAATGCGCACCACCCCGTGGTGTTTTTCTCACTCCTATTAGTGAATGTAATGTAACACGCACCCATACAATGCGCACCACCCCGTGATGTTTTTCTCACTCCTACTAGTGAATGTAATGTAACACGCACCCATACAATGCGCACCACCCCGTGATGTTTTTCTCACTCCTACTAGTGAATGTAATGTAACACGCACCCATACAATGCCCACCACCCCGTGATGTTTTTCTCACTCCTACTAGTGAATGTAATGTAACACGCACCCATACAATGCGCACCACCCCGTGATGTTTTTCTCACTCCTACTAGTGAATGTAATGTAACACACACCCATACAATGCGCACCACCCCGTGATGTTTTTCTCACTCCTTTTAGTGAATGTAATGTAACACACACCCATACAATGCGCACCACCCCGTGATGTTTTTCTCACTCCTACTAGTGAATCTAATGTAACACACACCCATGCAATGCGCACCACCCCGTGATGTTTTTCTCACTCCTACTAGTGAATGTAATGTAAAACACACCCATACAATGCGCACCACCCCGTGATGTTTTTCTCACTCCTACTAGTGAATGTAATGTAAAACACACCCATACAATGCGCACCACCCCGTGATGTTTTTCTCACTCCTACGAGTGAATGTAATGTAACACACACCCATACAATGCGCACCACCCCGTGATGTTTTTCTCACTCCTACTAGTGAATGTAATGTAACACACACCCATACAATGCGCACCACCCCGTGATGTTTTTCTCACTCCTTTTAGTGAATGTAATGTAACACACACCCATACAATGCGCACCACCCCGTGATGTTTTTCTCACTCCTACTAGTGAATGTAATGTAACACACACCCATACAATGCCCACCACCCCGTGATGTTTTTCTCACTCCTACTAGTGAATGTAATGTAACACACACCCATACAATGCGCACCACCCCGTGATGTTTTTCTCACTCCTACTAGTGAATGTAATGTAAAACACACCCATACAATGCGCACCACCCCATGATGTTTTTCTCACTCCTACTAGTGAATGTAATGTAACACACACCCATACAATGCCCACCACCCCGTGATGTTTTTCGCACTCCTACTAGTGAATGTAATGTAACACACACCTATACAATGCGCACCACCCCGTGATGTTTTTCTCACTCTTATTAGTGAATGTAATGTAACACACACCCATACAATGCGCACCACCCCGTGATGTTTTTCTCACTCCTACTAGTGAATGTAATGTAACACACACCCATACAATGCGCACCACCCCGTGATGTTTTTCTCACTCCTACTTGTGAATGTAATGTAACACACACCCATACAATGCGCACCACCCCGTGATGTTTTTCTCACTCCTACTAGTGAATGTAATGTAACACACACCCATACAATGCCCACCACCCCGTGATGTTTTTCTCACTCCTACTAGTGAATGTAATGTAACACACACCCATACAATGCGCACCACCCCGTGATGTTTTTCTCACTCCTACTAGTGAATGTAATGTAACACATACCCATACAATGCCCACCACCCCGTGATGTTTTTCTCACTCCTACTAGTGAATGTAATGTAACACACACCCATACAATGCGCACCACCCCGTGATGTTTTTCTCACTCCTACTAGTGAATGTAATGTAACACACAGCCATACAATGCGCACCACCCCGTGATGTTTTTCTCACTCCTTTTAGTGAATGTAATGTAACACACACCCATAAAATGCGCACCACCCCGTGATGTTTTTTTCACTCCTACTAGTGAATGTAATGTAACACACACCCATACAATGCGCACCACCCCGTGATGTTTTTCTCACTCCTACTAGTGAATGTAATGTAACACACACCCATACAATGCGCACCACCCCGTGATGTTTTTCTCACTCCTACTAGTGAATGTAATGTAACACACACCCATACAATGCGCACCACCCCGTGATGTTTTTCTCACTCCTACGAGTGAATGTAATGTAACACACACCCATACAATGCGCACCACCCCGTGATGTTTTTCTCACTCCTACTAGTGAATGTAATGTAACACACACCCATACAATGCGCACCACCCCGTGATGTTTTTCTCACTCCTACTAGTGAATGTAATGTAACACACACCCATACAATGCGCACCACCCCGTGATGTTTTTCTCACTCCTACTAGTGAATGTAATGTAACACACACCCATACAATGCGCACCACCCCGTGATGTTTTTCTCACTCCTACGAGTGAATGTAATGTAACACACACCCATACAATGCGCACCGCTCCGTGATGTTTTTCTCACTCCTACGAGTGAATGTAATGTAACACACACCCATACAATGCGCACCACCCCGTGATGTTTTTCTCACTCCTACTAGTGAATCTAATGTAACACACACTCATACAATGCGCACCACCCCGTGATGTTTTTCTCACTGCTACCAGTGAATGTAATGTAACACACCCATACAATGCGCACCACCCCGTGATGTTTTTCTCACTCCTACTAGTGAATGTAATGTAACACACACCCATACAATGCGCACCACCCCGTGATGTTTTTCTCACTCCTACTAGTGAATGTAATGTAACACACACCCATACAATGCGCACCACCCCGTGATGTTTTTCTCAGTCCTACTAGTGAATGTAATGTAACACACACCCATACAATGCCCACCACACCGTGATGTTTTTTCACTCCTACTAGTGAATGTAATGTAACACACACCCATACAATGCGCACCACCCCGTGATGTTTTTCTCACTCCTACTAGTGAATGTAATGTAACACACACCCATACAATGCGCACCACCCCGTGATGTTTTTCTCACACCTACTAGTGATTCTAATGTAACACTCACCTGTACAATGCGCACCACCCCGTGATGTTTTTCTCACTCCTACTAGTGAATGTAATGTAACACACACCCATACAATGCGCACCACCCCGTGATGTTTTTCTCACTCCTTTTAGTGAATGTAATGTAACACACACCCATACAATGCGCACCACCCCGTGATGTTTTTCTCACTCCTACGAGTGAATGTAATGTAACACACACCCATACAATGCGCACCACCCCGTGATGTTTTTCTCACTCCTACTAGTGAATGTAATGTAACACACACCCATACAATGCGCACCACCCCGTGATGTTTTTCTCACTCCTACTAGTGAATGTAATGTAACACACACCCATACAATGCGCACCACCCCGTGATGTTTTTCTCACTCGTACTAGTGAATGTAATGTAACACACACCCATACAATGCGCACCACCCCGTGATGATTTTCTCACTCCTACTAGTGAATGTAATGTAACACACACCCATACAATGCGCACCACCCCGTGATGTTTTTCTCACTCCTACTAGTGAATGTAATGTAACACACACCCATACAATGCGCACCACCCCGTGATGTTTTTCTCACTCCTACTAGTGAATGTAATGTAACACACACCCATACAATGCGCACCACCCCGTGATGTTTTTCTCACTCCTACTAGTGAATGTAATGTTACACACATCCATACAATGCGCACCACCCCATGATGTTTTTCTCACTCCTACTTGTGAATGTAATGTAACACACACCCATACAATGCGCACCACCCCGTGATGTTTTTCTCACTCCTAGTAGTGAATGTAATGTAACACACACCCATACAATGCGCACCACCCCGTGATGTTTTTATCACTCCTATGCGTGAATGTAATGTAACACACACCCATACAATGCGCACCACCCCGTGATGTTTTTCTCACTCCTACGAGTGAATGTAATGTAACACACACCCATACAATGCGCACCACCCCGTGATGTTTTTCTCACTCCTACGAGTGAATGTAATGTAACACAACCATACAATGCGCACCACCCCGTGATGTTTTTCTCACTCCTACTAGTGAATGTAATGTAACACACACCCATACAATGCGCACCACCCCGTGATGTTTTTCTCACTCCTACTAGTGAGTGTAATGTAACACACACCCATACAATGCGCACCACCCCGTGATGTTTTTCTCACTCCTACTAGTGAGTGTAATGTACCACGCACCCATACAATGCGCACCACCCCGTGATGTTTTTCTCACTCCTACTAGTGAATCTAATGTAACACGCACCCATACAATACGCACCACCCCGTGATGTTTTTCTCACTCCTACTAGTGAATGAAATGTAACACACACCCATACAATGCGCACCACCCCGTGATGTTTTTCTCACTCCTACTAGTGAATGTAATGTAAAACACACCCATACAATGCGCACCACCCCGTGATGTTTTTCTCACTCCTACTAGTGAATGTAATGTAACACACACCCATACAATGCGCACCACCCCGTGATGTTTTTCTCACTCCAACTAGTGAATGAAATGTAACACACACCCATACAATGCGCACCACCCCGTGATGTTTTTCTCACTCCTACTAGTGAATGTAATGTAACACACACCCATACAATGCGCACCAACCCGTGATGATTTTCTCACTCCTACTAGTGAATGTAATGTAACACACACCCATACAATGCGCACCACCCCGTGATGTTTTTCTCACTCCTACTAGTGAAAGTAATGTAACACACACCCATACAATGCGCACCACCCCGTGATGTTTTTCTCACTCCTACTAGTGAATGTAATGTAACACACACAAATACAATGCGCACCACCGCGTGATGTTTTTCTCACTCCTACTAGTGAATGTAATGTAACACACACCCATACAATGCGCACCACCCCGTGATGTTTTTCCCACTCCTACTTGTGAATGTAATGTAACACACACCCATACAATGCGCACCACCCCGTGATGTTTTTCTCACTCCTACTAGTGAATGTAATGTAACACACACCCATACAATGCGCACCACCCCGTGATGTTTTTCTCACTCCTACTAGTGAATGTAATGTAACACACACCCATACAATGCGCACCACCCCGTGATGTTTTTCTCACTCCTACTAGTGAATGTAATGTAACACACACCCATACAATGCGCACCACCCCGTGATGTTTTTCTCACTCCTACGAGTGAATGTAATGTAACACACACCCATGCAATGCGCACCACCCCGTGATGTTTTTCTAACTCCTACTAGTGAATGTAATGTAACACACACCCATGCAATGCGCACCACCCCGTGATGTTTTTCTCACTCCTACTAGTGAATGTAATGTAACACACACCCATACAATGCGCACCACCCCGTGATGTTTTTCTCACTCCTACTAGTGAATGTAATGTAACACACACCCATACAATGCGCACCACCCCGTGATGTTTTTCTCACTCCTACTTGTGAATGTAATGTAACACACACCCATACAATGCGCACCACCCCGTGATGTTTTTCTCACTCCTACTAGTGAATGTAATGTAACACACACCCATACAATGCCCACCACCCCGTGATGTTTTTCTCACTCCTACTAGTGAATGTAATGTAACACACACCCATACAATGCGCACCACCCCGTGATGTTTTTCTCACTCCTACTAGTGAATGTAATGTAACACACACCCATACAATGCCCACCACCCCGTGATGTTTTTCTCACTCCTACTAGTGAATGTAATGTAACACACACCCATACAATGCGCACCACCCCGTGATGTTTTTCTCACTCCTACTAGTGAATGTAATGTAACACACACCCATACAATGCGCACCACCCCGTGATGTTTTTCTCACTCCTTTTAGTGAATGTAATGTAACACACACCCATACAATGCGCACCACCCCGTGATGTTTTTTTCACTCCTACTAGTGAATGTAATGTAACACACACCCATACAATGCGCACCACCCCGTGATGTTTTTCTCACTCCTACTAGTGAATGTAATGTAACACACACCCATAGAATGCGCACCACCCCGTGATGTTTTTCTCACTCCTACAAGTGAATGTAATGTAACACACACCCATACAATGCGCACCACCCCGTGATGTTTTTCTCACTCCTACGAGTGAATGTAATGTAACACACACCCATACAATGCGCACCACCCCGTGATGTTTTTCTCACTCCTACTAGTGAATGTAATGTAACACACACACATAAAATGCGCACCACCCCGTGATGTTTTTCTCACTCCTACTAGTGAATGTAATGTAACACACACCCATACAATGCGCACCACCCCGTGATGTTTTTCTCACTCCTACTAGTGAATGTAATGTAACACACACCCATACAATGCGCACCACCCCGTGATGTTTTTCTCACTCCTACGAGTGAATGTAATGTAACACACACCCATACAATGCGCACCGCTCCGTGATGTTTTTCTAACTCCTACGAGTGAATGTAATGTAACACACACCCATACAATGCGCACCACCCCGTGATGTTTTTCTCACTCCTACTAGTGAATCTAATGTAACACACACTCATACAATGCGCACCACCCCGTGATGTTTTTCTCACTGCTACTAGTGAATGTAATGTAACACACCCATACAATGCGCACCACCCCGTGATTTTTTTCTCACTCCTACTAGTGAATGTAATGTAACACACACCCATACAATGCGCACCACCCCGTGATGTTTTTCTCAGTCCTACTAGTGAATGTAATGTAACACACACCCATACAATGCACACCACCCCGTGATGTTTTTTCACTCCTACTAGTGAATGTAATGTAACACACACCCATACAATGCGCACCACCCCGTGATGTTTTTCTCACTCCTACTAGTGAATGTAATGTAACACACACCCATACAATGCGCACCATCCCGTGATGTTTTTCTCACACCTACTAGTGATTCTAATGTAACACTCACCTGTACAATGCGCACCACCCCGTGATGTTTTTCTCACTCCTACTAGTGAATGTAATGTAACACACACCCATACAATGCGCACCACCCCGTGATGTTTTTCTCACTCCTTTTAGTGAATGTAATGTAACACACACCCATACAATGCGCACCACCCCGTGATGTTTTTCTCACTCCTACGAGTGAATGTAATGTAACACACACCCATACAATGCGCACCGCTCCGTGATGTTTTTCTCACTCCTACGAGTGAATGTAATGTAACACACACCCATACAATGCGCACCACCCCGTGATGTTTTTCTCACTCCTTTTAGTGAATGTAATGTAACACACACCCATACAATGCGCACCACCCCGTGATGTTTTTCTCACTCCTACGAGTGAATGTAATGTAACACACACCCATACAATGCGCACCGCTCCGTGATGTTTTTCTCACTCCTACGAGTGAATGTAATGTAACACACACCCATACAATGCGCACCACCCCGTGATGTTTTTCTCACTCCTACTAGTGAATGTAATGTAACACACACCCATACAATGCGCACCGCTCCGTGATGTTTTTCTCACTCCTACGAGTGAATGTAATGTAACACACACTCATACAATGCGCACCACCCCGTGATGTTTTTCTCACTGCTACCAGTGAATGTAATGTAACACACCCATACAATGCGCACCACCCCGTGATGTTTTTCTCACTCCTACTAGTGAATGTAATGTAACACACACCCATACAATGCGCACCACCCCGTGATGTTTTTCTCACTCCTACTAGTGAATGTAATGTAACACACACCCATACAATGCGCACCACCCCGTGATGTTTTTCTCAGTCCTACTAGTGAATGTAATGTAACACACACCCATACAATGCCCACCACCCCGTGATGTTTTTTCACTCCTACTAGTGAATGTAATGTAACACACACCCATACAATGCGCACCACCCCGTGATGTTTTTCTCACTCCTACTAGTGAATGTAATGTAACACACACCCATACAATGCGCACCACCCCGTGATGTTTTTCTCACTCCTTTTAGTGAATGTAATGTAACACACACCCATACAATGCGCACCACCCCGTGATGTTTTTTTCACTCCTACTAGTGAATGTAATGTAACACACACCCATACAATGCGCACCACCCCGTGATGTTTTTCTCACTCCTACTAGTGAATGTAATGTAACACACACCCATAGAATGCGCACCACCCCGTGATGTTTTTCTCACTCCTACAAGTGAATGTAATGTAACACACACCCATACAATGCGCACCACCCCGTGATGTTTTTCTCACTCCTACGAGTGAATGTAATGTAACACACACCCATACAATGCGCACCACCCCGTGATGTTTTTCTCACTCCTACTAGTGAATGTAATGTAACACACACACATAAAATGCGCACCACCCCGTGATGTTTTTCTCACTCCTACTAGTGAATGTAATGTAACACACACCCATACAATGCGCACCACCCCGTGATGTTTTTCTCACTCCTACTAGTGAATGTAATGTAACACACACCCATACAATGCGCACCACCCCGTGATGTTTTTCTCACTCCTACGAGTGAATGTAATGTAACACACACCCATACAATGCGCACCGCTCCGTGATGTTTTTCTAACTCCTACGAGTGAATGTAATGTAACACACACCCATACAATGCGCACCACCCCGTGATGTTTTTCTCACTCCTACTAGTGAATCTAATGTAACACACACTCATACAATGCGCACCACCCCGTGATGTTTTTCTCACTGCTACTAGTGAATGTAATGTAACACACCCATACAATGCGCACCACCCCGTGATTTTTTTCTCACTCCTACTAGTGAATGTAATGTAACACACACCCATACAATGCGCACCACCCCGTGATGTTTTTCTCAGTCCTACTAGTGAATGTAATGTAACACACACCCATACAATGCACACCACCCCGTGATGTTTTTTCACTCCTACTAGTGAATGTAATGTAACACACACCCATACAATGCGCACCACCCCGTGATGTTTTTCTCACTCCTACTAGTGAATGTAATGTAACACACACCCATACAATGCGCACCATCCCGTGATGTTTTTCTCACACCTACTAGTGATTCTAATGTAACACTCACCTGTACAATGCGCACCACCCCGTGATGTTTTTCTCACTCCTACTAGTGAATGTAATGTAACACACACCCATACAATGCGCACCACCCCGTGATGTTTTTCTCACTCCTTTTAGTGAATGTAATGTAACACACACCCATACAATGCGCACCACCCCGTGATGTTTTTCTCACTCCTACGAGTGAATGTAATGTAACACACACCCATACAATGCGCACCGCTCCGTGATGTTTTTCTCACTCCTACGAGTGAATGTAATGTAACACACACCCATACAATGCGCACCACCCCGTGATGTTTTTCTCACTCCTACTAGTGAATCTAATGTAACACACACTCATACAATGCGCACCACCCCGTGATGTTTTTCTCACTGCTACCAGTGAATGTAATGTAACACACCCATACAATGCGCACCACCCCGTGATGTTTTTCTCACTCCTACTAGTGAATGTAATGTAACACACACCCATACAATGCGCACCACCCCGTGATGTTTTTCTCACTCCTACTAGTGAATGTAATGTAACACACACCCATACAATGCGCACCACCCCGTGATGTTTTTCTCAGTCCTACTAGTGAATGTAATGTAACACACACCCATACAATGCCCACCACCCCGTGATGTTTTTTCACTCCTACTAGTGAATGTAATGTAACACACACCCATACAATGCGCACCACCCCGTGATGTTTTTCTCACTCCTACTAGTGAATGTAATGTAACACACACCCATACAATGCGCACCACCCCGTGATGTTTTTCTCACTCCTTTTAGTGAATGTAATGTAACACACACCCATACAATGCGCACCACCCCGTGATGTTTTTTTCACTCCTACTAGTGAATGTAATGTAACACACACCCATACAATGCGCACCACCCCGTGATGTTTTTCTCACTCCTACTAGTGAATGTAATGTAACACACACCCATAGAATGCGCACCACCCCGTGATGTTTTTCTCACTCCTACAAGTGAATGTAATGTAACACACACCCATACAATGCGCACCACCCCGTGATGTTTTTCTCACTCCTACGAGTGAATGTAATGTAACACACACCCATACAATGCGCACCACCCCGTGATGTTTTTCTCACTCCTACTAGTGAATGTAATGTAACACACACACATAAAATGCGCACCACCCCGTGATGTTTTTCTCACTCCTACTAGTGAATGTAATGTAACACACACCCATACAATGCGCACCACCCCGTGATGTTTTTCTCACTCCTACTAGTGAATGTAATGTAACACACACCCATACAATGCGCACCACCCCGTGATGTTTTTCTCACTCCTACGAGTGAATGTAATGTAACACACACCCATACAATGCGCACCGCTCCGTGATGTTTTTCTAACTCCTACGAGTGAATGTAATGTAACACACACCCATACAATGCGCACCACCCCGTGATGTTTTTCTCACTCCTACTAGTGAATCTAATGTAACAAACACTCATACAATGCGCACCACCCCGTGATGTTTTTCTCACTGCTACTAGTGAATGTAATGTAACACACCCATACAATGCGCACCACCCCGTGATTTTTTTCTCACTCCTACTAGTGAATGTAATGTAACACACACCCATACAATGCGCACCACCCCGTGATGTTTTTCTCAGTCCTACTAGTGAATGTAATGTAACACACACCCATACAATGCACACCACCCCGTGATGTTTTTTCACTCCTACTAGTGAATGTAATGTAACACACACCCATACAATGCGCACCACCCCGTGATGTTTTTCTCACTCCTACTAGTGAATGTAATGTAACACACACCCATACAATGCGCACCATCCCGTGATGTTTTTCTCACACCTACTAGTGATTCTAATGTAACACTCACCTGTACAATGCGCACCACCCCGTGATGTTTTTCTCACTCCTACTAGTGAATGTAATGTAACACACACCCATACAATGCGCACCACCCCGTGATGTTTTTCTCACTCCTTTTAGTGAATGTAATGTAACACACACCCATACAATGCGCACCACCCCGTGATGTTTTTCTCACTCCTACGAGTGAATGTAATGTAACACACACCCATACAATGCGCACCGCTCCGTGATGTTTTTCTCACTCCTACGAGTGAATGTAATGTAACACACACCCATACAATGCGCACCACCCCGTGATGTTTTTCTCACTCCTACTAGTGAATCTAATGTAACACACACTCATACAATGCGCACCACCCCGTGATGTTTTTCTCACTGCTACCAGTGAATGTAATGTAACACACCCATACAATGCGCACCACCCCGTGATGTTTTTCTCACTCCTACTAGTGAATGTAATGTAACACACACCCATACAATGCGCACCACCCCGTGATGTTTTTCTCACTCCTACTAGTGAATGTAATGTAACACACACCCATACAATGCGCACCACCCCGTGATGTTTTTCTCAGTCCTACTAGTGAATGTAATGTAACACACACCCATACAATGCCCACCACCCCGTGATGTTTTTTCACTCCTACTAGTGAATGTAATGTAACACACACCCATACAATGCGCACCACCCCGTGATGTTTTTCTCACTCCTACTAGTGAATGTAATGTAACACACACCCATACAATGCGCACCACCCCGTGATGTTTTTCTCACACCTACTAGTGATTCTAATGTAACACTCACCTGTACAATGCGCACCACCCCGTGATGTTTTTCTCACTCCTACTAGTGAATGTAATGTAACACACACCCATACAATGCGCACCACCCCGTGATGTTTTTCTCACTCCTTTTAGTGAATGTAATGTAACACACACCCATACAATGCGCACCACCCCGTGATGTTTTTCTCACTCCTACGAGTGAATGTAATGTAACACACACCCATACAATGCGCACCGCCCCGTGATGTTTTTCTCACTCCTACGAGTGAATGTAATGTAACACACACCCATACAATGCGCACCACCCCGTGATGTTTTTCTCACTCCTACGAGTGAATGTAATGTAACACACACCCATACAATGCGCACCACCCCGTGATGTTTTTCTCACTCCTACGAGTGAATGTAATGTAACACAACCATACAATGCGCACCACCCCGTGATGTTTTTCTCACTCCTACTAGTGAACGTAATGTAACACACACCCATACAATGCGCACCACCCCGTGATGTTTTTCTCACTCCTACTAGTGAGTGTAATGTAACACACACCCATACAATGCGCACCACCCCGTGATGTTTTTCTCACTCCTACTAGTGAGTGTAATGTACCACACACCCATACAATGCGCACCACCCCGTGATGTTTTTCTCACTCCTACTAGTGAATCTAATGTAACACGCACCCATACAATGCGCACCACCCCGTGATGTTTTTCTCACTCGTACTAGTGAATGTAATGTAACACACACCCATACAATGCGCACCACCCCGTGATGATTTTCTCACTCCTACTAGTGAATGTAATGTAACACACACCCATACAATGCGCACCACCCCGTGATGTTTTTCTCACTCCTACTAGTGAATGTAATGTAACACACACCCATACAATGCGCACCACCCCGTGATGTTTTTCTCACTCCTACTAGTGAATGTAATGTAACACACACCCATACAATGCGCACCACCCCGTGATGTTTTTCTCACTCCTACTAGTGAATGTAATGTTACACACATCCATACAATGCGCACCACCCCATGATGTTTTTCTCACTCCTACTTGTGAATGTAATGTAACACACACCCATACAATGCGCACCACCCCGTGATGTTTTTCTCACTCCTAGTAGTGAATGTAATGTAACACACACCCATACAATGCGCACCACCCCGTGATGTTTTTATCACTCCTATGCGTGAATGTAATGTAACACACACCCATACAATGCGCACCACCCCGTGATGTTTTTCTCACTCCTACGAGTGAATGTAATGTAACACACACCCATACAATGCGCACCACCCCGTGATGTTTTTCTCACTCCTACGAGTGAATGTAATGTAACACAACCATACAATGCGCACCACCCCGTGATGTTTTTCTCACTCCTACTAGTGAATGTAATGTAACACACACCCATACAATGCGCACCACCCCGTGATGTTTTTCTCACTCCTACTAGTGAGTGTAATGTAACACACACCCATACAATGCGCACCACCCCGTGATGTTTTTCTCACTCCTACTAGTGAGTGTAATGTACCACGCACCCATACAATGCGCACCACCCCGTGATGTTTTTCTCACTCCTACTAGTGAATCTAATGTAACACGCACCCATACAATACGCACCACCCCGTGATGTTTTTCTCACTCCTACTAGTGAATGAAATGTAACACACACCCATACAATGCGCACCACCCCGTGATGTTTTTCTCACTCCTACTAGTGAATGTAATGTAAAACACACCCATACAATGCGCACCACCCCGTGATGTTTTTCTCACTCCTACTAGTGAATGTAATGTAACACACACCCATACAATGCGCACCACCCCGTGATGTTTTTCTCACTCCAACTAGTGAATGAAATGTAACACACACCCATACAATGCGCACCACCCCGTGATGTTTTTCTCACTCCTACTAGTGAATGTAATGTAACACACACCCATACAATGCGCACCAACCCGTGATGAATTTCTCACTCCTACTAGTGAATGTAATGTAACACACACCCATACAATGCGCACCACCCCGTGATGTTTTTCTCACTCCTACTAGTGAAAGTAATGTAACACACACCCATACAATGCGCACCACCCCGTGATGTTTTTCTCACTCCTACTAGTGAATGTAATGTAACACACACAAATACAATGCGCACCACCGCGTGATGTTTTTCTCACTCCTACTAGTGAATGTAATGTAACACACACCCATACAATGCGCACCACCCCGTGATGTTTTTCCCACTCCTACTTGTGAATGTAATGTAACACACACCCATACAATGCGCACCACCCCGTGATGTTTTTCTCACTCCTAGTAGTGAATGTAATGTAACACACACCCATACAATGCGCACCACCCCGTGATGTTTTTCTCACTCCTACTAGTGAATGTAATGTAACACACACCCATACAATGCGCACCACCCCGTGATGTTTTTCTCACTCCTACTAGTGAATGTAATGTAACACACACCCATACAATGCGCACCACCCCGTGATGTTTTTCTCACTCCTACTAGTGAATGTAATGTAACACACACCCATACAATGCGCACCACCCCGTGATGTTTTTCTAACTCCTACTAGTGAATGTAATGTAACACACACCCATGCAATGCGCACCACCCCGTGATGTTTTTCTCACTCCTATTAGTGAATGTAATGTAACACACACCCATACAATGCGCACCACCCCGTGATGTTTTTCTCACTCCTACTAGTGAATGTAATGTAACACACACCCATACAATGCGCACCACCCCGTGATGTTTTTCTCACTCCTACTTGTGAATGTAATGTAACACACACCCATACAATGCGCACCACCCCGTGATGTTTTTCTCACTCCTACTAGTGAATGTAATGTAACACACACCCATACAATGCCCACCACCCCGTGATGTTTTTCTCACTCCTACTAGTGAATGTAATGTAACACACACCCATACAATGCGCACCACCCCGTGATGTTTTTCTCACTCCTACTAGTGAATGTAATGTAACACACACCCATACAATGCCCACCACCCCGTGATGTTTTTCTCACTCCTACTAGTGAATGTAATGTAACACACACCCATACAATGCGCACCACCCCGTGATGTTTTTCTCACTCCTACTAGTGAATGTAATGTAACACACACCCATACAATGCGCACCACCCCGTGATGTTTTTCTCACTCCTTTTAGTGAATGTAATGTAACACACACCCATACAATGCGCACCACCCCGTGATGTTTTTTTCACTCCTACTAGTGAATGTAATGTAACACACACCCATACAATGCGCACCACCCCGTGATGTTTTTCTCACTCCTACTAGTGAATGTAATGTAACACACACCCATAGAATGCGCACCACCCCGTGATGTTTTTCTCACTCCTACAAGTGAATGTAATGTAACACACACCCATACAATGCGCACCACCCCGTGATGTTTTTCTCACTCCTACGAGTGAATGTAATGTAACACACACCCATACAATGCGCACCACCCCGTGATGTTTTTCTCACTCCTACTAGTGAATGTAATGTAACACACACACATAAAATGCGCACCACCCCGTGATGTTTTTCTCACTCCTACTAGTGAATGTAATGTAACACACACCCATACAATGCGCACCACCCCGTGATGTTTTTCTCACTCCTACTAGTGAATGTAATGTAACACACACCCATACAATGCGCACCACCCCGTGATGTTTTTCTCACTCCTACGAGTGAATGTAATGTAACACACACCCATACAATGCGCACCGCTCCGTGATGTTTTTCTAACTCCTACGAGTGAATGTAATGTAACACACACCCATACAATGCGCACCACCCCGTGATGTTTTTCTCACTCCTACTAGTGAATCTAATGTAACACACACTCATACAATGCGCACCACCCCGTGATGTTTTTCTCACTGCTACTAGTGAATGTAATGTAACACACCCATACAATGCGCACCACCCCGTGATTTTTTTCTCACTCCTACTAGTGAATGTAATGTAACACACACCCATACAATGCGCACCACCCCGTGATGTTTTTCTCAGTCCTACTAGTGAATGTAATGTAACACACACCCATACAATGCACACCACCCCGTGATGTTTTTTCACTCCTACTAGTGAATGTAATGTAACACACACCCATACAATGCGCACCACCCCGTGATGTTTTTCTCACTCCTACTAGTGAATGTAATGTAACACACACCCATACAATGCGCACCATCCCGTGATGTTTTTCTCACACCTACTAGTGATTCTAATGTAACACTCACCTGTACAATGCGCACCACCCCGTGATGTTTTTCTCACTCCTACTAGTGAATGTAATGTAACACACACCCATACAATGCGCACCACCCCGTGATGTTTTTCTCACTCCTTTTAGTGAATGTAATGTAACACACACCCATACAATGCGCACCACCCCGTGATGTTTTTCTCACTCCTACGAGTGAATGTAATGTAACACACACCCATACAATGCGCACCGCCCCGTGATGTTTTTCTCACTCCTACGAGTGAATGTAATGTAACACACACCCATACAATGCGCACCACCCCGTGATGTTTTTCTCACTCCTACGAGTGAATGTAATGTAACACACACCCATACAATGCGCACCACCCCGTGATGTTTTTCTCACTCCTACGAGTGAATGTAATGTAACACAACCATACAATGCGCACCACCCCGTGATGTTTTTCTCACTCCTACTACTGAATGTAATGTAACACACACCCATACAATGCGCACCACCCCGTGATGTTTTTCTCACTCCTACTAGTGAGTGTAATGTAACACACACCCATAAAATGCGCACCACCCCGTGATGTTTTTCTCACTCCTACTAGTGAGTGTAATGTACCACACACCCATACAATGCGCACCACCCCGTGATGTTTTTCTCACTCCTACTAGTGAATCTAATGTAACACGCACCCATACAATGCGCACCACCCCGTGATGTTTTTCTCACTCCTACTAGTGAATGTAATGTAACACACACCCATACAATGCGCACCACCCGGTGATGATTTTCTCACTCCTACTAGTGAATGTAATGTAACACACACCCATACAATGCGCACCACCCCGTGATGTTTTTCTCACTCCTTTTAGTGAATGTAATGTAACACACACCCATACAATGCGCACCACCCCGTGATGTTTTTCTCACTCCTACGAGTGAATGTAATGTAACACACACCCATACAATGCGCACCGCCCCGTGATGTTTTTCTCACTCCTACGAGTGAATGTAATGTAACACACACCCATACAATGCGCACCACCCCGTGATGTTTTTCTCACTCCTACGAGTGAATGTAATGTAACACACACCCATACAATGCGCACCACCCCGTGATGTTTTTCTCACTCCTACGAGTGAATGTAATGTAACACAACCATACAATGCGCACCACCCCGTGATGTTTTTCTCACTCCTACTAGTGAACGTAATGTAACACACACCCATACAATGCGCACCACCCCGTGATGTTTTTCTCACTCCTACTAGTGAGTGTAATGTAACACACACCCATACAATGCGCACCACCCCGTGATGTTTTTCTCACTCCTACTAGTGAGTGTAATGTACCACACACCCATACAATGCGCACCACCCCGTGATGTTTTTCTCACTCCTACTAGTGAATCTAATGTAACACGCACCCATACAATGCGCACCACCCCGTGATGTTTTTCTCACTCGTACTAGTGAATGTAATGTAACACACACCCATACAATGCGCACCACCCCGTGATGATTTTCTCACACCTACTAGTGAATGTAATGTAACACACACCCATACAATGCGCACCACCCCGTGATGTTTTTCTCACTCCTACTAGTGAATGTAATGTAACACACACCCATACAATGCGCACCACCCCGTAATGTTTTTCTCACTCCTACTAGTGAATGTAATGTAACACACACCCATACAATGCGCACCACCCCGTGATGTTTTTCTCACTCCTACTAGTGAATGTAATGTTACACACATCCATACAATGCGCACCACCCCGTGATGTTTTTCTCACTCCTACTTGTGAATGTAATGTAACACACACCCATACAATGCGCACCACCCCGTGATGTTTTTCTCACTCCTAGTAGTGAATGTAATGTAACACACACCCATACAATGCGCACCACCCCGTGATGTTTTTATCACTCCTATGCGTGAATGTAATGTAACACACACCCATACAATGCGCACCACCCCGTGATGTTTTTCTCACTCCTACGAGTGAATGTAATGTAACACACACCCATACAATGCGCACCACCCCGTGATGTTTTTCTCACTCCTACGAGTGAATGTAATGTAACACAACCATACAATGCGCACCACCCCGTGATGTTTTTCTCACTCCTACTAGTGAATGTAATGTAACACACACCCATACAATGCGCACCACCCCGTGATGTTTTTCTCACTCCTACTAGTGAGTGTAATGTAACACACACCCATACAATGCGCACCACCCCGTGATGTTTTTCTCACTCCTACTAGTGAGTGTAATGTACCACACACCCATACAATGCGCACCACCCCGTGATGTTTTTCTCACTCCTACGAGTGAATGTAATGTAACACACACCCATACAATGCGCACCGCTCCGTGATGTTTTTCTCACTCCTACGAGTGAATGTAATGTAACACACACCCATACAATGCGCACCACCCCGTGATGTTTTTCTCACTCCTACTAGTGAATGTAATGTAACACACACACATAAAATGCGCACCACCCCGTGATGTTTTTCTCACTCCTACTAGTGAATGTAATGTAACACACACCCATACAATGCGCACCACCCCGTGATGTTTTTCTCACTCCTACTAGTGAATGTAATGTAACACACACCCATACAATGCGCACCACCCCGTGATGTTTTTCTCACTCCTACGAGTGAATGTAATGTAACACACACCCATACAATGCGCACCGCTCCGTGATGTTTTTCTAACTCCTACGAGTGAATGTAATGTAACACACACCCATACAATGCGCACCACCCCGTGATGTTTTTCTCACTCCTACTAGTGAATCTAATGTAACACACACTCATACAATGCGCACCACCCCGTGATGTTTTTCTCACTGCTACTAGTGAATGTAATGTAACACACCCATACAATGCGCACCACCCCGTGATTTTTTTCTCACTCCTACTAGTGAATGTAATGTAACACACACCCATACAATGCGCACCACCCCGTGATGTTTTTCTCAGTCCTACTAGTGAATGTAATGTAACACACACCCATACAATGCACACCACCCCGTGATGTTTTTTCACTCCTACTAGTGAATGTAATGTAACACACACCCATACAATGCGCACCACCCCGTGATGTTTTTCTCACTCCTACTAGTGAATGTAATGTAACACACACCCATACAATGCGCACCATCCCGTGATGTTTTTCTCACACCTACTAGTGATTCTAATGTAACACTCACCTGTACAATGCGCACCACCCCGTGATGTTTTTCTCACTCCTACTAGTGAATGTAATGTAACACACACCCATACAATGCGCACCACCCCGTGATGTTTTTCTCACTCCTTTTAGTGAATGTAATGTAACACACACCCATACAATGCGCACCACCCCGTGATGTTTTTCTCACTCCTACGAGTGAATGTAATGTAACACACACCCATACAATGCGCACCGCCCCGTGATGTTTTTCTCACTCCTACGAGTGAATGTAATGTAACACACACCCATACAATGCGCACCACCCCGTGATGTTTTTCTCACTCCTACGAGTGAATGTAATGTAACACACACCCATACAATGCGCACCACCCCGTGATGTTTTTCTCACTCCTACGAGTGAATGTAATGTAACACAACCATACAATGCGCACCACCCCGTGATGTTTTTCTCACTCCTACTACTGAATGTAATGTAACACACACCCATACAATGCGCACCACCCCGTGATGTTTTTCTCACTCCTACTAGTGAGTGTAATGTAACACACACCCATAAAATGCGCACCACCCCGTGATGTTTTTCTCACTCCTACTAGTGAGTGTAATGTACCACACACCCATACAATGCGCACCACCCCGTGATGTTTTTCTCACTCCTACTAGTGAATCTAATGTAACACGCACCCATACAATGCGCACCACCCCGTGATGTTTTTCTCACTCCTACTAGTGAATGTAATGTAACACACACCCATACAATGCGCACCACCCGGTGATGATTTTCTCACTCCTACTAGTGAATGTAATGTAACACACACCCATACAATGCGCACCACCCCGTGATGTTTTTCTCACTCCTTTTAGTGAATGTAATGTAACACACACCCATACAATGCGCACCACCCCGTGATGTTTTTCTCACTCCTACGAGTGAATGTAATGTAACACACACCCATACAATGCGCACCGCCCCGTGATGTTTTTCTCACTCCTACGAGTGAATGTAATGTAACACACACCCATACAATGCGCACCACCCCGTGATGTTTTTCTCACTCCTACGAGTGAATGTAATGTAACACACACCCATACAATGCGCACCACCCCGTGATGTTTTTCTCACTCCTACGAGTGAATGTAATGTAACACAACCATACAATGCGCACCACCCCGTGATGTTTTTCTCACTCCTACTAGTGAACGTAATGTAACACACACCCATACAATGCGCACCACCCCGTGATGTTTTTCTCACTCCTACTAGTGAGTGTAATGTAACACACACCCATACAATGCGCACCACCCCGTGATGTTTTTCTCACTCCTACTAGTGAGTGTAATGTACCACACACCCATACAATGCGCACCACCCCGTGATGTTTTTCTCACTCCTACTAGTGAATCTAATGTAACACGCACCCATACAATGCGCACCACCCCGTGATGTTTTTCTCACTCGTACTAGTGAATGTAATGTAACACACACCCATACAATGCGCACCACCCCGTGATGATTTTCTCACTCCTACTAGTGAATGTAATGTAACACACACCCATACAATGCGCACCACCCCGTGATGTTTTTCTCACTCCTACTAGTGAATGTAATGTAACACACACCCATACAATGCGCACCACCCCGTAATGTTTTTCTCACTCCTACTAGTGAATGTAATGTAACACACACCCATACAATGCGCACCACCCCGTGATGTTTTTCTCACTCCTACTAGTGAAGTAATGTTACACACATCATACAATGCGCACCACCCCGTGATGTTTTTCTCACTCCTACTTGTGAATGTAATGTAACACACACCCATACAATGCGCACCACCCCGTGATGTTTTTCTCACTCCTAGTAGTGAATGTAATGTAACACACACCCATACAATGCGCACCACCCCGTGATGTTTTTATCACTCCTATGCGTGAATGTAATGTAACACACACCCATACAATGCGCACCACCCCGTGATGTTTTTCTCACTCCTACGAGTGAATGTAATGTAACACACACCCATACAATGCGCACCACCCCGTGATGTTTTTCTCACTCCTACGAGTGAATGTAATGTAACACACACCCATACAATGCGCACCACCCCGTGATGTTTTTCTCACTCCTACTAGTGAATGTAATGTAACACACACCCATACAATGCGCACCACCCCGTGATGTTTTTCTCACTCCTACTAGTGAGTGTAATGTAACACACACCCATACAATGCGCACCACCCCGTGATGTTTTTCTCACTCCTACTAGTGAGTGTAATGTACCACACACCCATACAATGCGCACCACCCCGTGATGTTTTTCTCACTCCTACGAGTGAATGTAATGTAACACACACCCATACAATGCGCACCGCTCCGTGATGTTTTTCTCACTCCTACGAGTGAATGTAATGTAACACACACCCATACAATGCGCACCACCCCGTGATGTTTTTCTCACTCCTACTAGTGAATCTAATGTAACACACACTCATACAATGCGCACCACCCCGTGATGTTTTTCTCACTGCTACTAGTGAATGTAATGTAACACACCCATACAATGCGCACCACCCCGTGATGTTTTTCTCACTCCTACTAGTGAATGTAATGTAACACACACCCATACAATGCGCACCACCCCGTGATGTTTTTCTCACTCCTACTAGTGAATGTAATGTAACACACACCCATACAATGCGCACCACCCCGTGATGTTTTTCTCAGTCCTACTAGTGAATGTAATGTAACACACACCCATACAATGCCCACCACCCCGTGATGTTTTTTCACTCCTACTAGTGAATGTAATGTAACACACACCCATACAATGCGCACCACCCCGTGATGTTTTTCTCACTCCTACTAGTGAATGTAATGTAACACACACCCATACAATGCGCACCACCCCGTGATGTTTTTCTCACACCTACTAGTGATTCTAATGTAACACTCACCTGTACAATGCGCACCACCCCGTGATGTTTTTCTCACTCCTACTAGTGAATGTAATGTAACACACACCCATACAATGCGCACCACCCCGTGATGTTTTTCTCACTCCTTTTAGTGAATGTAATGTAACACACACCCATACAATGCGCACCACCCCGTGATGTTTTTCTCACTCCTACGAGTGAATGTAATGTAACACACACCCATACAATGCGCACCGCCCCGTGATGTTTTTCTCACTCCTACGAGTGAATGTAATGTAACACACACCCATACAATGCGCACCACCCCGTGATGTTTTTCTCACTCCTACGAGTGAATGTAATGTAACACACACCCATACAATGCGCACCACCCCGTGATGTTTTTCTCACTCCTACGAGTGAATGTAATGTAACACAACCATACAATGCGCACCACCCCGTGATGTTTTTCTCACTCCTACTACTGAATGTAATGTAACACACACCCATACAATGCGCACCACCCCGTGATGTTTTTCTCACTCCTACTAGTGAGTGTAATGTAACACACACCCATAAAATGCGCACCACCCCGTGATGTTTTTCTCACTCCTACTAGTGAGTGTAATGTACCACACACCCATACAATGCGCACCACCCCGTGATGTTTTTCTCACTCCTACTAGTGAATCTAATGTAACACGCACCCATACAATGCGCACCACCCCGTGATGTTTTTCTCACTCCTACTAGTGAATGTAATGTAACACACACCCATACAATGCGCACCACCCGGTGATGATTTTCTCACTCCTACTAGTGAATGTAATGTAACACACACCCATACAATGCGCACCACCCCGTGATGTTTTTCTCACTCCTTTTAGTGAATGTAATGTAACACACACCCATACAATGCGCACCACCCCGTGATGTTTTTCTCACTCCTACGAGTGAATGTAATGTAACACACACCCATACAATGCGCACCGCCCCGTGATGTTTTTCTCACTCCTACGAGTGAATGTAATGTAACACACACCCATACAATGCGCACCACCCCGTGATGTTTTTCTCACTCCTACGAGTGAATGTAATGTAACACACACCCATACAATGCGCACCACCCCGTGATGTTTTTCTCACTCCTACGAGTGAATGTAATGTAACACAACCATACAATGCGCACCACCCCGTGATGTTTTTCTCACTCCTACTAGTGAACGTAATGTAACACACACCCATACAATGCGCACCACCCGTGATGTTTTTCTCACTCCTACTAGTGAGTGTAATGTAACACACACCCATACAATGCGCACCACCCCGTGATGTTTTTCTCACTCCTACTAGTGAATGTAATGTAACACACACCCATACAATGCGCACCACCCCGTGATGTTTTTCTCACTCCTACTAGTGAATCTAATGTAACACGCACCCATACAATGCGCACCACCCCGTGATGTTTTTCTCACTCGCACTAGTGAATGTAATGTAACACACACCCATACAATGCGCACCACCCCGTGATGATTTTCTCACTCCTACTAGTGAATGTAATGTAACACACACCCATACAATGCGCACCACCCCGTGATGTTTTTCTCACTCCTACTAGTGAATGTAATGTAACACACACCCATACAATGCGCACCACCCCGTAATGTTTTTCTCACTCCTACTAGTGAATGTAATGTAACACACACCCATACAATGCGCACCACCCCGTGATGTTTTTCTCACTCCTACTAGTGAATGTAATGTTACACACATCCATACAATGCGCACCACCCCGTGATGTTTTTCTCACTCCTACTTGTGAATGTAATGTAACACACAACCATACAATGCGCACCACCCCGTGATGTTTTTCTCACTCCTAGTAGTGAATGTAATGTAACACACACCCATACAATGCGCACCACCCCGTGATGTTTTTATCACTCCTATGCGTGAATGTAATGTAACACACACCCATACAATGCGCACCACCCCGTGATGTTTTTCTCACTCCTACGAGTGAATGTAATGTAACACACACCCATACAATGCGCACCACCCCGTGATGTTTTTCTCACTCCTACGAGTGAATGTAATGTAACACAACCATACAATGCGCACCACCCCGTGATGTTTTTCTCACTCCTACTAGTGAATGTAATGTAACACACACCCATACAATGCGCACCACCCCGTGATGTTTTTCTCACTCCTACTAGTGAGTGTAATGTAACACACACCCATACAATGCGCACCACCCCGTGATGTTTTTCTCACTCCTACTAGTGAGTGTAATGTACCACACACCCATACAATGCGCACCACCCCGTGATGTTTTTCTCACTCCTACTAGTGAATCTAATGTAACACGCACCCATACAATACGCACCACCCCGTGATGTTTTTCTCACTCCTACTAGTGAATGAAATGTAACACACACCCATACAATGCGCACCACCCCGTGATGTTTTTCTCACTCCTACTAGTGAATGTAATGTAAAACACACCCATACAATGCGCACCACCCCGTGATGTTTTTCTCACTCCTACTAGTGAATGTAATGTAACACACACCCATACAATGCGCACCACCCCGTGATGTTTTTCTCACTCCAACTAGTGAATGTAATGTAACACACACCCATACAATGCGCACCACCCCGTGATGTTTTTCTCACTCCTACTAGTGAATGTAATGTAACACACACCCATACAATGCGCACCAACCCGTGATGATTTTCTCACTCCTACTAGTGAATGTAATGTAACACACACCCATACAATGCGCACCACCCCGTGATGTTTTTCTCACTCCTACTAGTGAAAGTAATGTAACACACACCCATACAATGCGCACCACCCCGTGATGTTTTTCTCACTCCTACTAGTGAATGTAATGTAACACACACAAATACAATGCGCACCACCGCGTGATGTTTTTCTCACTCCTACTAGTGAATGTAATGTAACACACACCCATACAATGCGCACCACCCCGTGATGTTTTTCCCACTCCTACTTGTGAATGTAATGTAACACACACCCATACAATGCGCACCACCCCGTGATGTTTTTCTCACTCCTAGTAGTGAATGTAATGTAACACACACCCATACAATGTGCACCACCCCGTGATGTTTTTCTCACTCCTACTAGTGAATGTAATGTAACACACACCCATACAATGCGCACCACCCCGTGATGTTTTTCTCACTCCTACTAGTGAATGTAATGTAACACACACCCATACAATGCGCACCACCCCGTGATGTTTTTCTCACTCCTACTAGTGAATGTAATGTAACACACACCCATACAATGCGCACCACCCCGTGATGTTTTTCTAACTCCTACTAGTGAATGTAATGTAACACACACCCATGCAATGCGCACCACCCCGTGATGTTTTTCTCACTCCTATTAGTGAATGTAATGTAACACACACCCATACAATGCGCACCACCCCGTGATGTTTTTCTCACTCCTACTAGTGAATGTAATGTAACACACACCCATACAATGCGCACCACCCCGTGATGTTTTTCTCACTCCTACTTGTGAATGTAATGTAACACACACCCATACAATGCGCACCACCCCGTGATGTTTTTCTCACTCCTACTAGTGAATGTAATGTAACACACACCCATACAATGCCCACCACCCCGTGATGTTTTTCTCACTCCTACTAGTGAATGTAATGTAACACACACCCATACAATGCGCACGACCGCGTGATGTTTTTCTCACTCCTACTAGTGAATGTAATGTAACACACACCCATACAATGCCCACCACCCCGTGATGTTTTTCTCACTCCTACTAGTGAATGTAATGTAACACACACCCATACAATGCGCACCACCCCGTGATGTTTTTCTCACTCCTACTAGTGAATGTAATGTAACACACACCCATACAATGCGCACCACCCCGTGATGTTTTTCTCACTCCTTTTAGTGAATGTAATGTAACACACACCCATACAATGCGCACCACCCCGTGATGTTTTTTTCACTCCTACTAGTGAATGTAATGTAACACACACCCATACAATGCGCACCACCCCGTGATGTTTTTCTCACTCCTACTAGTGAATGTAATGTAACACACACCCATACAATGCGCACCACCCCGTGATGTTTTTCTCACTCCTACTAGTGAATGTAATGTAACACACACCCATACAATGCGCACCACCCCGTGATGTTTTTCTCACTCCTACGAGTGAATGTAATGTAACACACACCCATACAATGCGCACCACCCCGTGATGTTTTTCTCACTCCTACTAGTGAATGTAATGTAACACACACCCATAAAATGCGCACCACCCCGTGATGTTTTTCTCACTCCTACTAGTGAATGTAATGTAACACACACCCATACAATGCGCACCACCCCGTGATGTTTTTCTCACTCCTACTAGTGAATGTAATGTAACACACACCCATACAATGCGCACCACCCCGTGATGTTTTTCTCACTCCTACGAGTGAATGTAATGTAACACACACCCATACAATGCGCACCGCTCCGTGATGTTTTTCTCACTCCTACGAGTGAATGTAATGTAACACACACCCATACAATGCGCACCACCCCGTGATGTTTTTCTCACTCCTACTAGTGAATCTAATGTAACACACACTCATACAATGCGCACCACCCCGTGATGTTTTTCTCACTGATACTAGTGAATGTAATGTAACACACCCATACAATGCGCACCACCCCGTGATGTTTTTCTCACTCCTACTAGTGAATGTAATGTAACACACACCCATACAATGCGCACCACCCCGTGATGTTTTTCTCACTCCTACTAGTGAATGTAATGTAACACACACCCATACAATGCGCACCACCCCGTGATGTTTTTCTCAGTCCTACTAGTGAATGTAATGTAACACACACCCATACAATGCGCACCACCCCGTGATGTTTTTCTCACTCCTACTAGTGAATGTAATGTAACACACACCCATACAATGCGCACGACCCCGTGATGTTTTTCTCACTCCTACTAGTGAATGTAATGTAACACACACCCATACAATGCCCACCACCCCGTGATGTTTTTCTCACTCCTACTAGTGAATGTAATGTAACACACACCCATACAATGCGCACCACCCCGTGATGTTTTTCTCACTCCTACTAGTGAATGTAATGTAACACACACCCATACAATGCGCACCACCCCGTGATGTTTTTCTCACTCCTTTTAGTGAATGTAATGTAACACACACCCATACAATGCGCACCACCCCGTGATGTTTTTTTCACTCCTACTAGTGAATGTAATGTAACACACACCCATACAATGCGCACCACCCCGTGATGTTTTTCTCACTCCTACTAGTGAATGTAATGTAACACACACCCATACAATGCGCACCACCCCGTGATGTTTTCTCACTCCTACTAGTGAATGTAATGTAACACACACCCATACAATGCGCACCATCCCGTGATGTTTTTCTCACACCTACTAGTGATTCTAATGTAACACTCACCTGTACAATGCGCACCACCCCGTGATGTTTTTCTCACTCCTACTAGTGAATGTAATGTAACACACACCCATACAATGCGCACCACCCCGTGATGTTTTTCTCACTCCTTTTAGTGAATGTAATGTAACACACACCCATACAATGCGCACCACCCCGTGATGTTTTTCTCACTCCTACGAGTGAATGTAATGTAACACACACCCATACAATGCGCACCGCCCCGTGATGTTTTTCTCACTCCTACTAGTGAATGTAATGTAACACACACCCATGCAATGCGCACCACCCCGTGATGTTTTTCTCACTCCTATTAGTGAATGTAATGTAACACACACCCATACAATGCGCACCACCCCGTGATGTTTTTCTCACTCCTACTAGTGAATGTAATGTAACACACACCCATACAATGCGCACCACCCCGTGATGTTTTTCTCACTCCTAGTAGTGAATGTAATGTAACACACACCCATACAATGCCCACCACCCCGTGATGTTTTTCTCACTCCTACTAGTGAATGTAATGTAACACACACCCATACAATGCGCACGACCGCGTGATGTTTTTCTCACTCCTACTAGTGAATGTAATGTAACACACACCCATACAATGCCCACCACCCGTGATGTTTTTCTCACTCCTACTAGTGAATGTAATGTAACACACACCCATACAATGCGCACCACCCCGTGATGTTTTTCTCACTCCTACTAGTGAATGTAATGTAACACACACCCATACAATGCGCACCACCCCGTGATGTTTTTCTCACTCCTTTTAGTGAATGTAATGTAACACACACCCATACAATGCGCACCACCCCGTGATGTTTTTTTCACTCCTACTAGTGAATGTAATGTAACACACACCCATACAATGCGCACCACCCCGTGATGTTTTTCTCACTCCTACTAGTGAATGTAATGTAACACACACCCATACAATGCGCACCACCCCGTGATGTTTTTCTCACTCCTACTAGTGAATGTAATGTAACACACACCCATACAATGCGCACCACCCCGTGATGTTTTTCTCACTCCTACGAGTGAATGTAATGTAACACACACCCATACAATGCGCACCACCCCGTGATGTTTTTCTCACTCCTACTAGTGAATGTAATGTAACACACACCCATAAAATGCGCACCACCCCGTGATGTTTTTCTCACTCCTACTAGTGAAGTAATGTAACACACACCCATACAATGCGCACCACCCCGTGATGTTTTTCTCACTCCTACTAGTGAATGTAATGTAACACACACCCATACAATGCGCACCACCCCGTGATGTTTTTCTCACTCCTACGAGTGAATGTAATGTAACACACACCCATACAATGCGCACCGCTCCGTGATGTTTTTCTCACTCCTACGAGTGAATGTAATGTAACACACACCCATACAATGCGCACCACCCCGTGATGTTTTTCTCACTCCTACTAGTGAATCTAATGTAACACACACTCATACAATGCGCACCACCCCGTGATGTTTTTCTCACTGATACTAGTGAATGTAATGTAACACACCCATACAATGCGCACCACCCCGTGATGTTTTTCTCACTCCTACTAGTGAATGTAATGTAACACACACCCATACAATGCGCACCACCCCGTGATGTTTTTCTCACTCCTTTTAGTGAATGTAATGTAACACACACCCATACAATGCGCACCACCCCGTGATGTTTTTTTCACTCCTACTAGTGAATGTAATGTAACACACACCCATACAATGCGCACCACCCCGTGATGTTTTTCTCACTCCTACTAGTGAATGTAATGTAACACACACCCATACAATGCGCACCACCCCGTGATGTTTTTCTCACTCCTACTAGTGAATGTAATGTAACACACACCCATACAATGCGCACCATCCCGTGATGTTTTTCTCACACCTACTAGTGATTCTAATGTAACACTCACCTGTACAATGCGCACCACCCCGTGATGTTTTTCTCACTCCTACTAGTGAATGTAATGTAACACACACCCATACAATGCGCACCACCCCGTGATGTTTTTCTCACTCCTACGAGTGAATGTAATGTAACACACACCCATACAATGCGCACCACCCCGTGATGTTTTTCTCACTCCTACGAGTGAATGTAATGTAACACACACCCATACAATGCGCACCGCCCCGTGATGTTTTTCTCACTCCTACGAGTGAATGTAATGTAACACACACCCATACAATGCGCACCACCCCGTGATGTTTTTCTCACTCCTACGAGTGAATGTAATGTTACACACACCCATACAATGCGCACCACCCCGTGATGTTTTTCTCACTCCTACGAGTGAATGTAATGTAACACAACCATACAATGCGCACCACCCCGTGATGTTTTTCTCACTCCTACTACTGAATGTAATGTAACACACACCCATACAATGCGCACCACCCCGTGATGTTTTTCTCACTCCTACTAGTGAGTGTAATGTAACACACACCCATAAAATGCGCACCACCCCGTGATGTTTTTCTCACTCCTACTAGTGAGTGTAATGTACCACACACCCATACAATGCGCACCACCCCGTGATGTTTTTCTCACTCCTACTAGTGAATCTAATGTAACACGCACCCATACAATGCGCACCACCCCGTGATGTTTTTCTCACTCCTACTAGTGAATGTAATGTAACACACACCCATACAATGCGCACCACCCGGTGATGATTTTCTCACTCCTACTAGTGAATGTAATGTAACACACACCCATACAATGCGCACCACCCCGTGATGTTTTTCTCACTCCTTTTAGTGAATGTAATGTAACACACACCCATACAATGCGCACCACCCCGTGATGTTTTTCTCACTCCTACGAGTGAATGTAATGTAACACACACCCATACAATGCGCACCGCCCCGTGATGTTTTTCTCACTCCTACGAGTGAATGTAATGTAACACACACCCATACAATGCGCACCACCCCGTGATGTTTTTCTCACTCCTACGAGTGAATGTAATGTAACACACACCCATACAATGCGCACCACCCCGTGATGTTTTTCTCACTCCTACGAGTGAATGTAATGTAACACAACCATACAATGCGCACCACCCCGTGATGTTTTTCTCACTCCTACTAGTGAACGTAATGTAACACACACCCATACAATGCGCACCACCCCGTGATGTTTTTCTCACTCCTACTAGTGAGTGTAATGTAACACACACCCATACAATGCGCACCACCCCGTGATGTTTTTCTCACTCCTACTAGTGAGTGTAATGTACCACACACCCATACAATGCGCACCACCCCGTGATGTTTTTCTCACTCCTACTAGTGAATCTAATGTAACACGCACCCATACAATGCGCACCACCCCGTGATGTTTTTCTCACTCGTACTAGTGAATGTAATGTAACACACACCCATACAATGCGCACCACCCCGTGATGATTTTCTCACTCCTACTAGTGAATGTAATGTAACACACACCCATACAATGCGCACCACCCCGTGATGTTTTTCTCACTCCTACTAGTGAATGTAATGTAACACACACCCATACAATGCGCACCACCCCGTAATGTTTTTCTCACTCCTACTAGTGAATGTAATGTAACACACACCCATACAATGCGCACCACCCCGTGATGTTTTTCTCACTCCTACTAGTGAATGTAATGTTACACACATCCATACAATGCGCACCACCCCGTGATGTTTTTCTCACTCCTACTTGTGAATGTAATGTAACACACACCCATACAATGCGCACCACCCCGTGATGTTTTTCTCACTCCTAGTAGTGAATGTAATGTAACACACACCCATACAATGCGCACCACCCCGTGATGTTTTTATCACTCCTATGCGTGAATGTAATGTAACACACACCCATACAATGCGCACCACCCCGTGATGTTTTTCTCACTCCTACGAGTGAATGTAATGTAACACACACCCATACAATGCGCACCACCCCGTGATGTTTTTCTCACTCCTACGAGTGAATGTAATGTAACACAACCATACAATGCGCACCACCCCGTGATGTTTTTCTCACTCCTACTAGTGAATGTAATGTAACACACACCCATACAATGCGCACCACCCCGTGATGTTTTTCTCACTCCTACTAGTTAGTGTAATGTAACACACACCCATACAATGCGCACCACCCCGTGATGTTTTTCTCACTCCTACTAGTGAGTGTAATGTACCACACACCCATACAATGCGCACCACCCCGTGATGTTTTTCTCACTCCTACGAGTGAATGTAATGTAACACACACCCATACAATGCGCACCGCTCCGTGATGTTTTTCTCACTCCTACGAGTGAATGTAATGTAACACACACCCATACAATGCGCACCACCCCGTGATGTTTTTCTCACTCCTACTAGTGAATCTAATGTAACACACACTCATACAATGCGCACCACCCCGTGATGTTTTTCTCACTGCTACTAGTGAATGTAATGTAACACACCCATACAATGCGCACCACCCCGTGATGTTTTTCTCACTCCTACTAGTGAATGTAATGTAACACACACCCATACAATGCGCACCACCCCGTGATGTTTTTCTCACTCCTACTAGTGAATGTAATGTAACACACACCCATACAATGCGCACCACCCCGTGATGTTTTTCTCAGTCCTACTAGTGAATGTAATGTAACACACACCCATACAATGCCCACCACCCCGTGATGTTTTTTCACTCCTACTAGTGAATGTAATGTAACACACACCCATACAATGCGCACCACCCCGTGATGTTTTTCTCACTCCTACTAGTGAATGTAATGTAACACACACCCATACAATGCGCACCACCCCGTGATGTTTTTCTCACACCTACTAGTGATTCTAATGTAACACTCACCTGTACAATGCGCACCACCCCGTGATGTTTTTCTCACTCCTACTAGTGAATGTAATGTAACACACACCCATACAATGCGCACCACCCCGTGATGTTTTTCTCACTCCTTTTAGTGAATGTAATGTAACACACACCCATACAATGCGCACCACCCCGTGATGTTTTTCTCACTCCTACGAGTGAATGTAATGTAACACACACCCATACAATGCGCACCGCCCCGTGATGTTTTTCTCACTCCTACGAGTGAATGTAATGTAACACACACCCATACAATGCGCACCACCCCGTGATGTTTTTCTCACTCCTACGAGTGAATGTAATGTAACACACACCCATACAATGCGCACCACCCCGTGATGTTTTTCTCACTCCTACGAGTGAATGTAATGTAACACAACCATACAATGCGCACCACCCCGTGATGTTTTTCTCACTCCTACTACTGAATGTAATGTAACACACACCCATACAATGCGCACCACCCCGTGATGTTTTTCTCACTCCTACTAGTGAGTGTAATGTAACACACACCCATAAAATGCGCACCACCCCGTGATGTTTTTCTCACTCCTACTAGTGAGTGTAATGTACCACACACCCATACAATGCGCACCACCCCGTGATGTTTTTCTCACTCCTACTAGTGAATCTAATGTAACACGCACCCATACAATGCGCACCACCCCGTGATGTTTTTCTCACTCCTACTAGTGAATGTAATGTAACACACACCCATACAATGCGCACCACCCGGTGATGATTTTCTCACTCCTACTAGTGAATGTAATGTAACACACACCCATACAATGCGCACCACCCCGTGATGTTTTTCTCACTCCTTTTAGTGAATGTAATGTAACACACACCCATACAATGCGCACCACCCCGTGATGTTTTTCTCACTCCTACGAGTGAATGTAATGTAACACACACCCATACAATGCGCACCGCCCCGTGATGTTTTTCTCACTCCTACGAGTGAATGTAATGTAACACACACCCATACAATGCGCACCACCCCGTGATGTTTTTCTCACTCCTACGAGTGAATGTAATGTAACACACACCCATACAATGCGCACCACCCCGTGATGTTTTTCTCACTCCTACGAGTGAATGTAATGTAACACAACCATACAATGCGCACAACCCCGTGATGTTTTTCTCACTCCTACTAGTGAACGTAATGTAACACACACCCATACAATGCGCACCACCCCGTGATGTTTTTCTCACTCCTACTAGTGAGTGTAATGTAACACACACCCATACAATGCGCACCACCCCGTGATGTTTTTCTCACTCCTACTAGTGAGTGTAATGTACCACACACCCATACAATGCGCACCACCCCGTGATGTTTTTCTCACTCCTACTAGTGAATCTAATGTAACACGCACCCATACAATGCGCACCACCCCGTGATGTTTTTCTCACTCGTACTAGTGAATGTAATGTAACACACACCCATACAATGCGCACCACCCCGTGATGATTTTCTCACTCCTACTAGTGAATGTAATGTAACACACACCCATACAATGCGCACCACCCCGTGATGTTTTTCTCACTCCTACTAGTGAATGTAATGTAACACACACCCATACAATGCGCACCACCCCGTAATGTTTTTCTCACTCCTACTAGTGAATGTAATGTAACACACACCCATACAATGCGCACCACCCCGTGATGTTTTTCTCACTCCTACTAGTGAATGTAATGTTACACACATCCATACAATGCGCACCACCCCGTGATGTTTTTCTCACTCCTACTTGTGAATGTAATGTAACACACAACCATACAATGCGCACCACCCCGTGATGTTTTTCTCACTCCTAGTAGTGAATGTAATGTAACACACACCCATACAATGCGCACCACCCCGTGATGTTTTTATCACTCCTATGCGTGAATGTAATGTAACACACACCCATACAATGCGCACCACCCCGTGATGTTTTTCTCACTCCTACGAGTGAATGTAATGTAACACACACCCATACAATGCGCACCACCCCGTGATGTTTTTCTCACTCCTACGAGTGAATGTAATGTAACACAACCATACAATGCGCACCACCCCGTGATGTTTTTCTCACTCCTACTAGTGAATGTAATGTAACACACACCCATACAATGCGCACCACCCCGTGATGTTTTTCTCACTCCTACTAGTGAGTGTAATGTAACACACACCCATACAATGCGCACCACCCCGTGATGTTTTTCTCACTCCTACTAGTGAGTGTAATGTACCACACACCCATACAATGCGCACCACCCCGTGATGTTTTTCTCACTCCTACTAGTGAATCTAATGTAACACGCACCCATACAATACGCACCACCCCGTGATGTTTTTCTCACTCCTACTAGTGAATGAAATGTAACACACACCCATACAATGCGCACCACCCCGTGATGTTTTTCTCACTCCTACTAGTGAATGTAATGTAAAACACACCCATACAATGCGCACCACCCCGTGATGTTTTTCTCACTCCTACTAGTGAATGTAATGTAACACACACCCATACAATGCGCACCACCCCGTGATGTTTTTCTCACTCCAACTAGTGAATGTAATGTAACACACACCCATACAATGCGCACCACCCCGTGATGTTTTTCTCACTCCTACTAGTGAATGTAATGTAACACACACCCATACAATGCGCACCAACCCGTGATGATTTTCTCACTCCTACTAGTGAATGTAATGTAACACACACCCATACAATGCGCACCACCCCGTGATGTTTTTCTCACTCCTACTAGTGAAAGTAATGTAACACACACCCATACAATGCGCACCACCCCGTGATGTTTTTCTCACTCCTACTAGTGAATGTAATGTAACACACACAAATACAATGCGCACCACCGCGTGATGTTTTTCTCACTCCTACTAGTGAATGTAATGTAACACACACCCATACAATGCGCACCACCCCGTGATGTTTTTCCCACTCCTACTTGTGAATGTAATGTAACACACACCCATACAATGCGCACCACCCCGTGATGTTTTTCTCACTCCTAGTAGTGAATGTAATGTAACACACACCCATACAATGCGCACCACCCCGTGATGTTTTTCTCACTCCTACTAGTGAATGTAATGTAACACACACCCATACAATGCGCACCACCCCGTGATGTTTTTCTCACTCCTACTAGTGAATGTAATGTAACACACACCCATACAATGCGCACCACCCCGTGATGTTTTTCTCACTCCTACTAGTGAATGTAATGTAACACACACCCATACAATGCGCACCACCCCGTGATGTTTTTCTAACTCCTACTAGTGAATGTAATGTAACACACACCCATGCAATGCGCACCACCCCGTGATGTTTTTCTCACTCCTATTAGTGAATGTAATGTAACACACACCCATACAATGCGCACCACCCCGTGATGTTTTTCTCACTCCTACTAGTGAATGTAATGTAACACACACCCATACAATGCGCACCACCCCGTGATGTTTTTCTCACTCCTACTTGTGAATGTAATGTAACACACACCCATACAATGCGCACCACCCCGTGATGTTTTTCTCACTCCTACTAGTGAATGTAATGTAACACACACCCATACAATGCCCACCACCCCGTGATGTTTTTCTCACTCCTACTAGTGAATGTAATGTAACACACACCCATACAATGCGCACGACCCCGTGATGTTTTTCTCACTCCTACTAGTGAATGTAATGTAACACACACCCATACAATGCCCACCACCCCGTGATGTTTTTCTCACTCCTACTAGTGAATGTAATGTAACACACACCCATACAATGCGCACCACCCCGTGATGTTTTTCTCACTCCTACTAGTGAATGTAATGTAACACACACCCATACAATGCGCACCACCCCGTGATGTTTTTCTCACTCCTTTTAGTGAATGTAATGTAACACACACCCATACAATGCGCACCACCCCGTGATGTTTTTTTCACTCCTACTAGTGAATGTAATGTAACACACACCCATACAATGCGCACCACCCCGTGATGTTTTTCTCACTCCTACTAGTGAATGTAATGTAACACACACCCATACAATGCGCACCACCCCGTGATGTTTTTCTCACTCCTACTAGTGAATGTAATGTAACACACACCCATACAATGCGCACCACCCCGTGATGTTTTTCTCACTCCTACGAGTGAATGTAATGTAACACACACCCATACAATGCGCACCACCCCGTGATGTTTTTCTCACTCCTACTAGTGAATGTAATGTAACACACACCCATACAATGCGCACCACCCCGTGATGTTTTTCTCAGTCCTACTAGTGAATGTAATGTAACACACCCATACAATGCGCACCACCCCGTGATGTTTTTCTCACTCCTACTAGTGAATGTAATGTAACACACACCCATACAATGCGCACGACCCCGTGATGTTTTTCTCACTCCTACTAGTGAATGTAATGTAACACACACCCATACAATGCCCACCACCCCGTGATGTTTTTCTCACTCCTACTAGTGAATGTAATGTAACACACACCCATACAATGCGCACCACCCCGTGATGTTTTTCTCACTCCTACTAGTGAATGTAATGTAACACACACCCATACAATGCGCACCACCCCGTGATGTTTTTCTCACTCCTTTTAGTGAATGTAATGTAACACACACCCATACAATGCGCACCACCCCGTGATGTTTTTTTCACTCCTACTAGTGAATGTAATGTAACACACACCCATACAATGCGCACCACCCCGTGATGTTTTTCTCACTCCTACTAGTGAATGTAATGTAACACACACCCATACAATGCGCACCACCCCGTGATGTTTTTCTCACTCCTACTAGTGAATGTAATGTAACACACACCCATACAATGCGCACCACCCCGTGATGTTTTTCTCACTCCTACGAGTGAATGTAATGTAACACACACCCATACAATGCGCACCACCCCGTGATGTTTTTCTCACTCCTACTAGTGAATGTAATGTTACACACATCCATACAATGCGCACCACCCCGTGATGTTTTTCTCACTCCTACTTGTGAATGTAATGTAACACACACCCATACAATGCGCACCACCCCGTGATGTTTTTCTCACTCCTAGTAGTGAATGTAATGTAACACACACCCATACAATGCGCACCACCCCGTGATGTTTTTATCACTCCTATGCGTGAATGTAATGTAACACACACCCATACAATGCGCACCACCCCGTGATGTTTTTCTCACTCCTACGAGTGAATGTAATGTAACACACACCCATACAATGCGCACCACCCCGTGATGTTTTTCTCACTCCTACGAGTGAATGTAATGTAACACAACCATACAATGCGCACCACCCCGTGATGTTTTTCTCACTCCTACTAGTGAATGTAATGTAACACACACCCATACAATGCGCACCACCCCGTGATGTTTTTCTCACTCCTACTAGTGAGTGTAATGTAACACACACCCATACAATGCGCACCACCCCGTGATGTTTTTCTCACTCCTACTAGTGAGTGTAATGTACCACACACCCATACAATGCGCACCACCCCGTGATGTTTTTCTCACTCCTACGAGTGAATGTAATGTAACACACACCCATACAATGCGCACCGCTCCGTGATGTTTTTCTCACTCCTACGAGTGAATGTAATGTAACACACACCCATACAATGCGCACCACCCCGTGATGTTTTTCTCACTCCTACTAGTGAATCTAATGTAACACACACTCATACAATGCGCACCACCCCGTGATGTTTTTCTCACTGCTACTAGTGAATGTAATGTAACACACCCATACAATGCGCACCACCCCGTGATGTTTTTCTCACTCCTACTAGTGAATGTAATGTAACACACACCCATACAATGCGCACCACCCCGTGATGTTTTTCTCACTCCTACTAGTGAATGTAATGTAACACACACCCATACAATGCGCACCACCCCGTGATGTTTTTCTCAGTCCTACTAGTGAATGTAATGTAACACACACCCATACAATGCCCACCACCCCGTGATGTTTTTTCACTCCTACTAGTGAATGTAATGTAACACACACCCATACAATGCGCACCACCCCGTGATGTTTTTCTCACTCCTACTAGTGAATGTAATGTAACACACACCCATACAATGCGCACCACCCCGTGATGTTTTTCTCACACCTACTAGTGATTCTAATGTAACACTCACCTGTACAATGCGCACCACCCCGTGATGTTTTTCTCACTCCTACTAGTGAATGTAATGTAACACACACCCATACAATGCGCACCACCCCGTGATGTTTTTCTCACTCCTTTTAGTGAATGTAATGTAACACACACCCATACAATGCGCACCACCCCGTGATGTTTTTCTCACTCCTACGAGTGAATGTAATGTAACACACACCCATACAATGCGCACCGCCCCGTGATGTTTTTCTCACTCCTACGAGTGAATGTAATGTAACACACACCCATACAATGCGCACCACCCCGTGATGTTTTTCTCACTCCTACGAGTGAATGTAATGTAACACACACCCATACAATGCGCACCACCCCGTGATGTTTTTCTCACTCCTACGAGTGAATGTAATGTAACACAACCATACAATGCGCACCACCCCGTGATGTTTTTCTCACTCCTACTACTGAATGTAATGTAACACACACCCATACAATGCGCACCACCCCGTGATGTTTTTCTCACTCCTACTAGTGAGTGTAATGTAACACACACCCATAAAATGCGCACCACCCCGTGATGTTTTTCTCACTCCTACTAGTGAGTGTAATGTACCACACACCCATACAATGCGCACCACCCCGTGATGTTTTTCTCACTCCTACTAGTGAATCTAATGTAACACGCACCCATACAATGCGCACCACCCCGTGATGTTTTTCTCACTCCTACTAGTGAATGTAATGTAACACACACCCATACAATGCGCACCACCCGGTGATGATTTTCTCACTCCTACTAGTGAATGTAATGTAACACACACCCATACAATGCGCACCACCCCGTGATGTTTTTCTCACTCCTTTTAGTGAATGTAATGTAACACACACCCATACAATGCGCACCACCCCGTGATGTTTTTCTCACTCCTACGAGTGAATGTAATGTAACACACACCCATACAATGCGCACCGCCCCGTGATGTTTTTCTCACTCCTACGAGTGAATGTAATGTAACACACACCCATACAATGCGCACCACCCCGTGATGTTTTTCTCACTCCTACGAGTGAATGTAATGTAACACACACCCATACAATGCGCACCACCCCGTGATGTTTTTCTCACTCCTACGAGTGAATGTAATGTAACACAACCATACAATGCGCACAACCCCGTGATGTTTTTCTCACTCCTACTAGTGAACGTAATGTAACACACACCCATACAATGCGCACCACCCCGTGATGTTTTTCTCACTCCTACTAGTGAGTGTAATGTAACACACACCCATACAATGCGCACCACCCCGTGATGTTTTTCTCACTCCTACTAGTGAGTGTAATGTACCACACACCCATACAATGCGCACCACCCCGTGATGTTTTTCTCACTCCTACTAGTGAATCTAATGTAACACGCACCCATACAATGCGCACCACCCCGTGATGTTTTTCTCACTCGTACTAGTGAATGTAATGTAACACACACCCATACAATGCGCACCACCCCGTGATGATTTTCTCACTCCTACTAGTGAATGTAATGTAACACACACCCATACAATGCGCACCACCCCGTGATGTTTTTCTCACTCCTACTAGTGAATGTAATGTAACACACACCCATACAATGCGCACCACCCCGTAATGTTTTTCTCACTCCTACTAGTGAATGTAATGTAACACACACCCATACAATGCGCACCACCCCGTGATGTTTTTCTCACTCCTACTAGTGAATGTAATGTTACACACATCCATACAATGCGCACCACCCCGTGATGTTTTTCTCACTCCTACTTGTGAATGTAATGTAACACACAACCATACAATGCGCACCACCCCGTGATGTTTTTCTCACTCCTAGTAGTGAATGTAATGTAACACACACCCATACAATGCGCACCACCCCGTGATGTTTTTATCACTCCTATGCGTGAATGTAATGTAACACACACCCATACAATGCGCACCACCCCGTGATGTTTTTCTCACTCCTACGAGTGAATGTAATGTAACACACACCCATACAATGCGCACCACCCCGTGATGTTTTTCTCACTCCTACGAGTGAATGTAATGTAACACAACCATAAAATGCGCACCACCCCGTGATGTTTTTCTCACTCCTACTAGTGAATGTAATGTAACACACACCCATACAATGCGCACCACCCCGTGATGTTTTTCTCACTCCTACTAGTGAGTGTAATGTAACACACACCCATACAATGCGCACCACCCCGTGATGTTTTTCTCACTCCTACTAGTGAGTGTAATGTACCACACACCCATACAATGCGCACCACCCCGTGATGTTTTTCTCACTCCTACTAGTGAATCTAATGTAACACGCACCCATACAATACGCACCACCCCGTGATGTTTTTCTCACTCCTACTAGTGAATGAAATGTAACACACACCCATACAATGCGCACCACCCCGTGATGTTTTTCTCACTCCTACTAGTGAATGTAATGTAAAACACACCCATACAATGCGCACCACCCCGTGATGTTTTTCTCACTCCTACTAGTGAATGTAATGTAACACACACCCATACAATGCGCACCACCCCGTGATGTTTTTCTCACTCCAACTAGTGAATGTAATGTAACACACACCCATACAATGCGCACCACCCCGTGATGTTTTTCTCACTCCTACTAGTGAATGTAATGTAACACACACCCATACAATGCGCACCAACCCGTGATGATTTTCTCACTCCTACTAGTGAATGTAATGTAACACACACCCATACAATGCGCACCACCCCGTGATGTTTTTCTCACTCCTACTAGTGAAAGTAATGTAACACACACCCATACAATGCGCACCACCCCGTGATGTTTTTCTCACTCCTACTAGTGAATGTAATGTAACACACACAAATACAATGCGCACCACCGCGTGATGTTTTTCTCACTCCTACTAGTGAATGTAATGTAACACACACCCATACAATGCGCACCACCCCGTGATGTTTTTCCCACTCCTACTTGTGAATGTAATGTAACACACACCCATACAATGCGCACCACCCCGTGATGTTTTTCTCACTCCTAGTAGTGAATGTAATGTAACACACACCCATACAATGCGCACCACCCCGTGATGTTTTTCTCACTCCTACTAGTGAATGTAATGTAACACACACCCATACAATGCGCACCACCCCGTGATGTTTTTCTCACTCCTACTAGTGAATGTAATGTAACACACACCCATACAATGCGCACCACCCCGTGATGTTTTTCTCACTCCTACTAGTGAATGTAATGTAACACACACCCATACAATGCGCACCACCCCGTGATGTTTTTCTCACTCCTATTAGTGAATGTAATGTAACACACACCCATACAATGCGCACCACCCCGTGATGTTTTTCTCACTCCTACTAGTGAATGTAATGTAACACACACCCATACAATGCGCACCACCCCGTGATGTTTTTCTCACTCCTACTTGTGAATGTAATGTAACACACACCCATACAATGCGCACCACCCCGTGATGTTTTTCTCACTCCTACTAGTGAATGTAATGTAACACACACCCATACAATGCCCACCACCCCGTGATGTTTTTCTCACTCCTACTAGTGAATGTAATGTAACACACACCCATACAATGCGCACGACCCCGTGATGTTTTTCTCACTCCTACTAGTGAATGTAATGTAACACACACCCATACAATGCCCACCACCCCGTGATGTTTTTCTCACTCCTACTAGTGAATGTAATGTAACACACACCCATACAATGCGCACCACCCCGTGATGTTTTTCTCACTCCTACTAGTGAATGTAATGTAACACACACCCATACAATGCGCACCACCCCGTGATGTTTTTCTCACTCCTTTTAGTGAATGTAATGTAACACACACCCATACAATGCGCACCACCCCGTGATGTTTTTTTCACTCCTACTAGTGAATGTAATGTAACACACACCCATACAATGCGCACCACCCCGTGATGTTTTTCTCACTCCTACTAGTGAATGTAATGTAACACACACCCATACAATGCGCACCACCCCGTGATGTTTTTCTCACTCCTACTAGTGAATGTAATGTAACACACACCCATACAATGCGCACCACCCCGTGATGTTTTTCTCACTCCTACGAGTGAATGTAATGTAACACACACCCATACAATGCGCACCACCCCGTGATGTTTTTCTCACTCCTACTAGTGAATGTAATGTAACACACACCCATACAATGCGCACCACCCCGTGATGTTTTTCTCAGTCCTACTAGTGAATGTAATGTAACACACCCATACAATGCGCACCACCCCGTGATGTTTTTCTCACTCCTACTAGTGAATGTAATGTAACACACACCCATACAATGCGCACGACCCCGTGATGTTTTTCTCACTCCTACTAGTGAATGTAATGTAACACACACCCATACAATGCCCACCACCCCGTGATGTTTTTCTCACTCCTACTAGTGAATGTAATGTAACACACACCCATACAATGCGCACCACCCCGTGATGTTTTTCTCACTCCTACTAGTGAATGTAATGTAACACACACCCATACAATGCGCACCACCCCGTGATGTTTTTCTCACTCCTTTTAGTGAATGTAATGTAACACACACCCATACAATGCGCACCACCCCGTGATGTTTTTTTCACTCCTACTAGTGAATGTAATGTAACACACACCCATACAATGCGCACCACCCCGTGATGTTTTTCTCACTCCTACTAGTGAATGTAATGTAACACACACCCATACAATGCGCACCACCCCGTGATGTTTTTCTCACTCCTACTAGTGAATGTAATGTAACACACACCCATACAATGCGCACCACCCCGTGATGTTTTTCTCACTCCTACGAGTGAATGTAATGTAACACACACCCATACAATGCGCACCACCCCGTGATGTTTTTCTCACTCCTACTAGTGAATGTAATGTAACACACACCCATAAAATGCGCACCACCCCGTGATGTTTTTCTCACTCCTACTAGTGAATGTAATGTAACACACACCCATACAATGCGCACCACCCCGTGATGTTTTTCTCACTCCTACTAGTGAATGTAATGTAACACACACCCATACAATGCGCACCACCCCGTGATGTTTTTCTCACTCCTACGAGTGAATGTAATGTAACACACACCCATACAACGCGCACCGCTCCGTGATGTTTTTCTCACTCCTACGAGTGAATGTAATGTAACACACACCCATACAATGCGCACCACCCCGTGATGTTTTTCTCACTCCTACTAGTGAATCTAATGTAACACACACTCATACAATGCGCACCACCCCGTGATGTTTTTCTCACTGCTACTAGTGAATGTAATGTAACACACCCATACAATGCGCACCACCCCGTGATGTTTTTCTCACTCCTACTAGTGAATGTAATGTAACACACACCCATACAATGCGCACCACCCCGTGATGTTTTTCTCACTCCTCCTAGTGAATGTAATGTAACACACACCCATACAATGCGCACCACCCCGTGATGTTTTTCTCAGTCCTACTAGTGAATGTAATGTAACACACACCCATACAATGCCCACCACCCCGTGATGTTTTTTCACTCCTACTAGTGAATGTAATGTAACACACACCCATACAATGCGCACCACCCCGTGATGTTTTTCTCACTCCTACTAGTGAATGTAATGTAACACACACCCATACAATGCGCACCACCCCGTGATGTTTTTCTCACACCTACTAGTGATTCTAATGTAACACTCACCTGTACAATGCACACCACCCCGTGATGTTTTTCTCACTCCTACTAGTGAATGTAATGTAACACACACCCATACAATGCGCACCACCCCGTGATGTTTTTCTCACTCCTTTTAGTGAATGTAATGTAACACACACCCATACAATGCGCACCACCCCGTGATGTTTTTCTCACTCCTACGAGTGAATGTAATGTAACACACACCCATACAATGCGCACCACCCCGTGATGTTTTTCTCACTCCTTTTAGTGAATGTAATGTAACACACACCCATACAATGCGCACCACCCCGTGATGTTTTTCTCACTCCTACGAGTGAATGTAATGTAACACACACCCATACAATGCGCACCGCCCCGTGATGTTTTTCTCACTCCTACGAGTGAATGTAATGTAACACACACCCATACAATGCGCACCACCCCGTGATGTTTTTCTCACTCCTACTAGTGAATGTAATGTAACACACACCCATACAATGCGCACCACCCCGTGATGTTTTTCTCACTCCTACGAGTGAATGTAATGCAACACAACCATACAATGCGCACCACCCCGTGATGTTTTTCTCACTCCTACTACTGAATGTAATGTAACACACACCCATACAATGCGCACCACCCCGTGATGTTTTTCTCACTCCTACTAGTGAGTGTAATGTAACACACACGCATAAAATGCGCACCACCCCGTGATGTTTTTCTCACTCCTACTAGTGAGTGTAATGTACCACACACCCATACAATGCGCACCACCCCGTGATGTTTTTCTCACTCCTACTAGTGAATCTAATGTAACACGCACCCATACAATGCGCACCACCCCGTGATGTTTTTCTCACTCCTACTAGTGAATGTAATGTAACACACACCCATACAATGCGCACCACCCGGTGATGATTTTCTCACTCCTACTAGTGAATGTAATGTAACACACACCCATACAATGCGCACCACCCCGTGATGTTTTTCTCACTCCTACTAGTGAATGTAATGTAACACACACCCATACAATGCGCACCACCCCGTGATGTTTTTCTCACTCCTACTAGTGAATGTAATGTAACACACACCCATACAATGCGCACCACCCCGTGATGTTTTTCTCACTCCTACTAGTGAATGTAATGTTACACACATCCATACAATGCGCACCACCCCGTGATGTTTTTCTCACTCCTATTTGTGAATGTAATGTAACACACACCCATACAATGCGCACCACCCCGTGTTGTTTTTCTCACTCCTAGTAGTGAATGTAATGTAACACACACCCATACAATGCGCACCACCCCGTGATATTTTTCTCACTCCTATGCGTGAATGTAATGTAACACACACCCATACAATGCGCACCACCCCGTGATGTTTTTCTCATTCCTACGAGTGAATGTAATGTAACACACACCCATACAATGCGCACCACCCCGTGATGTTTTTCTCACTCCTACGAGTGAATGTAATGTAACACAACCATACAATGCGCACCACCCCGTGATGTTTTTCTCACTCCTACTAGTGAATGTAATGTAACACACACCCATACAATGCGCACCACCCCGTGATGTTTTTCTCACTCCTACTAGTGAGTGTAATGTAACACACACCCATACAATGCGCACCACCCCGTGATGTTTTTCTCACTCCTACTAGTGAGTGTAATGTACCACACACCCATACAATGCGCACCACCCCGTGATGTTTTTCTCACTCCTACTAGTGAATCTAATGTAACACGCACCCATACAATGCGCACCACCCCGTGATGTTTTTCTCACTCCTACTAGTGAATGAAATGTAACACACACCCATACAATGCGCACCACCCCGTGATGTTTTTCTCACTCCTACTAGTGAATGTAATGTAAAACACACCCATACAATGCGCACCACCCCGTGATGTTTTTCTCACTCCTACTAGTGAATGTAATGTAACACACACCCATACAATGCGCACCACTCCGTGATGTTTTTCTCACTCCTACTAGTGAATGTAATGTAACACACACCCATACAATGCGCACCACCCCGTGATCTTTTTCTCACTCCTACTAGTGAATGTAATGTAACACACACCCATACAATGCGCACCAACCCGTGATGATTTTCTCACTCCTACTAGTGAATGTAATGTAACACACACCCATACAATGCGCACCACCCCGTGATGTTTTTCTCACTCCTACTAGTGAAAGTAATGTAACACACACCCATACAATGCGCACCACCCCGTGATGTTTTTCTCACTCCTACTAGTGAATGTAATGTAACACACACCCATACAATGCGCACCACCGCGTGATGTTTTTCTCACTCCTACTAGTGAATGTAATGTAACACACACCCATACAATGCGCACCACCCCGTGATGTTTTTCTCACTCCTACTTGTGAATGTAATGTAACACACACCCATACAATGCGCACCACCCCGTGATGTTTTTCTCACTCCTAGTAGTGAATGTAATGTAACACACACCCATACAATGCGCACCACCCCGTGATGTTTTTCTCACTCCTACTAGTGAATGTAATGTAACACACACCCATACAATGCGCACCACCCCGTGATGTTTTTCTCACTCCTACTAGTGAATGTAATGTAACACACACCCATACAATGCGCACCACCCCGTGATGTTTTTCTCACTCCTACTAGTGAATGTAATGTAACACACACCCATGCAATGCGCACCACCCCGTGATGTTTTTCTCACTCCTACTAGTGAATGTAATGTAACACACACCCATGCAATGCGCACCACCCCGTGATGTTTTTCTCACTCCTACTAGTGAATGTAATGTAACACACACCCATACAATGCGCACCACCCCGTGATGTTTTTCTCACTCCTACTAGTGAATGTAATGTAACACACACCCATACAATGCGCACCACCCCGTGATGTTTTTCTCACTCCTACGAGTGAATGTAATGTAACACACACCCATACAATGCGCACCACCCCGTGATGTTTTTCTCACTCCTACGAGTGAATGTAATGTAACACACACCCATACAATGCCCACCACCCCGTGATGTTTTTCTCACTCCTACTAGTGAATGTAATGTAACACACACCCATACAATGCGCACCACCCCGTGATGTTTTTCTCACTCCTACTAGTGAATGTAATGTAACACACACCCATACAATGCGCACCACCCCGTGATGTTTTTCTCACTCCTAGTAGTGAATGTAATGTAACACACACCCATACAATGCGCACCACCCCGTGATGTTTTTCTCACTCCTACTAGTGAATGTAATGTAACACACACCCATACAATGCGCACCACCCCGTGATGTTTTTCTCACTCCTACTAGTGAATGTAATGTAACACACACCCATACAATGCGCACCACCCCGTGATGTTTTTCTCACTCCTACTAGTGAATGTAATGTAACACACACCCATACAATGCGCACCACCCCGTGATGTTTTTCTCACTCCTACTAGTGAATGTAATGTAACACACACCCATACAATGCGCACCACCCCGTGATGTTTTTCTCACTCCTACGAGTGAATGTAATGTAACAGACACCCATACAATGCGCACCACCCCGTGATGTTTTTCTCACTCCTACGAGTAAATGTAATGTAACACACACCCATACAATGCGCACCACCCCGTGATGTTTTTCTCACTCCTACTAGTGAATGTAATGTAACACACACCCATACAATGCGCACCGCCCCGTGATGTTTTTCTCACTCCTACTAGTGAATGTAATGTAACACACACCCATACAATGCGCACCGCCCCGTGATGTTTTTCTCACTCCTACGAGTGAATGTAATGTAACACACACCCATACAATGCGCACCGCCCCGTGATGTTTTTCTCACTCCTACTAGTGAATGTAATGTAACACACACCCATACAATGCGCACCACCCCGTGATGTTTTTCTCACTCCTACGAGTGAATGTAATGTAACACACACCCATACAATGCGCACCACCCCGTGATGTTTTTCTCACTGCTTTTAGTGAATGTAATGTAACACACACCCATACAATGCGCACCACCCCGTGATGTTTTTCTCACTCCTACTAGTGAATGTAATGTAACACACACCCATACAATGCGCACCACCCCGTGATGTTTTTCTCAATCCTACTAGTGAATGTAATGTAACACACACCCATAAAATGCGCACCACCCCGTGATGTTTTTCTCACTCCTACTAGTGAATGTAATGTAACACACACCCATACAATGCGCACCACCCCGTGATGTTTTTCTCACTCCTACGAGTGAATGTAATGTAACACACACCCATACAATGCGAACCGCTCCGTGATGTTTTTCTCACTCCTACGAGTGAATGTAATGTAACACACACCCATACAATGCGCAACACCCCGTGATGTTTTTCTCACTCCTACTAGTGAATCTAATGTAACACACACTCATACAATGCGCACCACCCCGTGAGGTTTTTCTCACTGCTACTAGTGAATGTAATGTAACACACCCATACAATGCGCACCACCCCGTGATGTTTTTCTCACTCCTAGTAGTGAATGTAATGTAACACACACCCATACAATGCGCACCACCCCGTGATATTTTTCTCACTCCTACTAGTGAATGTAATGTAACACACACCCATACAATGCGCACCACCCCGTGATGTTTTTCTCACTCCTACTAGTGAATGTAATGTAACACACACCCATACAATGCGCACCACCCCGTGATGTTTTTCTCACTCCTACTAGTGAATGTAATGTAACACACACCCATACAATGCCCACCACCCCGTGATGTTTTTCTCACTCCTACTAGTGAATGTAATGTAACACACACCCATACAATGCGCACCACCCCGTGATGTTTTTTCACTCCTAGTAGTGAATCTAATGTAACACACACCCATACAATGCGCACCACCCCGTGATGTTTTTCTCACTCCTACTAGTGAATGTAATGTAACACACACCCATACAATGCGCACCACCCCGTGATGTTTTTTTCACTCCTACTAGTGAATGTAATGTAACACACACCCATACAATGCGCACCACCCCGTGATGTTTTTCTCACTCCTACTAGTGAATGTAATGTAACACACACCCATACAATGCGCACCACCCCGTGATGTTTTTCTCACACCTACTAGTGATTCTAATGTAACACTCACCCGTACAATGCGCACCACCCCGTGATGTTTTTCTCACTCCTACTAGTGAATGTAATGTAACACACACCCATACAATGCGCACCACCCCGTGATGTTTTTCTCACTCCTTTTAGTGAATGTAATGTAACACACACCCATACAATGCGCACCACCCCGTGATGTTTTTCTCACTCCTACGAGTGAATGTAATGTAACACACACCCATACAATGCGCACTGCCCCGTGATGTTTTTCTCACTCCTACGAGTGAATGTAATGTAACACACACCCATACAATGCGCACCACCCCGTGATGTTTTTCTCACTCCTACGAGTGAATGTAATGTAACACACACCCATACAATGCGCACCACCCCGTGATGTTTTTCTCACTCCTACGAGTGAATGTAATGTAACACAACCATACAATGCGCACCACCCCGTGATGTTTTTCTCACTCCTACTAGTGAGTGTAATGTAACACACACCCATACAATGCGCACCACCCCGTGATGTTTTTCTCACTCCTACTAGTGAGTGTAATGTACCACACACCCATACAATGCGCACCACCCCGTGATGTTTTTCTCACTCCTACTAGTGAATCTAATGTAACACGCACCCATACAATGCGCACCACCCCGTGATGTTTTTCTCACTCCTACTAGTGAATGTAATGTAACACACACCCATACAATGCGCACCACCCCGTGATGATTTTCTCACTCCTACTAGTGAATGTAATGTAACACACACCCATACAATGCGCACCACCCCGTGATGTTTTTCTCACTCCTACTAGTGAATGTAATGTAACACACACCCATACAATGCGCACCACCCCGTGATGTTTTTCTCACTCCTACTAGTGAATGTAATGTAACACACACCCATACAATGCGCACCACCCCGTGATGTTTTTCTCACTCCTACTAGTGAATGTAATGTTACACACACCCATACAATGCGCACCACCCCGTGATGTTTTTCTCACTCCTACTTGTGAATGTAATGTAACACACACCCATACAATGCGCACCACCCCGTGATATTTTTCTCACTCCTACTAGTGAATGTAATGTAACACACACCCATACAATGCGCACCACCCCGTGATGCTTTTCTCACTCCTACTAGTGAATGTAATGTAACACACACCCATACAATGCGCACCACCCCGTGATGTTTTTCTCACTCCTACTAGTGAATGTAATGTAACACACACCCATACAATGCCCACCACCCCGTGATGTTTTTCTCACTCCTACTAGTGAATGTAATGTAACACACACCCATACAATGCGCACCACCCCGTGATGTTTTTTCACTCCTAGTAGTGAATCTAATGTAACACACACCCATACAATGCGCACCACCCCGTGATGTTTTTCTCACTCCTACTAGTGAATGTAATGTAACACACACCCATACAATGCGCACCACCCCGTGATGTTTTTTTCACTCCTACTAGTGAATGTAATGTAACACACACCCATACAATGCGCACCACCCCGTGATGTTTTTCTCACTCCTACTAGTGAATGTAATGTAACACACACCCATACAATGCGCACCACCCCGTGATGTTTTTCTCACACCTACTAGTGATTCTAATGTAACACTCACCTGTACAATGCGCACCACCCCGTGATGTTTTTCTCACTCCTACTAGTGAATGTAATGTAACACACACCCATACAATGCGCACCACCCCGTGATGTTTTTCTCACTCCTGCTAGTGAATGTAATGTAACACACACCCATACAATGCGCACCACCCCGTGATGTTTTTCTCACTCCTACGAGTGAATGTAATGTAACACACACCCATACAATGCGCACCACCCCGTGATGTTTTTCTCACTCCTACTAGTGAATGTAATGTAACACACACCCATACAATGCGCACCAACCCGTGATGATTTTCTCACTCCTACTAGTGAATGTAATGTAACACACACCCATACAATGCGCACCACCCCGTGATGTTTTTCTCACTCCTACTAGTGAAAGTAATGTAACACACACCCATACAATGCGCACCACCCCGTGATGTTTTTCTCACTCCTACTAGTGAATGTAATGTAACACACACCCATACAATGCGCACCACCCCGTGATGTTTTTCTCACTCCTACTAGTGAATGTAATGTAACACACACCCATACAATGCGCACCACCCCGTGATGTTTTTCTCACTCCTACTTGTGAATGTAATGTAACACACACCCATACAATGCGCACCACCCCGTGATGTTTTTCTCACTCCTAGTAGTGAATGTAATGTAACACACACCCATACAATGCGCACCACCCCGTGATGTTTTTCTCACTCCTACTAGTGAATGTAATGTAACACACACCCATACAATGCGCACCACCCCGTGATGTTTTTCTCACTCCTACTAGTGAATGTAATGTAACACACACCCATACAATGCGCACCACCCCGTGATGTTTTTCTCACTCCTACTAGTGAATGTAATGTAACACACACCCATACAATGCGCACCACCCCGTGATGTTTTTCTCACTCCTACTAGTGAATGTAATGTAACACACACCCATGCAATGCGCACCACCCCGTGATGTTTTTCTCACTCCTATTAGTGAATGTAATGTAACACACACCCATACAATGCGCACCACCCCGTGATGTTTTTCTCACTCCTACTAGTGAATGTAATGTAACAAGGACCCATACAATGCGCACCACCCCGTGATGTTTTTCTCACTCCTACGAGTGAATGTAATGTAACACACACCCATACAATGCGCACCACCCCGTGATGTTTTTCTCACTCCTACGAGTGAATGTAATGTAACACACACCCATACAATGCGCACCACCCCGTGATGTTTTTCTCACTCCTACTAGTGAATGTAATGTAACACACACCCATACAATGCGCACCACCCCGTGATGTTTTTCTCACTCCTACTAGTGAATGTAATGTAACACACACCCATACAATGCGCACCACCCCGTGATGTTTTTCTCACTCCTAGTAGTGAATGTAATGTAACACACACCCATACAATGCGCACCACCCCGTGATGTTTTTCTCACTCCTACTAGTGAATGTAATGTAACACACACCCATACAATGCGCACCACCCCGTGATGTTTTTCACACTCCTACTAGTGAATGTAATGTAACACACACCCATACAATGCGCACCACCCCGTGATGTTTTTCTCACTCCTACTAGTGAATGTAATGTAACACACACCCATACAATGCGCACCACCCCGTGATGTTTTTCTCACTCCTACTAGTGAATGTAATGTAACACACACCCATACAATGCGCACCACCCCGTGATGTTTTTCTCACTCCTATTAGTGAATGTAATGTAACACACACCCATACAATGCGCACCACCCCGTGATGTTTTTCTCACTCCTACTAGTGAATGTAATGTAACACACACCCATACAATGCGCACCACCCCGTGATGTTTTTCTCACTCCTACTAGTGAATGTAATGTAACACACACCCATACAATGCGCACCACCCCGTGATGTTTTTCTCACTCCTACTAGTGAATGTAATGTAACACACACCCATACAATGCGCACCACCCCGTGATGTTTTTCTCACTCCTACTAGTGAATGTAATGTAACACACACCCATACAATGCGCACCACCCCGTGATGTTTTTCTCACTCCTACGAGTGAATGTAATGTAACACACACCCATACAATGCGCACCGCCCCGTGATGTTTTTCTCACTCCTACTAGTGAATGTAATGTAACACACACCCATACAATGCGCACCACCCCGTGATGTTTTTCTCACTCCTACGAGTGAATGTAATGTAACACTCACCCATACAATGCGCACCACCCCGTGATGTTTTTCTCACTCCTACTAGTGAATGTAATGTAACACACACCCATGCAATGCGCACCACCCCGTGATGTTTTTCTCACTCCTATTAGTGAATGTAATGTAACACACACCCATACAATGCGCACCACCCCGTGATGTTTTTCTCACTCCTACTAGTGAATGTAATGTAACAAGGACCCATACAATGCGCACCACCCCGTGATGTTTTTCTCACTCCTACGAGTGAATGTAATGTAACACACACCCATACATTGCGCACCACCCCGTGATGTTTTTCTCACTCCTACGAGTGAATGTAATGTAACACACACCCATACAATGCGCACCACCCCGTGATGTTTTTCTCACTCCTACTAGTGAATGTAATGTAACACACACCCATACAATGCGCACCACCCCGTGATGTTTTTCTCACTCCTAGTAGTGAATGTAATGTAACACACACCCATACAATGCGCACCACCCCGTGATGTTTTTCTCACTCCTACTAGTGAATGTAATGTAACACACACCCATACAATGCGCACCACCCCGTGATGTTTTTCACACTCCTACTAGTGAATGTAATGTAACACACACCCATACAATGCGCACCACCCCGTGATGTTTTTCTCACTCCTACTAGTGAATGTAATGTAACACACACCCATACAATGCGCACCACCGCGTGATGTTTTTCTCACTCCTACTAGTGAATGTAATGTAACACACACCCATACAATGCGCACCACCCCGTGATGTTTTTCTCACTCCTATTAGTGAATGTAATGTAACACACACCCATACAATGCGCACCACCCCGTGATGTTTTTCTCACTCCTACTAGTGAATGTAATGTAACACACACCCATACAATGCGCACCACCCCGTGATGTTTTTCTCACTCCTACTAGTGAATGTAATGTAACACACACCCATACAATGCGCACCACCCCGTGATGTTTTTCTCACTCCTACTAGTGAATGTAATGTAACACACACCCATACAATGCGCACAACCCCGTGATGTTTTTCTCACTCCTACTAGTGAATGTAATGTAACACACACCCATACAATGCGCACCACCCCGTGATGTTTTTCTCACTCCTACGAGTGAATGTAATGTAACACACACCCATACAATGCGCACCGCCCCGTGATGTTTTTCTCACTCCTACTAGTGAATGTAATGTAACACACACCCATACAATGCGCACCACCCCGTGATGTTTTTCTCACTCCTACGAGTGAATGTAATGTAACACACACCCATACAATGCGCACCACCCCGTGATGTTTTTCTCACTCCTACTAGTGAATGTAATGTAACACACACCCATAAAATGCGCACCACCCCGTGATGTTTTTCTCACTCCTACTAATGAATGTAATGTAACACACACCCATACAATGCGCACCACCCCGTGATGTTTTTCTCACTCCTACGAGTGAATGTAATGTAACACACACCCATACAATGCGCACCACCCCGTGATGTTTTTCTCACTCCTACGAGTGAATGTAATGTAACACACACCCATACAATGCGCACCGCTCCGTGATGTTTTTCTCACTCCTACGAGTGAATGTAATGTAACACACACCCATACAATGCGCACCACCCCGTGATGTTTTTCTCACTCCTACTAGTGAATCTAATGTAACACACACTCATACAATGCGCACCACCCCGTGATGTTTTTCTCACTCCTACTAGTGAATGTAATGTAACACACCCATACAATGCGCACCACCCCGTGATGTTTTTCTCACTCCTAGTAGTGAATGTAATGTAACACACACCCTTACAATGCGCACCACCCCGTGATGTTTTTCTCACTCCTACTAGTGAATGTAATGTAACACACACCCATACAATGCGCAACACCCCGTGATGTTTTTCTCACTCCTACTAGTGAATGTAATGTAACACACACCCATACAATGCGCACCACCCCGTGATGTTTTTCTCACTCCTACTAGTGAATGTAATGTAACACACACCCATACAATGCCCACCACCCCGTGATATTTTTCTCACTCCTACTAGTGAATGTAATGTAACACACACCCATACAATGCGCACCACCCCGTGATGTTTTTTCACTCCTAGTAGTGAATCTAATGTAACACAAACCCATACAATGCGCACCACCCCGTGATGTTTTTCTCACTCCTACTAGTGAATGTAATGTAACACACACCCATACAATGCGCACCACCCCGTGATGTTTTTTTCACTCCTACTAGTGAATGTAATGTAACACACACCCATACAATGCGCACCACCCCGTGATGTTTTTCTCACTCCTACTAGTGAATCTAATGTAACACACACCCATACAATGCGCACCACCCCGTGATGTTTTTCTCACACCTACTAGTGATTCTAATGTAACACTCACCTGTACAATGCGCACCACCCCGTGATGTTTTTCTCACTCCTACTAGTGAATGTAATGTAACACACACCCATACAATGCGCACCACCCCGTGATGTTTTTCTCACTCCTTTTAGTGAATGTAATGAAACACACACCCATACAATGCGCACCACCCCGTGATGTTTTTCTCACTCCTACGAGTGAATGTAATGTAACACACACCCATACAATGCGCACCGCCCCGTGATGTTTTTCTCACTCATACGAGTGAATGTAATGTAACACACACCCATACAATGCGCACCACCCCGTGATGTTTTTCTCACTCCTACTAGTGAATGTAATGTAACACACACCCATACAATGCGCACCACCCCGTGATGTTTTTCTCACTCCTACGAGTGAATGTAATGTAACACACACCCATACAATGCGCACCGCCCCGTGATGTTTTTCTCACTCCTACTAGTGAATGTAATGTAACACACACCCATACAATGCGCACCACCCCGTGATGTTTTTCTCACTCCTACGAGTGAATGTAATGTAACACACACCCATACAATGCGCACCACCCCGTGATGTTTTTCTCACTCCTACTAGTGTATGTAATGTAACACACACCCATAAAATGCGCACCACCCCGTGATGTTTTTCTCACTCCTACTAATGAATGTTATGTAACACACACCCATACAATGCGCACCACCCCGTGATGTTTTTCTCACTCCTACGAGTGAATGTAATGTAACACACACCCATACAATGCGCACCACCCCGTGATGTTTTTCTCACTCCTACTGGTGAATGTAATGTAACACACCCATACAATGCGCACCACCCCGTGATGTTTTTTCACTCCTAGTAGTGAATCTAATGTAACACACACCCATACAATGCGCACCACCCCGTGATGTTTTTCTCACTCCTACTAGTGAATGTAATGTAACACACACCCATACAATGCGCACCACCCCGTGATGTTTTTTTCACTCCTACTAGTGAATGTAATGTAACACACACCCATACAATGCGCACCACCCCGTGATGTTTTTCTCACTCCTACTAGTGAATGTAATGTAACACACACCCATACAATGCGCACCACCCCGTGATGTTTTTCTCACACCTACTAGTGATTCTAATGTAACACTCACCCGTACAATGCGCACCACCCCGTGATGTTTTTCTCACTCCTACTAGTGAATGTAATGTAACACACACCCATACAATGCGCACCACCCCGTGATGTTTTTCTCACTCCTTTTAGTGAATGTAATGTAACACACACCCATACAATGCGCACCACCCCGTGATGTTTTTCTCACTCCTACGAGTGAATGTAATGTAACACACACCCATACAATGCGCACCGCCCCGTGATGTTTTTCTCACTCCTACGAGTGAATGTAATGTAACACACACCCATACAATGCGCACCACCCCGTGATGTTTTTCTCACTCCTACGAGTGAATGTAATGTAACACACACCCATACAATGCGCACCACCCCGTGATGTTTTTCTCACTCCTACGAGTGAATGTAATGTAACACAACCATACAATGCGCACCACCCCGTGATGTTTTTCTCACTCCTACTAGTGAGTGTAATGTAACACACACCCATACAATGCGCACCACCCCGTGATGTTTTTCTCACTCCTACTAGTGAGTGTAATGTACCACACACCCATACAATGCGCACCACCCCGTGATGTTTTTCTCACTCCTACTAGTGAATCTAATGTAACACGCACCCATACAATGCGCACCACCCCGTGATGTTTTTCTCACTCCTACTAGTGAATGTAATGTAACACACACCCATACAATGCGCACCACCCCGTGATGATTTTCTCACTCCTACTAGTGAATGTAATGTAACACACACCCATACAATGCGCACCACCCCGTGATGTTTTTCTCACTCCTACTAGTGAATGTAATGTAACACACACCCATACAATGCGCACCACCCCGTGATGTTTTTCTCACTCCTACTAGTGAATGTAATGTAACACACACCCATACAATGCGCACCACCCCGTGATGTTTTTCTCACTCCTACTTGTGAATGTAATGTAACACACACCCATAGAATGCGCACCACCCCGTGATATTTTTCTCACTCCTACTAGTGAATGTAATGTAACACACACCCATACAATGCGCACCACCCCGTGATGTTTTTCTCACTCCTACTAGTGAATGTAATGTAACACACACCCATACAATGCGCACCACCCCGTGATGTTTTTCTCACTCCTACTAGTGAATGTAATGTAACACACACCCATACAATGCCCACCACCCCGTGATGTTTTTCTCACTCCTACTAGTGAATGTAATGTAACACACACCCATACAATGCGCACCACCCCGTGATGTTTTTTCACTCCTAGTATTGAATCTAATGTAACACACACCCATACAATGCGCACCACCCCGTGATGTTTTTCTCACTCCTACTAGTGAATGTAATGTAACACACACCCATACAATGCGCACCACCCCGTGATGTTTTTTTCACTCCTACTAGTGAATGTAATGTAACACACACCCATACAATGCGCACCACCCCGTGATGTTTTTCTCACTCCTACTAGTGAATGTAATGTAACACACACCCATACAATGCGCACCACCCCGTGATGTTTTTCTCACACCTACTAGTGATTCTAATGTAACACTCACCTGTACAATGCGCACCACCCCGTGATGTTTTTCTCACTCCTACTAGTGAATGTAATGTAACACACACCCATACAATGCGCACCACCCCGTGATGTTTTTCTCACTCCTTTTAGTGAATGTAATGTAACACACACCCATACAATGCGCACCACCCCGTGATGTTTTTCTCACTCCTACGAGTGAATGTAATGTAACACACACCCATACAATGCGCACCACCCCGTGATGTTTTTCTCACTCCTACTAGTGAATGTAATGTAACACACACCCATACAATGCGCACCAACCCGTGATGATTTTCTCACTCCTACTAGTGAATGTAATGTAACACACACCCATACAATGCGCACCACCCCGTGATGTTTTTCTCACTCCTACTAGTGAAAGTAATGTAACACACACCCATACAATGCGCACCACCCCGTGATGTTTTTCTCACTCCTACTAGTGAATGTAATGTAACACACACCCATACAATGCGCACCACCCCGTGATGTTTTTCTCACTCCTACTAGTGAATGTAATGTAACACACACCCATACAATGCGCACCACCCCGTGATGTTTTTCTCACTCCTACTTGTGAATGTAATGTAACACACACCCATACAATGCGCACCACCCCGTGATGTTTTTCTCACTCCTAGTAGTGAATGTAATGTAACACACACCCATACAATGCGCACCACCCCGTGATGTTTTTCTCACTCCTACTAGTGAATGTAATGTAACACACACCCATACAATGCGCACCACCCCGTGATGTTTTTCTCTCTCCTACTAGTGAATGTAATGTAACACACACCCATACAATGCGCACCACCCCGTGATGTTTTTCTCACTCCTACTAGTGAATGTAATGTAACACACACCCATACAATGCGCACCACCCCGTGATGTTTTTCTCACTCCTACTAGTGAATGTAATGTAACACACACCCATGCAATGCGCACCACCCCGTGATGTTTTTCTCACTCCTATTAGTGAATGTAATGTAACACACACCCATACAATGCGCACCACCCCGTGATGTTTTTCTCACTCCTACTAGTGAATGTAATGTAACAAGGACCCATACAATGCGCACCACCCCGTGATGTTTTTCTCACTCCTACGAGTGAATGTAATGTAACACACACCCATACAATGCGCACCACCCCGTGATGTTTTTCTCACTCCTACGAGTGAATGTAATGTAACACACACCCATACAATGCGCACCACCCCGTGATGTTTTTCTCACTCCTACTAGTGAATGTAATGTAACACACACCCATACAATGCGCACCACCCCGTGATGTTTTTCTCACTCCTACTAGTGAATGTAATGTAACACACACCCATACAATGCGCACCACCCCGTGATGTTTTTCTCACTCCTAGTAGTGAATGTAATGTAACACACACCCATACAATGCGCACCACCCCGTGATGTTTTTCTCACTCCTACTAGTGAATGTAATGTAACACACACCCATACAATGCGCACCACCCCGTGATGTTTTTCACACTCCTACTAGTGAATGTAATGTAACACACACCCATACAATGCGCACCACCCCGTGATGTTTTTCTCACTCCTACTAGTGAATGTAATGTAACACACACCCATACAATGCGCACCACCCCGTGATGTTTTTCTCACTCCTACTAGTGAATGTAATGTAACACACACCCATACAATGCGCACCACCCCGTGATGTTTTTCTCACTCCTATTAGTGAATGTAATGTAACACACACCCATACAATGCGCACCACCCCGTGATGTTTTTCTCACTCCTACTAGTGAATGTAATGTAACACACACCCATACAATGCGCACCACCCCGTGATGTTTTTCTCACTCCTACTAGTGAATGTAATGTAACACACACCCATACAATGCGCACCACCCCGTGATGTTTTTCTCACTCCTACTAGTGAATGTAATGTAACACACACCCATACAATGCGCACCAACCCGTGATGTTTTTCTCACTCCTACTAGTGAATGTAATGTAACACACACCCATACAATGCGCACCACCCCGTGATGTTTTTCTCACTCCTACGAGTGAATGTAATGTAACACACACCCATACAATGCGCACCGCCCCGTGATGTTTTTCTCACTCCTACTAGTGAATGTAATGTAACACACACCCATACAATGCGCACCACCCCGTGATGTTTTTCTCACTCCTACGAGTGAATGTAATGTAACACACACCCATACAATGCGCACCACCCCGTGATGTTTTTCTCACTCCTACTAGTGAATGTAATGTAACACACACCCATGCAATGCGCACCACCCCGTGATGTTTTTCTCACTCCTATTAGTGAATGTAATGTAACACACACCCATACAATGCGCACCACCCCGTGATGTTTTTCTCACTCCTACTAGTGAATGTAATGTAACAAGGACCCATACAATGCGCACCACCCCGTGATGTTTTTCTCACTCCTACGAGTGAATGTAATGTAACACACACCCATACAATGCGCACCACCCCGTGATGTTTTTCTCACTCCTACGAGTGAATGTAATGTAACACACACCCATACAATGCGCACCACCCCGTGATGTTTTTCTCACTCCTACTAGTGAATGTAATGTAACACACACCCATACAATGCGCACCACCCCGTGATGTTTTTCTCACTCCTAGTAGTGAATGTAATGTAACACACACCCATACAATGCGCACCACCCCGTGATGTTTTTCTCACTCCTACTAGTGAATGTAATGTAACACACACCCATACAATGCGCACCACCCCGTGATGTTTTTCACACTCCTACTAGTGAATGTAATGTAACACACACCCATACAATGCGCACCACCCCGTGATGTTTTTCTCACTCCTACTAGTGAATGTAATGTAACACACACCCATACAATGCGCACCACCGCGTGATGTTTTTCTCACTCCTACTAGTGAATGTAATGTAACACACACCCATACAATGCGCACCACCCCGTGATGTTTTTCTCACTCCTATTAGTGAATGTAATGTAACACACACCCATACAATGCGCACCACCCCGTGATGTTTTTCTCACTCCTACTAGTGAATGTAATGTAACACACACCCATACAATGCGCACCACCCCGTGATGTTTTTCTCACTCCTACTAGTGAATGTAATGTAACACACACCCATACAATGCGCACCACCCCGTGATGTTTTTCTCACTCCTACTAGTGAATGTAATGTAACACACACCCATACAATGCGCACAACCCCGTGATGTTTTTCTCACTCCTACTAGTGAATGTAATGTAACACACACCCATACAATGCGCACCACCCCGTGATGTTTTTCTCACTCCTACGAGTGAATGTAATGTAACACACACCCATACAATGCGCACCGCCCCGTGATGTTTTTCTCACTCCTACTAGTGAATGTAATGTAACACACACCCATACAATGCGCACCACCCCGTGATGTTTTTCTCACTCCTACGAGTGAATGTAATGTAACACACACCCATACAATGCGCACCACCCCGTGATGTTTTTCTCACTCCTACTAGTGAATGTAATGTAACACACACCCATAAAATGCGCACCACCCCGTGATGTTTTTCTCACTCCTACTAATGAATGTAATGTAACACACACCCATACAATGCGCACCACCCCGTGATGTTTTTCTCACTCCTACGAGTGAATGTAATGTAACACACACCCATACAATGCGCACCACCCCGTGATGTTTTTCTCACTCCTACGAGTGAATGTAATGTAACACACACCCATACAATGCGCACCGCTCCGTGATGTTTTTCTCACTCCTACGAGTGAATGTAATGTAACACACACCCATACAATGCGCACCACCCCGTGATGTTTTTCTCACTCCTACTAGTGAATCTAATGTAACACACACTCATACAATGCGCACCACCCCGTGATGTTTTTCTCACTCCTACTAGTGAATGTAATGTAACACACCCATACAATGCGCACCACCCCGTGATGTTTTTCTCACTCCTAGTAGTGAATGTAATGTAACACACACCCTTACAATGCGCACCACCCCGTGATGTTTTTCTCACTCCTACTAGTGAATGTAATGTAACACACACCCATACAATGCGCAACACCCCGTGATGTTTTTCTCACTCCTACTAGTGAATGTAATGTAACACACACCCATACAATGCGCACCACCCCGTGATGTTTTTCTCACTCCTACTAGTGAATGTAATGTAACACACACCCATACAATGCCCACCACCCCGTGATATTTTTCTCACTCCTACTAGTGAATGTAATGTAACACACACCCATACAATGCGCACCACCCCGTGATGTTTTTTCACTCCTAGTAGTGAATCTAATGTAACACAAACCCATACAATGCGCACCACCCCGTGATGTTTTTCTCACTCCTACTAGTGAATGTAATGTAACACACACCCATACAATGCGCACCACCCCGTGATGTTTTTTTCACTCCTACTAGTGAATGTAATGTAACACACACCCATACAATGCGCACCACCCCGTGATGTTTTTCTCACTCCTACTAGTGAATCTAATGTAACACACACCCATACAATGCGCACCACCCCGTGATGTTTTTCTCACACCTACTAGTGATTCTAATGTAACACTCACCTGTACAATGCGCACCACCCCGTGATGTTTTTCTCACTCCTACTAGTGAATGTAATGTAACACACACCCATACAATGCGCACCACCCCGTGATGTTTTTCTCACTCCTTTTAGTGAATGTAATGTAACACACACCCATACAATGCGCACCACCCCGTGATGTTTTTCTCACTCCTACGAGTGAATGTAATGTAACACACACCCATACAATGCGCACCGCCCCGTGATGTTTTTCTCACTCATACGAGTGAATGTAATGTAACACACACCCATACAATGCGCACCACCCCGTGATGTTTTTCTCACTCCTACTAGTGAATGTAATGTAACACACACCCATACAATGCGCACCACCCCGTGATGTTTTTCTCACTCCTACGAGTGAATGTAATGTAACACACACCCATACAATGCGCACCGCCCCGTGATGTTTTTCTCACTCCTACTAGTGAATGTAATGTAACACACACCCATACAATGCGCACCACCCCGTGATGTTTTTCTCACTCCTACGAGTGAATGTAATGTAACACACACCCATACAATGCGCACCACCCCGTGATGTTTTTCTCACTCCTACTAGTGAATGTAATGTAACACACACCCATAAAAGGCGCACCACCCCGTGATGTTTTTCTCACTCCTACTAATGAATGTTATGTAACACACACCCATACAATGCGCACCACCCCGTGATGTTTTTCTCACTCCTACGAGTGAATGTAATGTAACACACACCCATACAATGCGCACCACCCCGTGATGTTTTTCTCACTCCTACGAGTGAATGTAATGTAACACACACCCATACAATGCGCACCGCTCCGTGATGTTTTTCTCACTCCTACGAGTGAATGTAATGTAACACACACCCATACAATGCGCACCACCCCGTGATGTTTTTCTCACTCCTACTAGTGAATCTAATGTAACACACACTCATACAATGCGCACCACCCCGTGATGTTTTTCTCACTCCTACTAGTGAATGTAATGTAACACACCCATACAATGCGCACCACCCCGTGATGTTTTTCTCACTCCTAGTAGTGAATGTAATGTAACACACACCCTTACAATGCGCACCACCCCGTGATGTTTTTCTCACTCCTACTAGTGAATGTAATGTAACACACACCCATACAATGCGCAACGCCCCGTGATGTTTTTCTCACTCCTACTAGTGAATGGAATGTAACACACACCCATACAATGCGCACCACCCCGTGATGTTTTTCTCACTCCTACTAGTGAATGTAATGTAACACACACCCATACAATGCGCACCACCCCGTGATGTTTTTCTCACTCCTACGAGTGAATGTAATGTAACACACACCCATACAATGCGCACCACCCCGTGATGTTTTTCTCACTCCTAGTAGTGAATGTAATGTAACACACACCCATACAATGCGCACCACCCCGTGATGTTTTTCTCACTCCTACTAGTGAATGGAATGTAACACACACCCATACAATGCGCACCACCCCGTGATGTTTTTCTCACTCCTACTAGTGAATGTAATGTAACACACACCCATACAATGCGCACCACCCCGTGATGTTTTTTCACTCCTAGTAGTGAATCTAATGTAACACACACCCATACAATGCGCACCACCCCGTGATGTTTTTCTCACTCCTACGAGTGAATGTAATGTAACACACACCCATACAATGCGCACCACCCCGTGATGTTTTTCTCACTCCTACGAGTGAATGTAATGTAACACAACCATACAATGCCCACCACCCCGTGATGTTTTTCTCACTTCTACTAGTGAATGTAATGTAACACACACCCATACAATGCGCACCACCCCGTGATGTTTTTCTCACTCCTACTAGTGAGTGTAATGTACCACACACCCATACAATGCGCACCACCCCGTGATGTTTTTCTCACTCCTACTAGTGAATCTAATGTAACACGCACCCATACAATGCGCACCACCCCGTGATGTTTTTCTCACTCCTACTAGTGAATGTAATGTAACACACACCCATACAATGCGCACCACCCCGTGATGATTTTCTCACTCCTACTAGTGAATGTAATGTAACACACACCTATAAAATGCGCACCACCCCGTGATGTTTTTCTCACTCCTACTAGTGAATGTAATGTAACACACACCCATACAATGCGCACCACCCCGTGATGTTTTTCTCACTCCTACTAGTGAATGTAATGTAACACACACCCATACAATGCGCACCACCCCGTGATGTTTTTCTCACTCCTACTAGTGAATGTAATGTTACACACACCCATACAATGCGCACCACCCCGTGATGTTTTTCTCACTCCTACTTGTGAATGTAATGTAACACACACCCATACAATGCGCACCACCCCGTGATGTTTTTCTCACTCCTAGTAGTGAATGTAATGTAACACACACCCATACAATGCGCACCACCCCGTGATGTTTTTCTCACTCCTACTAGTGAATCTAATGTAACACACACCCATACAATGCGCACCACCCCGTGATGTTTTTCTCACTCCTACGAGTGAATGTAATGTAACACACACCCATACAATGCGCACCACCCCGTGATGTTTTTCTCACTCCTACGAGTGAATGTAATGTAACACAACCATACAATGCGCACCACCCCGTGATGTTTTTCTCACTCCTACTAGTGAATGTAATGTAACACACACCCATACAATGCGCACCACCCCGTGATGTTTTTCTCACTCCTACTAGTGAGTGTAATGTAACACACACCCATACAATGCGCACCACCCCGTGATGTTTTTCTCACTCCTACTAGTGAGTGTAATGTACCACACACCCATACAATGCGCACCACCCCGTGATGTTTTTCTCACTCCTACTAGTGAATCTAATGTAACACGCACCCATACAATGCGCACCACCCCGTGATGTTTTTCTCACTCCTACTAGTGAATGTAATGTAACACACACCCATACAATGCGCACCACCCCGTGATGATTTTCTCACTCCTACTAGTGAATGTAATGTAACACACACCCATACAATGCGCATCACCCCGTGATGTTTTTCTCACTCCTACTAGTGAATGTAATGTAACACACACCCATACAATGCGCACCACCCCGTGATGTTTTTCTCACTCCTACTAGTGAATGTAATGTAACACACACCCATACAATGCGCACCACCCCGTGATGTTTTTCTCACTCCTACTTGTGAATGTAATGTAACACACACCCATAGAATGCGCACCACCCCGTGATATTTTTCTCACTCCTACTAGTGAATGTAATGTAACACACACCCATACAATGCGCACCACCCCGTGATGTTTTTCTCACTCCTACTAGTGAATGTAATGTAACACACACCCATACAATGCGCACCACCCCGTGATGTTTTTCTCACTCCTACTAGTGAATGTAATGTAACACACACCCATACAATGCCCACCACCCCGTGATGTTTTTCTCACTCCTACTAGTGAATGTAATGTAACACACACCCATACAATGCGCACCACCCCGTGATGTTTTTTCACTCCTAGTAGTGAATCTAATGTAACACACACCCATACAATGCGCACCACCCCGTGATGTTTTTCTCACTCCTACTAGTGAATGTAATGTAACACACACCCATACAATGCGCACCACCCCGTGATGTTTTTTTCACTCCTACTAGTGAATGTAATGTAACACACACCCATACAATGCGCACCACCCCGTGATGTTTTTCTCACTCCTACTAGTGAATGTAATGTAACACACACCCATACAATGCGCACCACCCCGTGATGCTTTTCTCACACCTACTAGTGATTCTAATGTAACACTCACCTGTACAATGCGCACCACCCCGTGATGTTTTTCTCACTCCTACTAGTGAATGTAATGTAACACACACCCATACAATGCGCACCACCCCGTGATGTTTTTCTCACTCCTTTTAGTGAATGTAATGTAACACACACCCATACAATGCGCACCACCCCGTGATGTTTTTCTCACTCCTACGAGTGAATGTAATGTAACACACACCCATACAATGCGCACCACCCCGTGATGTTTTTCTCACTCCTACTAGTGAATGTAATGTAACACACACCCATACAATGCGCACCAACCCGTGATGATTTTCTCACTCCTACTAGTGAATGTAATGTAACACACACCCATACAATGCGCACCACCCCGTGATGTTTTTCTCACTCCTACTAGTGAAAGTAATGTAACACACACCCATACAATGCGCACCACCCCGTGATGTTTTTCTCACTCCTACTAGTGAATGTAATGTAACACACACCCATACAATGCGCACCACCCCGTGATGTTTTTCTCACTCCTACTAGTGAATGTAATGTAACACACACCCATACAATGCGCACCACCCCGTGATGTTTTTCTCACTCCTACTTGTGAATGTAATGTAACACACACCCATACAATGCGCACCACCCCGTGATGTTTTTCTCACTCCTAGTAGTGAATGTAATGTAACACACACCCATACAATGCGCACCACCCCGTGATGTTTTTCTCACTCCTACTAGTGAATGTAATGTAACACACACCCATACAATGCGCACCACCCCGTGATGTTTTTCTCACTCCTACTAGTGAATGTAATGTAACACACACCCATACAATGCGCACCACCCCGTGATGTTTTTCTCACTCCTACTAGTGAATGTAATGTAACACACACCCATACAATGCGCACCACCCCGTGATGTTTTTCTCACTCCTACTAGTGAATGTAATGTAACACACACCCATGCAATGCGCACCACCCCGTGATGTTTTTCTCACTCCTATTAGTGAATGTAATGTAACACACACCCATACAATGCGCACCACCCCGTGATGTTTTTCTCACTCCTACTAGTGAATGTAATGTAACAAGGACCCATACAATGCGCACCACCCCGTGATGTTTTTCTCACTCCTACGAGTGAATGTAATGTAACACACACCCATACAATGCGCACCACCCCGTGATGTTTTTCTCACTCCTACGAGTGAATGTAATGTAACACACACCCATACAATGCGCACCACCCCGTGATGTTTTTCTCACTCCTACTAGTGAATGTAATGTAACACACACCCATACAATGCGCACCACCCCGTGATGTTTTTCTCACTCCTACTAGTGAATGTAATGTAACACACACCCATACAATGCGCACCACCCCGTGATGTTTTTCTCACTCCTAGTAGTGAATGTAATGTAACACACACCCATACAATGCGCACCACCCCGTGATGTTTTTCTCACTCCTACTAGTGAATGTAATGTAACACACACCCATACAATGCGCACCACCCCGTGATGTTTTTCACACTCCTACTAGTGAATGTAATGTAACACACACCCATACAATGCGCACCACCCCGTGATGTTTTTCTCACTCCTACTAGTGAATGTAATGTAACACACACCCATACAATGCGCACCACCCCGTGATGTTTTTCTCACTCCTACTAGTGAATGTAATGTAACACACACCCATACAATGCGCACCACCCCGTGATGTTTTTCTCACTCCTATTAGTGAATGTAATGTAACACACACCCATACAATGCGCACCACCCCGTGATGTTTTTCTCACTCCTACTAGTGAATGTAATGTAACACACACCCATACAATGCGCACCACCCCGTGATGTTTTTCTCACTCCTACTAGTGAATGTAATGTAACACACACCCATACAATGCGCACCACCCCGTGATGTTTTTCTCACTCCTACTAGTGAATGTAATGTAACACACACCCATACAATGCGCACCAACCCGTGATGTTTTTCTCACTCCTACTAGTGAATGTAATGTAACACACACCCATACAATGCGCACCACCCCGTGATGTTTTTCTCACTCCTACGAGTGAATGTAATGTAACACACACCCATACAATGCGCACCGCCCCGTGATGTTTTTCTCACTCCTACTAGTGAATGTAATGTAACACACACCCATACAATGCGCACCACCCCGTGATGTTTTTCTCACTCCTACGAGTGAATGTAATGTAACACACACCCATACAATGCGCACCACCCCGTGATGTTTTTCTCACTCCTACTAGTGAATGTAATGTAACACACACCCATGCAATGCGCACCACCCCGTGATGTTTTTCTCACTCCTATTAGTGAATGTAATGTAACACACACCCATACAATGCGCACCACCCCGTGATGTTTTTCTCACTCCTACTAGTGAATGTAATGTAACAAGGACCCATACAATGCGCACCACCCCGTGATGTTTTTCTCACTCCTACGAGTGAATGTAATGTAACACACACCCATACAATGCGCACCACCCCGTGATGTTTTTCTCACTCCTACGAGTGAATGTAATGTAACACACACCCATACAATGCGCACCACCCCGTGATGTTTTTCTCACTCCTACTAGTGAATGTAATGTAACACACACCCATACAATGCGCACCACCCCGTGATGTTTTTCTCACTCCTAGTAGTGAATGTAATGTAACACACACCCATACAATGCGCACCACCCCGTGATGTTTTTCTCACTCCTACTAGTGAATGTAATGTAACACACACCCATACAATGCGCACCACCCCGTGATGTTTTTCACACTCCTACTAGTGAATGTAATGTAACACACACCCATACAATGCGCACCACCCCGTGATGTTTTTCTCACTCCTACTAGTGAATGTAATGTAACACACACCCATACAATGCGCACCACCGCGTGATGTTTTTCTCACTCCTACTAGTGAATGTAATGTAACACACACCCATACAATGCGCACCACCCCGTGATGTTTTTCTCACTCCTATTAGTGAATGTAATGTAACACACACCCATACAATGCGCACCACCCCGTGATGTTTTTCTCACTCCTACTAGTGAATGTAATGTAACACACACCCATACAATGCGCACCACCCCGTGATGTTTTTCTCACTCCTACTAGTGAATGTAATGTAACACACACCCATACAATGCGCACCACCCCGTGATGTTTTTCTCACTCCTACTAGTGAATGTAATGTAACACACACCCATACAATGCGCACAACCCCGTGATGTTTTTCTCACTCCTACTAGTGAATGTAATGTAACACACACCCATACAATGCGCACCACCCCGTGATGTTTTTCTCACTCCTACGAGTGAATGTAATGTAACACACACCCATACAATGCGCACCGCCCCGTGATGTTTTTCTCACTCCTACTAGTGAATGTAATGTAACACACACCCATACAATGCGCACCACCCCGTGATGTTTTTCTCACTCCTACGAGTGAATGTAATGTAACACACACCCATACAATGCGCACCACCCCGTGATGTTTTTCTCACTCCTACTAGTGAATGTAATGTAACACACACCCATAAAATGCGCACCACCCCGTGATGTTTTTCTCACTCCTACTAATGAATGTAATGTAACACACACCCATACAATGCGCACCACCCCGTGATGTTTTTCTCACTCCTACGAGTGAATGTAATGTAACACACACCCATACAATGCGCACCACCCCGTGATGTTTTTCTCACTCCTACGAGTGAATGTAATGTAACACACACCCATACAATGCGCACCGCTCCGTGATGTTTTTCTCACTCCTACGAGTGAATGTAATGTAACACACACCCATACAATGCGCACCACCCCGTGATGTTTTTCTCACTCCTACTAGTGAATCTAATGTAACACACACTCATACAATGCGCACCACCCCGTGATGTTTTTCTCACTCCTACTAGTGAATGTAATGTAACACACCCATACAATGCGCACCACCCCGTGATGTTTTTCTCACTCCTAGTAGTGAATGTAATGTAACACACACCCTTACAATGCGCACCACCCCGTGATGTTTTTCTCACTCCTACTAGTGAATGTAATGTAACACACACCCATACAATGCGCAACACCCCGTGATGTTTTTCTCACTCCTACTAGTGAATGTAATGTAACACACACCCATACAATGCGCACCACCCCGTGATGTTTTTCTCACTCCTACTAGTGAATGTAATGTAACACACACCCATACAATGCCCACCACCCCGTGATATTTTTCTCACTCCTACTAGTGAATGTAATGTAACACACACCCATACAATGCGCACCACCCCGTGATGTTTTTTCACTCCTAGTAGTGAATCTAATGTAACACAAACCCATACAATGCGCACCACCCCGTGATGTTTTTCTCACTCCTACTAGTGAATGTAATGTAACACACACCCATACAATGCGCACCACCCCGTGATGTTTTTTTCACTCCTACTAGTGAATGTAATGTAACACACACCCATACAATGCGCACCACCCCGTGATGTTTTTCTCACTCCTACTAGTGAATCTAATGTAACACACACCCATACAATGCGCACCACCCCGTGATGTTTTTCTCACACCTACTAGTGATTCTAATGTAACACTCACCTGTACAATGCGCACCACCCCGTGATGTTTTTCTCACTCCTACTAGTGAATGTAATGTAACACACACCCATACAATGCGCACCACCCCGTGATGTTTTTCTCACTCCTTTTAGTGAATGTAATGTAACACACACCCATACAATGCGCACCACCCCGTGATGTTTTTCTCACTCCTACGAGTGAATGTAATGTAACACACACCCATACAATGCGCACCGCCCCGTGATGTTTTTCTCACTCATACGAGTGAATGTAATGTAACACACACCCATACAATGCGCACCACCCCGTGATGTTTTTCTCACTCCTACTAGTGAATGTAATGTAACACACACCCATACAATGCGCACCACCCCGTGATGTTTTTCTCACTCCTACGAGTGAATGTAATGTAACACACACCCATACAATGCGCACCGCCCCGTGATGTTTTTCTCACTCCTACTAGTGAATGTAATGTAACACACACCCATACAATGCGCACCACCCCGTGATGTTTTTCTCACTCCTACGAGTGAATGTAATGTAACACACACCCATACAATGCGCACCACCCCGTGATGTTTTTCTCACTCCTACTAGTGAATGTAATGTAACACACACCCATAAAAGGCGCACCACCCCGTGATGTTTTTCTCACTCCTACTAATGAATGTTATGTAACACACACCCATACAATGCGCACCACCCCGTGATGTTTTTCTCACTCCTACGAGTGAATGTAATGTAACACACACCCATACAATGCGCACCACCCCGTGATGTTTTTCTCACTCCTACGAGTGAATGTAATGTAACACACACCCATACAATGCGCACCGCTCCGTGATGTTTTTCTCACTCCTACGAGTGAATGTAATGTAACACACACCCATACAATGCGCACCACCCCGTGATGTTTTTCTCACTCCTACTAGTGAATCTAATGTAACACACACTCATACAATGCGCACCACCCCGTGATGTTTTTCTCACTCCTACTAGTGAATGTAATGTAACACACCCATACAATGCGCACCACCCCGTGATGTTTTTCTCACTCCTAGTAGTGAATGTAATGTAACACACACCCTTACAATGCGCACCACCCCGTGATGTTTTTCTCACTCCTACTAGTGAATGTAATGTAACACACACCCATACAATGCGCAACACCCCGTGATGTTTTTCTCACTCCTACTAGTGAATGGAATGTAACACACACCCATACAATGCGCACCACCCCGTGATGTTTTTCTCACTCCTACTAGTGAATGTAATGTAACACACACCCATACAATGCGCACCACCCCGTGATGTTTTTCTCACTCCTACGAGTGAATGTAATGTAACACACACCCATACAATGCGCACCACCCCGTGATGTTTTTCTCACTCCTAGTAGTGAATGTAATGTAACACACACCCATACAATGCGCACCACCCCGTGATGTTTTTCTCACTCCTACTAGTGAATGGAATGTAACACACACCCATACAATGCGCACCACCCCGTGATGTTTTTCTCACTCCTACTAGTGAATGTAATGTAACACACACCCATACAATGCGCACCACCCCGTGATGTTTTTTCACTCCTAGTAGTGAATCTAATGTAACACACACCCATACAATGCGCACCACCCCGTGATGTTTTTCTCACTCCTACGAGTGAATGTAATGTAACACACACCCATACAATGCGCACCACCCCGTGATGTTTTTCTCACTCCTACGAGTGAATGTAATGTAACACAACCATACAATGCCCACCACCCCGTGATGTTTTTCTCACTTCTACTAGTGAATGTAATGTAACACACACCCATACAATGCGCACCACCCCGTGATGTTTTTCTCACTCCTACTAGTGAGTGTAATGTACCACACACCCATACAATGCGCACCACCCCGTGATGTTTTTCTCACTCCTACTAGTGAATCTAATGTAACACGCACCCATACAATGCGCACCACCCCGTGATGTTTTTCTCACTCCTACTAGTGAATGTAATGTAACACACACCCATACAATGCGCACCACCCCGTGATGATTTTCTCACTCCTACTAGTGAATGTAATGTAACACACACCTATAAAATGCGCACCACCCCGTGATGTTTTTCTCACTCCTACTAGTGAATGTAATGTAACACACACCCATACAATGCGCACCACCCCGTGATGTTTTTCTCACTCCTACTAGTGAATGTAATGTAACACACACCCATACAATGCGCACCACCCCGTGATGTTTTTCTCACTCCTACTAGTGAATGTAATGTTACACACACCCATACAATGCGCACCACCCTGTGATGTTTTTCTCACTCCTACTTGTGAATGTAATGTAACACACACCCATACAATGCGCACCACCCCGTGATGTTTTTCTCACTCCTAGTAGTGAATGTAATGTAACACACACCCATACAATGCGCACCACCCCGTGATGTTTTTCTCACTCCTACTAGTGAATCTAATGTAACACACACCCATACAATGCGCACCACCCCGTGATGTTTTTCTCACTCCTACGAGTGAATGTAATGTAACACACAACCATACAATGCGCACCACCCCGTGATGTTTTTCTCACTCCTACTAGTGAATGTAATGTAACACACACCCATACAATGCGCACCACCCCGTGATGTTTTTCTCACTCCTACTAGTGAGTGTAATGTAACACACACCCATACAATGCGCACCACCCCGTGATGTTTTTCTCACTCCTACTAGTGAGTGTAATGTACCACACACCCATACAATGCGCACCACCCCGTGATGTTTTTCTCACTCCTACTAGTGAATGTAATGTAACACGCACCCATACAATGCGCACCACCCCGTGATGTTTTTCTCACTCCTACTAGTGAATGTAATGTAACACACACCCATACAATGCGCACCACCCCGTGATGTTTTTCTCACTCCTACTAGTGAATGTAATGTAACACACACCCATACAATGCGCACCACCCCGTGATGTTTTTCTCACTCCTACTAGTGAATGTAATGTAACACACACCCATACAATGCGCACCACCCCGTGATGTTTTTCTCACTCCTACTAGTGAATGTAATGTAACACACACCCATACAATGCGCACCACCCCGTGATGTTTTTCTCACTCCTATTAGTGAATGTAATGTAACACACACCCATACAATGCGCACCACCCCGTGATGTTTTTCTCACTCCTACGAGTGAATGTAATGTAACACACACCCATACAATGCGCACCACCCCGTGATGTTTTTCTCACTCCTACTAGTGAATGTAATGTAACACACACCCATACAATGCGCACCACCCCGTGATGTTTTTCTCACTCCTACTAGTGAATGTAATGTAACACACACCCATACAATGCGCACCACCCCGTGATGTTTTTCTCACTCCTACTAGTGAATGTAATGTAACACACACCCATACAATGCGCACCACCCCGTGATGTTTTTCTCACTCCTACGAGTGAATGTAATGTAACACACACCCATACAATGCGCACCGCCCCGTGATGTTTTTCTCACTCCTACTAGTGAATGTAATGTAACACACACCTATACAATGCGCACCACCCCGTGATGTTTTTCTCACTCCTACGAGTGAATGTAATGTAACACACACCCATACAAATCGCACCGCCCCGTGATGTTTTTCTCACTCCTACTAGTGAATGTAATGTAACACACACCCATAAAATGCGCACCACCCCGTGATGTTTTTCTCACTCCTACTAGTGAATGTAATGTAACACACACCCATACGATGCGCACCACCCCGTGATGTTTTTCTCACTCCTAGGAGTGAATGTAATGTAACACACACCCATACAATGCGCACCGCCCCGTGATGTTTTTCTCACTCCTACGAGTGAATGTAATGTAACACACACCCATACAATGCGCACCGCTCCGTGATGTTTTTCTCACTCCTACGAGTGAATGTAATGTAACACACACCCATACAATGCGCACCACCCCGTGATGTTTTTCTCACTCCTACTAGTGAATCTAACGTAACACACACTCATACAATGCGCACCACCCCGTGATGTTTTTCTCACTCCTACTAGTGAATGTAATGTAACACATCCATACAATGCGCACCACCCCGTGATGTTTTTCTCACTTCTAGTAGTGAATGTAATGTAACACACACCCATACAATGCGCACCACCCCGTGATGTTTTTCTCACTCCTACCAGTGAATGTAATGTAACACACACCCATACAATGCGCACCACCCCGTGATGTTTTTCTCACTCCTACTAGTGAATGTAATGTAACACACACCCATACAATGCGCACCACCCCGTGATGTTTTTCTCACTCCTACTAGTGAATGTAATGTAACACACACCCATACAATGCCCACCACCCCGTGATATTTTTCTCACTCCTACTAGTGAATGTAATGTAACACACACCCATACAATGCGCACCACCCCGTGATGTTTTTTTCACTCCTACTAGTGAATGTAATGTAACACACACCCATACAATGCGCACCACCCCGTGATGTTTTTCTCACTCCTACTAGTGAATCTAATGTAACACACACCCATACAATGCGCACCACCCCGTGATGATTTTCTCACACCTACTAGTGATTCTAATGTAACACTCACCTGTACAATGCGCACCACCCCGTGATGTTTTTCTCACTCCTACTAGTGAATGTAATGTAACACACACCCATACAATGCGCACCACCCCGTGATGTTTTTCTCACTCCTACTAGTGAATGTAATGTAAAACACACCCATACAATGCGCACCACCCCGTGATGTTTTTCTCACTAATACTAGTGAATGTAATGTAACACACACCCATACAATGCGCACCACTCCATGATGTTTTTCTCACTCCTACTAGTGAATCTAATGTAACACACACCCATACAATGCGCACCACCCCGTGATGTTTTTCTCACTCCTACTAGTGAATGTAATGTAACACACACCCATACAATGCGCACCAACCCGTGATGATTTTCTCACTCCTACTAGTGAATGTAATGTAACACACACCCATGCAATGCGCACCACCCCGTGATGTTTTTCTCACTCCTACTAGTGAAAGTAATGTAACACACACCCATACATTGCGCACCACCCCGTGATGTTTTTCTCACTCCTACTAGTGAATGTAATGTAACACACACCCATACAATGCGCACCACCCCGTGATGTTTTTCTCACTCCTACTAGTGAATGTAATGTAACACACACCCATACAATGCGCACCACCCCGTGATGTTTTTCTCACTCCTACTTGTGAATGTAATGTAACACACACCCATACAATGCGCACCACCCCGTGATGTTTTTCTCACTCCTAGTAGTGAATGTAATGTAACACACACCCATACAATGCGCACCACCCCGTGATGTTTTTCTCACTCCTACTAGTGAATGTAATGTAACACACACCCATACAATGCGCACCACCCCGTGATGTTTTTCTCACTCCTACTAGTGAATGTAATGTAACACACACCCATACAATGCGCACCACCCCGTGATGTTTTTCTCACTCCTACTAGTAAATGTAATGTAACACACACCCATACAATGCGCACCACCCCGTGATGTTTTTCTCACTCCTACTAGTGAATGTAATGTAACACACACCCATGCAATGCGCACCACCCCGTGATGTTTTTCTCACTCCTACTAGTGAATGTAATGTAACACACACCCATACAATGCGCACCACCCCGTGATGTTTTTCTCACTCCTACTAGTGAATGTAATGTAACACACACCCATACAATGCGCACCACCCCGTGATGTTTTTCTCACTCCTACGAGTGAATGTAATGTAACACACACCCATACAATGCGCACCACCCCGTGATGTTTTTCTCACTCCTACGAGTGAATGTAATGTAACACACACCCATACAATGCGCACCACCCCGTGATGTTTTTCTCACTCCTACTAGTGAATGTAATGTAACACACACCCATACAATGCGCACCACCCCGTGATGTTTTTCTCACTCCTACTAGTGAATGTAATGTAACACACACCCATACAATGCGCACCACCCCGTGATGTTTTTCTCACTCCTAGTAGTGAATGTAATGTAACACACACCCATACAATGCGCACCACCCCGTGATGTTTTTCTCACTCCTAATAGTGAATGTAATGTAACACACACCCATACAATGCGCACCACCCCGTGATGTTTTTCTCACTCCTACTAGTGAATGTAATGTAACACACACCCATACAATGCGCACCACCCCGTGATGTTTTTCTCACTCCTACTAGTGAATGTAATGTAACACACACCCATACAATGCGCACCACCCCGTGATGTTTTTCTCACTCCTACTAGTGAATGTAATGTAACACACACCCATACAATGCGCACCACCCCGTGATGTTTTTCTCACTCCTACTAGTGAATGTAATGTAACACACACCCATACAATGCGCACCACCCCGTGATGTTTTTCTCACTCCTACGAGTGAATGTAATGTAACACACACCCATACAATGCGCACCACCCCGTGATGTTTTTCTCACTCCTACTAGTGAATGTAATGTAACACACACCCATACAATGCGCACCACCCCGTGATGTTTTTCTCACTCCTACTAGTGAATGTAATGTAACACACACCCATACAATGCGCACCACCCCGTGATGTTTTTCTCACTCCTACTAGTGAATGTAATGTAACACACACCCATACAATGCGCACCACCCCGTGATGTTTTTCTCACTCCTACGAGTGAATGTAATGTAACACACACCCATACAATGCGCACCACCCCGTGATGTTTTTCTCACTCCTACTAGTGAATGTAATGTAACACACACCCATACAATGCCCACCACCCCGTGATATTTTTCTCACTCCTACTAGTGAATGTAATGTAACACACACCCATACAATGCGCACCACCCCGTGATGTTTTTTCACTCCTAGTAGTGAATCTAATGTAACACACACCCATACAATGCGCACCGCCCCGTGATGTTTTTCTCACTCATACGAGTGAATGTAATGTAACACACACCCATACAATGCGCACCACCCCGTGATGTTTTTCTCACTCCTACGAGTGAATGTAATGTAACACAACCATACAATGCGCACCTCCCCGTGATGTTTTTCTCACTCCTACTAGTGAATGTAATGTAACACACACCCATACAATGCGCACCACCCCGTGATGTTTTTCTCACTCCTACTATTGAGTGTAATGTAACACACACCCATACAATGCGCACCACCCCGTGATGTTTTTCTCACTCCTACTAGTGAGTGTAATGTACCACACACCCATACAATGCGCACCACCCCGTGATGTTTTTCTCACTCCTACTAGTGAATCTAATGTAACACGCACCCATACAATGCGCACCACCCCGTGATGTTTTTCTCACTCCTACTAGTGAATGTAATGTAACACACACCCATACAATGCGCACCACCCCGTGATGTTTTTCTCACTCCTACTAGTGAATGTAATGTAAAACACACCCATACAATTCGCACCACCCCGTGATGTTTTTCTCACTCCTACTAGTGAATGTAATGTAACACACACCCGTACAATGCGCACCACCCCGTGATGTTTTTCTCACTCCTACTACTGAATGTAATGTAACACACACCCATACAATGCGCACCACCCCGTGATGTTTTTCTCACTCCTACTAGTGAATGTAATGTAACACACACCCATACAATGCGCACCACCCCGTGATGATTTTCTCACTCCTACTAGTGAATGTAATGTAACACACACCCATACAATGCGCACCACCCCGTGATGTTTTTCTCACTCCTACTAGTGAATGTAATGTAACACACACCCATACAATGCGCACCACCCCGTGATGTTTTTCTCACTCCTACTAGTGAATGTAATGTAACACACACCCATACAATGCGCACCACCCCGTGATGTTTTTCTCACTCCTACTAGTGAATGTAATATAACACACACCCATACAATGCGCACCACCCCGTGATGTTTTTCTCACTCCTACTAGTGAATCTAATGTAACACACACCCATACAATGCGCACCACCCCGTGATGTTTTTCTCACTCCTATTAGTGAATGTAATGTAACACACACCCATACAATGCGCACCACCCCGTGATGTTTTTCTCACTCCTACTAGTGAATGTAATGTAACACACACCCATACAATGCGCACCACCCCGTGATGTTTTTCTCACTCCTACTAGTGAATGTAATGTAACACACACCCATAAAATGCGCACCACCCCGTGATGTTTTTCTCACTCCTACTAGTGAATGTAATGTAACACACACCCATACAATGCGCACCACCCCGTGATGTTTTTCTCACTCCTACGAGTGAATGTAATGTAACACACACCCATACAATGCGCACCGCCCCGTGATGTTTTTCTCACTCCTACGAGTGAATGTAATGTAACACACACCCATACAATGCGCACCGCTCCGTGATGTTTTTCTCACTCCTACGAGTGAATGTAATGTAACACACACCCATACAATGCGCACCACCCCGTGATGTTTTTCTCACTCCTACTAGTGAATCTAACGTAACACACACTCATACAATGCGCACCACCCCGTGATGTTTTTCTCACTCCTACTAGTGAATGTAATGTAACACACCCATACAATGCGCACCACCCCGTGATGTTTTTCTCACTCCTAGTAGTGAATGTAATGTAACACACACCCATACAATGCGCACCACCCCGTGATGTTTTTCTCACTCCTAGTAGTGAATGTAATGTAACACACACCCATACAATGCGCACCACCCCGTGATGTTTTTCTCACTCCTACTAGTGAATGTAATGTAACACACACCCATACAATGCGCACCACCCCGTGATGTTTTTCTCACTCCTACTAGTGAATGTAATGTAACACACACCCATACAATTCCCACCACCCCGTGATATTTTTCTCACTCCTACTAGTGAATGTAATGTAACACACACCCATACAATGCGCACCACCCCGTGATGTTTTTTCACTCCTAGTAGTGAATCTAATGTAACACACACCCATACAATGCGCACCACCCCGTGATGTTTTTCTCACTCCTACTAGTGAATGTAATGTAACACACACCCATACAATGCGCACCAGCCCGTGATGTTTTTTTCACTCCTACTAGTGAATGTAATGTAACACACACCCATACAATGCGCACCACCCCGTGATATTTTTCTCACTCCTACTAGTGAATCTAATGTATCACACACCCCTACAATGCGCACCACCCCGTGATGTTTTTCTCACACCTACTAGTGATTCTAATGTAACACTCACCTGTACAATGCGCACCACCCCGTGATGTTTTTCTCACTCCTACTAGTGAATGTAATGTTACACACACCCATACAATGCGCACCACCCCGTGATGTTTTTCTCACTCCTACTTGTGAATGTAATGTAACACACACCCATACAATGCGCACCACCCCGTGATGTTTTTCTCACTCCTAGTAGTGAATGTAATGTACCACACACCCATACAATGCGCACCACCCCGTGATGTTTTTCTCACTCCTACGCGTGAATGTAATGTAACACACACCCATACAATGCGCACCACCCCGTGATGTTTTTCTCACTCCTGCTAGTGAATGTAATGTAACACACACCCATACAATGCGCACCACCCCGTGATGTTTTTCTCACTCCTACTAGTGAATGTAATGTAACACACACCCATACAATGCGCACCACCCCGTGATGTTTTTCTCACTCCTACTAGTGAATGTAATGTAACACACACCCATACAATGCGCACCACCCCGTGATGTTTTTCTCACTCCTACTAGTGAATGTAATGTAACACACACCCATACAATGCGCACCACCCCGTGATGTTTTTCTCACTCCTACTAGTGAATGTAATGTAACACACACCCATACAATGCGCACCACCCCGTGATGTTTTTCTCACTCCTATTAGTGAATGTAATGTAACACACACCCATACAATGCGCACCACCCCGTGATGTTTTTCTCACTCCTACTTGTGAATGTAATGTAACACACACCCATACAATGCGCACCACCCCGTGATGTTTTTCTCACTCCTACTTGTGAATGTAATGTAACACACACCCATACAATGCGCACCACCCCGTGATGTTTTTCTCACTCCTACGAGTGAATGTAATGTAACACACACCCATACAATGCGCACCACCCCGTGATGTTTTTCTCACTCCTATGAGTGAATGTAATGTAACACACACCCATACAATGCGCACCACCCCGTGATGTTTTTCTCACTCCTACTAGTGAATGTAATGTAACACACACCCATACAATGCGCACCACCCCGTGATGTTTTTCTCACTCCTACTAGTGAATGTAATGTAACACACACCCATACAATGCGCACCACCCCGTGATGTTTTTCTCACTCCTACGAGTGAATGTAATGTAACACACACCCATACAATGCGCACCGCCCCGTGATGTTTTTCTCACTCCTACGAGTGAATGTAATGTAACACACACCCATACAATGCGCACCACCCCGTGATGTTTTTCTCACTCCTACTAGTGAATGTAATGTAACACACACCCATACAATGCGCACCACTCCGTGATGTTTTTCTCACTCCTACTAGTGAATGTAATGTAACACACACCCATACAATGCGCACCACCCCGTGATGTTTTTCTCACTTCTACTAGTGAATGTAATGTAACACACACCCATACAATGCGCACCACCCCGTGATGATTTTCTCACTCCTACTAGTGAATGTAATGTAACACACACCCATACAATGCGCACCACCCCGTGATGTTTTTCTCACTCCTACTAGTGAAAGTAATGTAACACACACCCATACAATGCGCACCACCCCGTGATGTTTTTCTCACTCCTACAAGTGAATGTAATGTAACACACACCCATACAATGCGCACCACCCCGTGATGTTTTTCTCACTCCTACTAGTGAATGTAATGTAACACACACCCATACAATGCGCACCACCCCGTGATGTTTTTCTCACTCCTACTTGTGAATGTAATGTAACACACACCCATACAATGCGCACCACCCCGTGATGTTTTTCTCACTCCTACTAGTGAATGTAATGTAACACACACCCATACAATGCGCACCACCGCGTGATGTTTTTCTCACTCCTACTAGTGAATGTAATGTAACACACACCCATACAATGCGCACCACCCCGTGATGTTTTTCTCACTCCTACGAGTGAATGTAATGTAACACACACCCATACAATGCGCACCGCCCCGTGATGTTTTTCTCACTCCTACGAGTGAATGTAATGTAACACACACCCATACAATGCGCACCACCCCGTGATGTTTTTCTCACTCCTACTAGTGAATGTAATGTAACACACACCCATACAATGCGCACCACTCCGTGATGTTTTTCTCACTCCTACTAGTGAATGTAATGTAACACACACCCATACAATGCGCACCACCCCGTGATGTTTTTCTCACTCCTACTAGTGAATGTAATGTAACACACCCATACAATGCGCACCACCCCGTGATGATTTTCTCACTCCTACTAGTGAATGTAATGTAACACACACCCATACAATGCGCACCAACCCGTGATGTTTTTCTCACTCCTACTAGTGAAAGTAATGTAACACACACCCATACAATGCGCACCACCCCGTGATGTTTTTCTCACTCCTACTAGTGAATGTAATGTAACACACACCCATACAATGCGCACCACCCCGTGATGTTTTTCTCACTCCTACTAGTGAATGTAATGTAACACACACCCATACAATGCGCACCACCCCGTGATGTTTTTCTCACTCCTACTTGTGAATGTAATGTAACACACACCCATACAATGCGCACCACCCCGTGATGTTTTTCTCACTCCTAGTAGTGAATGTAATGTAACACACACCCATACAATGCGCACCACCCCGTGATGTTTTTCTCACTCCTACTAGTGAATGTAATGTAACACACACCCATACAATGCGCACCACCCCGTGATGTTTTTCTCACTCCTACTAGTGAATGTAATGTAACACACACCCATACAATGCGCACCGCCCCGTGATGTTTTTCTCACTCCTACTAGTGAATGTAATGTAACACACACCTATACAATGCGCACCACCCCGTGATGTTTTTCTCACTCCTACGAGTGAATGTAATGTAACACACACCCATACAATGCGCACCACCCCGTGATGTTTTTTTCACTCCTACTAGTGAATGTAATGTAACACACACCCATACAATGCGCACCACCCCGTGATATTTTTCTCACTCCTACTAGTGAATCTAATGTATCACACACCCATACAATGCGCACCACCCCGTGATGTTTTTCTCACTCCTACTAGTGAATGTAATGTAACACACACCCATAAAATGCGCACTACCCCGTGATGTTTTTCTCACTCCTACTAGTGAATGTAATGTAACACACACCCATACAATGCGCACCACCCCGTGATGTTTTTCTCACTCCTACGAGTGAATGTAATGTAACACACACCCATACAATGCGCACCGCCCCGTGATGTTTTTCTCACTCCTACGAGTGAATGTAATGTAACACACACCCATACAATGCGCACCGCTCCGTGATGTTTTTCTCACTCCTACGAGTGAATGTAATGTAACACACACCCATACAATGCGCACCACCCCGTGATGTTTTTCTCACTCCTACTAGTGAATCTAACGTAACACACACTCATACAATGCGCACCACCCCGTGATGTTTTTCTCACTCCTACTAGTGAATGTAATGTAACACACCCATACAATGCGCACCACCCCGTGATGTTTTTCTCACTCCTAGTAGTGAATGTAATGTAACACACACCCATACAATGCGCACCACCCCGTGATGTTTTTCTCACTCCTACTAGTGAATGTAATGTAACACACACCCATACAATGCGCACCACCCCGTGATGTTTTTCTCACTCCTACTAGTGAATGTAATGTAACACACACCCATACAATGCGCACCACCCCGTGATGTTTTTCTCACTCCTACTAGTGAATGTAATGTAACACACACCCATACAATGCCCACCACCCCGTGATATTTTTCTCACTCCTACTAGTGAATGTAATGTAACACACACCCATACAATGCGCACCACCCCGTGATGTTTTTTCACTCCTAGTAGTGAATCTAATGTAACACACACCCATACAATGCGCACCACCCCGTGATGTTTTTCTCACTCCTACTAGTGAATGTAATGTAACACACACCCATACAATGCGCACCACCCCGTGATGTTTTTTTCACTCCTACTAGTGAATGTAATGTAACACACACCCATACAATGCGCACCACCCCGTGATATTTTTCTCACTCCTACTAGTGAATCTAATGTATCACACACCCATACAATGCGCACCACCCCGTGATGTTTTTCTCACACCTACTAGTGATTCTAATGTAACACTCACCTGTACAATGCGCACCACCCCGTGATGTTTTTCTCACTCCTACTAGTGAATGTAATGTTACACACACCCATACAATGCGCACCACCCCGTGATGTTTTTCTCACTCCTACTTGTGAATGTAATGTAACACACACCCATACAATGCGCACCACCCCGTGATGTTTTTCTCACTCCTAGTAGTGAATGTAATGTACCACACACCCATACAATGCGCACCACCCCGTGATGTTTTTCTCACTCCTACGCGTGAATGTAATGTAACACACACCCATACAATGCGCACCACCCCGTGATGTTTTTCTCACTCCTGCTAGTGAATGTAATGTAACACACACCCATACAATGCGCACCACCCCGTGATGTTTTTCTCACTCCTACGAGTGAATGTAATGTAACACACACCCATACAATGCGCACCACCCCGTGATGTTTTTCTCACTCCTATGAGTGAATGTAATGTAACACACACCCATACAATGCGCACCACCCCGTGATGTTTTTCTCACTCCTACTAGTGAATGTAATGTAACACACACCCATACAATGCGCACCGCCCCGTGATGTTTTTCTCACTCCTACGAGTGAATGTAATGTAACACACACCCATACAATGCGCACCACCCCGTGATGTTTTTCTCACTCCTACTAGTGAATGTAATGTAACACACACCCATACAATGCGCACCACCCCGTGATGTTTTTCTCACTCCTACTAGTGAATGTAATGTAACACACACCCATACAATGCGCACCACCCCGTGATGTTTTTCTCACTCCTACTAGTGAATGTAATGTAACACACACCCATACAATGCGCACCACCCCGTGATGATTTTCTCACTCCTACTAGTGAATGTAATGTAACACACACCCATACAATGCGCACCACCCCGTGATGTTTTTCTCACTCCTACTAGTGAAAGTAATGTAACACACACCCATACAATGCGCACCACCCCGTGATGTTTTTCTCACTCCTACTAGTGAATGTAATGTAACACACACCCATACAATGCGCACCACCCCGTGATGTTTTTCTCACTCCTACTAGTGAATGTAATGTAACACACACCCATACAATGCGCACCACCCCGTGATGTTTTTCTCACTCCTACTTGTGAATGTAATGTAACACACACCCATACAATGCGCACCACCCCGTGATGTTTTTCTCACTCCTAGTAGTGAATGTAATGTAACACACACCCATACAATGCGCACCACCCCGTGATGTTTTTCTCACTCCTACTAGTGAATGTAATGTAACACACACCCATACAATGCGCACCACCCCGTGATGTTTTTCTCACTCCTACTAGTGAATGTAATGTAACACACACCCATACAATGCGCACCACCCCGTGATGTTTTTCTCACTCCTACTAGTGAATGTAATGTAACACACACCCATACAATGCGCACCACCCCGTGATGTTTTTCTCACTCCTACTAGTGAATATAATGTAACACACACCCATAAAATGCGCACCACCCCGTGATGTTTTTCTCACTCCTACTAGTGAATGTAATGTAACTCACACCCATACAATGCCCACCACCCCGTGATGTTTTTCTCACTCCTACTAGTGAATGTAATGTAACACACACCCATACAATGCGCACCACCCCGTGATGTTTTTTCACTCCTAGTAGTGAATCTAATGTAACACACACCCATACAATGCGCACCACCCCGTGATGTTTTTCTCACTCCTACTAGTGAATGTAATGTAACACACACCCATACAATGCGCACCACCCCGTGATGTTTTTCTCACTCCTACTAGTGAATGTAATGTAACACACACCCATACAATGCGCATCACCCCGTGATGTTTTTCTCACTGCTACTAGTGAATGTAATGTAACACACACCCATACAATGCGCACCACCCCGTGATGATTTTCTCACTCCTACTAGTGAATCTAATGTAACACACACCCATACAATGCGCACCACCCCGTGATGTTTTTCTCACTCCTACTAGTGAATGTAATGTAACACACACCCATACAATGCGCACCACCCCGTGATGATTTTCTCACTCCTACTAGTGAATGTAATGTAACACACACCCATACAATGCGCACCACCCCGTGATGTTTTTCTCACTCCTACTAGTGAAAGTAATGTAACACACACCCATACAATGCGCACCACCCCGTGATGTTTTTCTCACTCCTACTAGTGAATGTAATGTAACACACACCCATACAATGCGCACCACCCCGTGATGTTTTTCTCACTCCTACTAGTGAATGTAATGTAACACACACCCATACAATGCGCACCACCCCGTGATGTTTTTCTCACTCCTACTTGTGAATGTAATGTAACACACACCCATACAATGCGCACCACCCCGTGATGTTTTTCTCACTCCTAGTAGTGAATGTAATGTAACACACACCCATACAATGCGCACCACCCCGTGATGTTTTTCTCACTCCTACTAGTGAATGTAATGTAACACACACCCATACAATGCGCACCACCCCGTGATGTTTTTCTCACTCCTACTAGTGAATGTAATGTAACACACACCCATACAATGCGCACCACCCCGTGATGTTTTTCTCACTCCTACTAGTGAATGTAATGTAACACACACCCATACAATGCGCACCACCCCGTGATGTTTTTCTCACTCCTACTAGTGAATGTAATGTAACACACACCCATACAATGCGCACCACCCCGTGATGTTTTTCTCACTCCTACTAGTGAATGTAATGTAACACACACCCATACAATGCGCACCACCCCGTGATGTTTTTCTCACTCCTACTAGTGAATATAATGTAACACACACCCATAAAATGCGCACCACCCCGTGATGTTTTTCTCACTCCTACTAGTGAATGTAATGTAACACACACCCATACAATGCCCACCACCCCGTGATGTTTTTCTCACTCCTACTAGTGAATGTAATGTAACACACACCCATACAAATCGCACCACCCCGTGATGTTTTTTCACTCCTAGTAGTGAATCTAATGTAACACACACCCATACAATGCGCACCACCCCGTGATGTTTTTCTCACTCCTACTAGTGAATGTAATGTAACACACACCCATACAATGCGCACCACCCCGTGATGTTTTTCTCACTCCTACTAGTGAATGTAATGTAACACACACCCATACAATGCGCATCACCCCGTGATGTTTTTCTCACTGCTACTAGTGAATGTAATGTAACACACACCCATACAATGCGCACCACCCCGTGATGATTTTCTCACTCCTACTAGTGAATCTAATGTAACACACACCCATACAATGCGCACCACCCCGTGATGTTTTTCTCACTCCTACTAGTGAATGTAATGTAACACACACCCATACAATGCGCACCACCACGTGATGATTTTCTCACTCCTACTAGTGAATCTAATGTAACACACACCCATACAATGCGCACCACCCCGTGATGTTTTTCTCACTCCTACTAGTGAATGTAATGTAACACACACCCATACAATGCGCACCACCCCGTGATGTTTTTCTCACTCCTACTAGTGAATGTAATGTAACACACACCCATACAATGCGCACCACACCGTGATGTTTTTCTCACTCCTACTAGTGAATGTAATGTAACACACACCCATAAAATGCGCACCACCCCGTGATGTTTTTCTCACTCCTATTAGTGAATGTAATGTAACACACACCCATACAATGCGCACCACCCCGTCATGTTTTTCTCACTCCTACTAGTGAATGTACTGTAACACACACCCATACAATGCGCACCACGCCGTGATGTTTTTCTCACTCCTACTAGTGAATGTAATGTAACACACACCCATAAAATGCGCAGCACCCCGTGATGTTTTTCTCACTCCTACTAGTGAATGTAATGTAACACACACCCATACAATGCGCACCACACCGTGATATTTTTTCACTCCTACTAGTGAATCTAATGTAACACACACCCATACAATGCGCATCACCCCGTGATGTTTTTCTCACTGCTACTAGTGAATGTAATGTAACACACACCCATACAATGAGCACCACCCCGTGCTGTTTTTCTCACTCCTACTAGTGAATGTAATGTAACACACACCCATACAATGCGCACCACACCGTGATTTTTTCTCACTCCTACTAGTGAATGTAATGTAACACACACCCATACAATGCGCACCACCCCGTGATGTTTTTCTCACTCCTACTAGTGAATGTAATGTAACACACACCCATACAATGCGCACCACCCCGTGATGTTTTTCTCACTCCTACTAGTGAATGTAATGTAACACACACCCATACAATGCGCACCACCCCGTGATGTTTTTCTCACTCCTACTAGTGAATGTAATGTAACACACACCCATACAATGCGCACCACCCCGTGATGTTTTTCTCACTCCTACTAGTGAATGTAATGTAACACACACCCATACAATGCGCACCACCCCGTGATGTTTTTTCACTCCTACTAGTGAATGTAATGTAACACACACCCATACAATGCGCACCACCCCGTGATGTTTTTCTCACTCCTACTAGTGAATGTAATGTAACACACACCCATACAATGCGCACCACCCCGTGATGTTTTTCTCACTCATACTAGTGAATGTAATGTAACACACACCAATACAATGCGCACCACCCCGTGATGTTTTTCTCACTCCTACTAGTGAATCTAATGTAACACACACCCATACAATGCGCACCACCCCGTGATGTTTTTCTCACTCCTACTAGTGAATGTAATGTAACACACACCCATACAATGCGCACAACCCCGTGATGTTTTTCTCACTCCTACTAGTGAATGTAATGTAACACACACCCATACAATGCGCACCACCCCGTGATGATTTTCTCACTCCTACTAGTGAATGTAATGTAACACACACCCATACAATGCGCACCACCCCGTGATGTTTTTCTCACTCCTACTAGTGAATGTAATGTAACACACACCCATACAATGCGCACCACCACGTGATGATTTTCTCACTCCTACTAGTGCATCTAATGTAACACACACCCATACAATGCGCACCACCCCGTGATGTTTTTCTAACTCCTACTAGTGAATGTAATGTAACACACACCCATACAATGCGCACCACCACGTGATGATTTTCTCACTCCTACTAGTGCATCTAATGTAACACACACCCATACAATGCGCACCACCCCGTGATGTTTTTCTAACTCCTACTAGTGAATGTAATGTAACACACACCCATACAATGCGCACCACCCCGTGATGTTTTTCTCACTCCTACTAGTGAATCTAATGTAACACACACCCATACAATGCGCACCACACCGTGATGTTTTTCTCACTCCTACTAGTGAATGTAATGTAACACACACCCATACAATGCGCACCACCCCGTGATGTTTTTCTCACTCCTACTAGTGAATGTAATGTAACACACACCCATACAATGCGCACCACCCCGTGATGTTTTTCTCACTCCTACTAGAGAATGTAATGTAACACACACCCATACAATGCGCACCACCCCGTGATGTTTTTCTCACTCCTACTAGTGAATGTAATGTAACACACACCCATACAATGCGAACCACCCCGTGATGTTTTTCTCACTCCTAGTAGTGAATGTAATGTAACACACACCCATACAATGCGCACCACCCCGTGATGTTTTTCTCACTCCTACTAGTGAATGTAATGTAACACACACCCATACAATGCGCACCACCCCGTGATGTTTTTCTCACTCCTACTAGTGAATGTAATGTAACACACACCCATACAATGCGCACCACCCCGTGATGTTTTTCTCACTCCTACTAGTGAATGTAATGTAACACACACCCATACAATGCGCACCACCCCGTGATGTTTTTCTCACTCCTACTAGTGAATGTAATGTAACACACACCCATACAATGCGCACCACCCCGTGATGTTTTTCTCACTCCTACTAGTGAATATAATGTAACACACACCCATAAAATGCGCACCACCCCGTGATGTTTTTCTCACTCCTACTAGTGAATGTAATGTAACACACACCCATACAATGCCCACCACCCCGTGATGTTTTTCTCACTCCTACTAGTGAATGTAATGTAACACACACCCATACAATGCGCACCACCCCGTGATGTTTTTTCACTCCTAGTAGTGAATCTAATGTAACACACACCCATACAATGCGCACCACCCCGTGATGTTTTTCTCACTCCTACTAGTGAATGTAATGTAACACACACCCATACAATGCGCACCACCCCGCGATGTTTTTCTCACTCCTACTAGTGAATGTAATGTAACACACACCCATACAATGCGCACCACCCCGTGATTTTTTTCTCACTGCTACTAGTGAATGTAATGTAACACACACCCATACAATGCGCACCACCCCGTGCTGTTTTTCTCACTCCTACTAGTGAATGTAATGTAACACACACCCATACAATGCGCACCACCCCGTGATGTTTTTCTCACTCCTACTAGTGAATGTAATGTAACACACACCCATACAATGCGCACCACCCCGTGATGTTTTTCTCACTCCTAGTAGTGAATGTAATGTAACACACACCCATACAATGCGCACCACCCCGTGATGTTTTTCTCACTGCTACTAGTGAATGTTATGTAACACACACCCATACAATGCGCACCACCCGGTGATGTTTTTCTCACTGCTACTAGTGAAGGTAATGTAACACACACCCATACAATGCGCACCACCCCGTGATGTTTTTCTCACTCCTACTAGTGAATGTAATGTAACACACACCCATACAATGCGCACCACCCCGTGATGTTTTTCTCACTCCTAGTAGTGAATGTAATGTAACACACACCCATACAATGCGCACCACACCGTGATGTTTTTCTCACTCCTACTAGTGAATGTAATGTAACACACACCCATACAATGCGCACCACCCCGTGATATTTTTCTCACTCCTAGTAGTGAATGTAATGTAACACACACCCATACAATGCGCACCACCCCGTCATGTTTTTCTCACTGCTACTAGTGAATGTTATGTAACACACACCCATACAATGCGCACCACCCGGTGATGTTTTTCTCACTGCTACTAGTGAATGTAATGTAACACACACCCATACAATGCGCACCACACCGTGATGTTTTTCTCACTCCTACTAGTGAATGTAATGTAACACACACCCATACAATGCGCACCACCCCGTGATGTTTTTCTCACTCCTAGTAGTGAATGTAATGTAACACACACCCATACAATGCGCACCACCCCGTGATGTTTTTCTCACTGCTACTAGTGAATGTAATGTAACACACACCCATACAATGCGCACCACCCCGTGCTGTTTTTCTCACTCCTACTAGTGAATGTAATGTAACACACACCCATACAATGCGCACCACCCCGTGATGTTTTTCTCACTCCTACTAGTGAATGTAATGTAACACACACCCATACAATGCGCACCACCCCGTGATGTTTTTCTCACTCCTAGTAGTGAATGTAATGTAACACACACCCATACAATGCGCACCACCCCGTGATGTTTTTCTCACTGCTACTAGTGAATGTTATGTAACACACACCCATACAATGCGCACCACCCGGTGATGTTTTTCTCACTGCTACTAGTGAATGTAATGTAACACACACCCATACAATGCGCACCACCCCGTGATGTTTTTCTCACTCCTACTAGTGAATGTAATGTAACACACACCCATACAATGCGCACCACCCCGTGATGTTTTTCTCACTCCTAGTAGTGAATGTAATGTAACACACACCGATACAATGCGCACCACCCCGTGCTGTTTTTCTCACTCCTACTAGTGAATGTAATGTAACACACACCCATACAATGCGCACCACCCCGTGATGTTTTTCTCACTCCTACTAGTGTATGTAATGTAACATACACCCATACAATGCGCACCACCCCGTGATGTTTTTCTCACTCCTACTAGTGAATGTAATGTAACACACACCCATACAATGCGCACCAACCCGTGATGTTTTTCTCACTCCTACTAGTGATTTCAATGTAACACACACCCATACAATGCGCACCACCCCGTGATGTTTTTCTCACTCCTACTAGTGAATGTAATGTAACACACACCCATACAATGCGCACCACACTGTGATGTTTTTCTCACTCCTACTAGTGAATGTAATGTAACACACACCCATACAATGCGCACCACCCCTGATGTTTTTCTCACTCCTACTAGTGAATGTAATGTAACACACACCCATACAATGCGCACCACCCCGCGATGTTTTTCTCACTCCTACTAGTGAATGTAATGTAACACACACCCATACAATGCGCACCACCCCGTGATGTTTTCCTCACTCCTAGTAGTGAATGTAATGTAACACACACCCATACAATGCGCACCACCCCGTGATGTTTTTCTCACTGCTACTAGTGAATGTTATGTAACACACACCCATACAATGCGCACCACCCGGTGATGTTTTTCTCACTGCTACTAGTGAATGTTATGTAGCACACACCCATACAATGCGCACCACCCGGTGATGTTTTTCTCACTCCTACTAGTAACTGTAATGTAACACACACCCATACAATGCGCACCACCCCGTGATGTTTTTCTCACTCCTACTTGTGAATGTAATGTAACACACACCCATACAATGCGCACCACCCCGTGATGTTTTTCTCACTCCTACTAGTGAATGTAATGTAACACACACCCATACAATGCGCACCACCCCGTGATGTTTTTCTCACTCCTAGTAGTGAATGTAATGTAACACACACCCATACAATGCGCACCACACCGTGATGTTTTTCTCACTCCTACTAGTGAATGTAATGTAACACACACCCATACAATGCGCACCACCCCGTGATGTTTTTCTCACTCCTACTAGTGAATGTAGTGTAACACACACCCATACAATGCGCACCACCCCGTGATGTTTTTCTCACTCCTACTAGTGAATGTAATGTAACACACACCGATACAATGCGCACCACCCCGTGCTGTTTTTCTCACTCCTACTAGTGAATGTAATGTAACACACACCCATACAATGCGCACCACCCCGTGATGTTTTTCTCACTCCTACTAGTGTATGTAATGTAACACACACCCATACAATGCGCACCACCCCGTGATGTTTTTCTCACTCCTACTAGTGAATGTAATGTAACACACACCCATACAATGCGCACCAACCCGTGATGTTTTTCTCACTCCTACTAGTGATTTCAATGTAACACACACCCATACAATGCGCACCACCCCGTGATGTTTTTCTCACTCCTACTAGTGAATGTAATGTAACACACACCCATACAATGCGCACCACACTGTGATGTTTTTCTCACTCCTACTAGTGAATGTAATGTAACACACACCCATACAATGCGCACCACCCCTGATGTTTTTCTCACTCCTACTAGTGAATGTAATGTAACACACACCCATACAATGCGCACCACCCCGCGATGTTTTTCTCACTCCTACTAGTGAATGTAATGTAACACACACCCATACAATGCGCACCACCCCGTGGTGTTTTTCTCACTGCTACTAGTGAATGTAATGTAACACACACCCATACAATGCGCACCACCCCGTGATGTTTTCCTCACTCCTACTAGTGAATGTAATGTAACACACACCCATACAATGCGCACCACCCCGTGATGTTTTTCTCACTCCTACTATTGAATGTAATGTATCACACACCCATACAATGCGCACCACCCCGTGATGTTTTTCTCACTCCTAATCGTGAATGCAATGTAACACACACCCATACAATGCGCATCACCCCGTGATGTTTTTCTCACTCCTACTAGTGAATGTAATGTAACACACACCCATACAATGCGCACCACCCCGCGATGTTTTTCAGAAACCTATCCTACATTGCCACTGCATGTTCCCTGACCTCCCCATGCTGACCACCCGCAGTGCTTTTCTCCATCCTACATTGCCACTCACTGCCTATCCTAATTCAGACACTGCGATTCACACCACCCCGTGATGTTTTTCTCACTCCTACTAGTGAATGCAATGTAACACACACCCATACAATGCGCACCACCCCGTGATGTTTTTCTCACTCCTACTAGTGAATGTAATGTAACACACACCCATACAATGCGCACCACCCCGTGATGCTTTTCTCACTGCTACTAGTGAATGTAATGTAACACACACCCATACAATGCGCACCACCCCGTGATGTTTTTCTCACTCCTACTAGTGAATGTAATGTAACACACACCCATACAATGCGCACCACCCCGTGATGTTTTTCTCACTCCTACTAGTGAATGTAATGTAACACACACCCATACAATGCGCACCACCCCGTGATGTTTTTCTCACTCCTACTAGTGAATTTAATGGAACACACACCCATACAATGCGCACCACCCCGTGATGTTTTTCTCACTCCTACTAGTGAATGTAATGTAACACACACCCATACAATGCGCACCACCCCGTGATGTTTTTCTCACTCCTACTAGTGAATGTAATGTAACACACACCCATACAATGCGCACCACCCCGTGATGTTTTTCTCACTGCTACTAGTGAATGTAATGTAACACACACCCATACAATGCGCACCACCCCGTGATGTTTTTCTCACTCCTATTAGTGAATGTAATGTAACACACACCCATACAATGCGCACCACCCCGTGATGTTTTTCTCACTCCTACTAGTGAATCTAATGTAACACACACCCATACAATGCGCACCACCCCGCGATATGTTTCAGAAACCTATCCTACATTGCCACTGCATGTTCCCTGACCTGCCCATGCTGACCACCCCGCGGTGCTTTTCTCCATCCTATATTGCCACTCACTGCCTATCCTAATTCAGACCCTCCGATTCACACCACCCCGTGATGTTTTACTCACTCCTACTAGTGAATGTAATGTAACACACACCCACACAATGCGCACCACCCCGTAATGTTTTTCTCACTCCTACTAGTGAATGTAATGTAACACACACCCATACAATGCGCACCACCCCGTGATGTTTTTCTCACTGCTACTAGGGAATGTAATGTAACACACACCCATACAATGCGCACCACCCCGTGATGTTTTTCTCACTCCTACTAGTGAATGTAATGTAACACACACCCATACAATGCGCACCACCCGGTGATGTTTTTCTCACTCCTACTAGTGAATGTAATGTAACACACACCCATACAATGCGCACCACCCCGTGATGTTTTTCTCACTCCTAATCGTGAATGTAATGTAACACACACCCATACAATGTGCACCACCCCGTGATGTTTTTCTCACTCCTACTAGTGAATGTAATGTAACACACACCCATACAATGCGCACCACCCCGCGATGTTTTTCAGAAACCTATCCTACATTGCCACTGCATGTTCCCTGACCTCCCCATGCTGACCACCCCGCAGTGCTTTTCTCCATCCTACATTGCCACTCACTGCCTATCCTAATTCAGACCCTGCGATTCACACCACCCCGTGATGTTTTTCTCACTCCTACTAGTGAATGCAATGTAACACACACCCATACAATGTGCACCACCCTGTGATGTTTTTCTCACTCCTACTAGTGAATGTAATGTAACACACACCCATACAATGCACACCAACCCGTGATGTTTTTCTCACTCCTACTAGTGAATGTAATGTAACACACACCCATACAATGCACACCACCCCGTGATGTTTTTCTAACTCCTACTAGTGTATGTAATGTAACACACACCCATACAATGCGCACCACCCCGTGATGTTTTTCAGAAACCTATCATACATTGCCACTGCATGTTCCCTGACCTCCCCATGCTGACCACCCCGCGGTGCTTTTCTCCATCCTACATTGCCACTCACTGCCTATCCTAATTCAGACCCTGCGATTCACACCACCCCGTGATGTTTTTCTCACTCCTGCTAGTGAATGTAATGTAACACACACCCATACAATGCGCACCACCGCGTGATGTTTTTCTCACTCCTACTAGTGAATGTAATGTAACACACACCCATACAATGCGCACCACCCCGTGATGTTTTTATCACTCCTACTAGTGAATGTAATGTAACACACACCCATGCAATGCGCACCACTCCGCGATGTTTTTCTCACTCCTACTAGTAAATGTAATGTAAGACACACCCATACAATGCGCACCACCCCGCGATGTTTTTCTCACTCCTACTAGTGAATGTAATGTAACACACACCCGTACAATGCGCACCACCCCGTGATGTTTTTCTCACTCCTACTAGTGAATGTAATGTAACACACACCCATACAATGCGCACCACCCCGTGATGCTTTTCTCACTCCTACTAGTGAATGTAATGTAACACACACCCATACAATGCGCACCACCCCGTGATGTTTTTCTCACTCCTACTAGTGAATGTAATGTAACACACACCATACAATGCGCACCACCCCGTGATGCTTTTCTCACGCCTACTAGTGAATGTAATGTAACACACACCCATACAATGCACACCACCCCGTGATGTTTTTCTCACTCCTACTAGTGAATGTAATGTAACACACACCCATACAATGCGCACCACCCCGTGATGTTTTTCTCACTCCTACTAGTGAATGTAATGTAACACACACCCATACAATGCGCACCACCCCGTGATGCTTTTCTCACTCCTACTAGTGAATGTAATGTAACACACACCCATACAATGCGCACCACCACGTGATGTTTTTCTCACTCCTACTAGTGAATGTAATGTAACACACACCCATACAATGCGCACCACCCCGTGATGCTTTTCTCACTCCTACTAGTGAATGTAATGTAACACACACCCATACAATGCGCACCACCCCGTGATGCTTTTCTCACTCCTACTAGTGAATGTAATGTAACACACACCCATACAATGCGCACCACCCCGTGATGCTTTTCTCACTCATACTAGTGAATGTAATGTAACACACACCCATACAATGCGCACCACCCCGTGATGCTTTTCTCACTCCTACTAGTGAATGTAATGTAACACACACCCATACAATGCGCACCACCCCGTGATGCTTTTCTCACTCCTACTAGTGAATGTAATGTAACACACACCCATACAATTCGCACCACCCCGTGATGCTTTTCTCACTGCTGCTAGTGAATGTAATGTAACACACACCCATACAATGCGCACCACCCCGCGATGTTTTTCTCACTCCTACTAGTGAATGTAATGTAACACACACCCATACAATGCGCACCACCCCGCGATGTTTTTCTCACTGCTACTAGTGAATGTAATGTAACACACACCCATACAATGCGCACCACCCCGTGATGTTTTTCTCACTCCTACTAGTGAATGTAATGTAACACACACCCATACAATGTGCACCACCCCGTGATGTTTTTCTCACTCCTACTAGTGAATGTAATGTAACACACAGCCATACAATGCGCACCACCCCGTGATGTTTTTCTCACTCCTACTCGTGAATGTAATGTAACACACACCCATACAATGCGCACCACCCCGTGATGTTTTTCTCACTCCTACTAGTGAATGTAACACACACCCATACAATGCGCACCACCCCGCGATGTTTTTCAGAAACCTATCCTACATTGCCACTGCATGTTCCCTGACCTCCCCATGCTGACCACCCCGCAGTGCTTTTCTCCATCCTACATTGCCACTCACTGCCTATCCTAATTCAGACCCTGCGATTCACACCACCCCGTGATGTTTTTCTCACTCCTAATAGTGAATGCAATGTAACAAACACCCATACAATGCGCACCACCCTGTGATGCTTTTCTCACTCCTACTAGTGAATGTAATGTAACACACACCCATACAATGCGCACCACCCCGTGATGTTTTTCTCACTCCTACTAGTGAATGTAACACACACCCATACAATGCGCACCACCCCGCGATGTTTTTCAGAAACCTATCCTACATTGCCACTGCATGTTCCCTGACCTCCCCATGCTGACCACCCCGCAGTGCTTTTCTCCATCCTACATTGCCACTCACTGCCTATCCTAATTCAGACCCTGCGAATCACACCACCCCGTGATGTTTTTCTCACTCCTACTAGTGAATGCAGTGTAACACACACCCATACAATGCGCACCACCCCGTGATGCTTTTCTCACTGCTACTAGTGAATGTAATGTAACACACACCCATACAATGCGCACCACCCCGTGATGTTTTTCTCACTCCTACTAGTGAATGTAATGTAACACACACCCATACAATGCGCACCACCCCGTTATGCTTTTCTCACTCCTACTAGTGAATGTAATGTAACACACACCCATACAATGCGCACCACCCCGTGATGTTTTTCTCACTCCTACTAGTGAATGTAATGTAACTCACACCCATACAATGCGCACCACCCCGTGATGTTTTTCTCACTCCTACTAGTGAATGTAATGTAACTCACACCCATACAATGCGCACCACCCCGTGATGTTTTTCTCACTCCTACTAGTGAATGTAATGTAACACACACCCATACAATGCGCACCACCCCGTGATGCTTTTCTCACTCCTACTAGTGAATGTAATGTAACACACACCGATACAATGCGCACCACCCCGTGATGTTTTTCTCACTCCTACTAGTGAATGTAATGTAACACACACCCATACAATGCGCACCACACCGTGATGCTTTTCTCACTCCTACTAGTGAATGTAATGTAACACACACCCATACAATGCGCACCACCCCGTGATACTTTTCTCACTGCTACTAGTGAATGTAATGTAACACACACAGATACAATGCGCACCACCCCGTGATGTTTTTCTCACTCCTACTAGTGAATGTAATGTAACACACACCCATACAATGCGCACCACCCCGTGATGTTTTTCTCACTCCTACTAGTGAATGTAATGTAACACACACCCATACAATGCGCACCACCCCGTGATGTTTTTCTCACTCCTACTAGTGAATGTAATGTAACACACACCCATACAATGCGCACCACCTCGTGATGTTTTTCTCACTCCTACTAGTGAATGTAATGTAACACACACCCATAAAATGCGCACCACCCCGTGATGCTTTTCTCACTCCTACTAGTGAATGTAATGTAACACACACCCATACAATGCGCACCACCCCGTGATGCTTTTCTCACTCCTACTAGTGAATGTAATGTAACACACACCATACAATGCGCACCACCCCGTGATGCTTTTCTCACTCCTACTAGTGAATGTAATGTAACACACACCCATACAATGCGCACCACCCCGTGATGTTTTTCTCACTCCTACTAGTGAATGTAATGTAACACACACCCATACAATGCACAGCACCCCGTGATGCTTTTCTCACTCCTACTAGTGAATGTAATGTAACACACACCCATACAATGCGCACCACCCCGTGATGTTTTTCTCACTCCTACTAGTGAATGTAATGTAACACACACCCATACAATGCGCACCACCCCGTGATTTTTTTCTCACTGCTACTAGTGAATGTAATGTAACACACACCCATACAATGCGCACCACCCCGTGATGCTTTTCTCACTCCTACTAGTGAATGTAATGTAACACACACCCATACAATGCGCACCACCCCGTGATGATTTTCTCACTGCTACTAGTGAATGTAATGTAACACACACCCATAAAAAGCGCACCACCCCGCGATGTTTTTCTCACTCCTACTAGTGAATGTAATGTAACACACACCCATACAATGCGCACCACCCCGCGATGTTTTTCTCACCGCTACTAGTGAAAGTAATGTAACACACACCCATACAATGCGCACCACCCCGTGATGTTTTTCTCACTCCTACTAGTGAATGTAATGTAACACACACCCATACAATGTGCACCACCCCGTGATGTTTTTCTCACTCCTACTAGTGAATGTAATGTAACACACACCCATACAATGCGCACCACCCCGTGATGTTTTTCTCACTCCTACTCGTGAATGTAATGTAACACACACCCATACAATGCGCACCATCCCGTGATGTTTTTCTCACTCCTACTAGTGAATGTAACACACACCCATACAATGGGCACCACCCCGCGATGTTTTTCAGAAACCTATCCTACATTGCCACTGCATGTTCCCTGACCTCCCCATGCTGACCACCCCGCAGTGCTTTTCTCCATCCTACATTGCCACTCACTGCCTATCCTAATTCAGACCCTGCGAATCACACCACCCCGCGATGTTTTTCTCACTCCTACTAGTGAATGCAATGTAACACACACCCATACAATGCGCACCACCCCGTTATGTTTTTCTCACTCCTACTAGTGAATGCAATGTAACACACACGCATACAATGCGCACCACCCCGTGATGTTTTTCTCACTGCTACTAGTGAATGTAATGTAACACACACCCATACAATGCGCACCACACCGTGATGTTTTTCTCACTCCTACTAGTGAATGTAATGTAACACACACCCATACAATGCGCAACACCCCGTGATGTTTTTCTCACTCCTACTAGTGAATGTAATGTAACACACACCCATACAATGCGCACCACCCCGTGATGTTTTTCTCATTCCTACTAGTGACTGTAATGTAACTCACACCCATACAATGCACACCACCCCGTGATGTTTTTCTCACTCCTACTAGTGAATGTAATGTAACTCACACCCATACAATGCGCACCACCACGTGATGTTTTTCTCACTCCTACTAGTGAATGTAATGTAACACACACCCATACAATGCGCACCACCCCGTGATGTTTTTCTCACTCCTACTAGTGAATGTAATGTAACACACACCCATACAATGCGCACCACCCCGTGATGTTTTTCTCACTCCTACTAGTGAATGTAATGTAACACACACCCATACAATGCGCACCACCCCGTGATGTTTTTCTCACTCCTACTAGTGAATGTAATGTAACACACACCCATACAATGCGCACCACCCCGTGATGCTTTTCTCACTCCTACTAGTGACTGTAATGTAACTCACACCCATACAATGCACACCACCCCGTGATGTTTTTCTCACTCCTACTAGTGAATGTAATGTAACTCACACCCATACAATGCGCACCACCACGTGATGTTTTTCTCACTCCTACTAGTGAATGTAATGTAACACACACCCATACAATGCGCACCACCCCGTGATGTTTTTCTCACTCCTACTAGTGAATGTAATGTAACACACACCCATACAATGCGCACCACCCCGTGATGTTTTTCTCATTCCTACTAGTGACTGTAATGTAACTCACACCCATACAATGCACACCACCCCGTGATGTTTTTCTCACTCCTACTAGTGAATGTAATGTAACTCACACCCATACAATGCGCACCACCACGTGATGTTTTTCTCACTCCTACTAGTGAATGTAATGTAACACACACCCATACAATGCGCACCACCCCGTGATGTTTTTCTCACTCCTACTAGTGAATGTAATGTAACACACACCCATACAATGCGCACCACCCCGTGATGTTTTTCTCACTCCTACTAGTGAATGTAATGTAACACACACCCATACAATGCGCACCACCCCGTGATGTTTTTCTCACTCCTACTAGTGAATGTAATGTAACACACACCCATACAATGCGCACCACCCCGTGATGCTTTTCTCACTCCTACTAGTGAATGTAATGTAACACACACCCATACAATGCGCACCACCCCGTGATGCTTTTCTCACTGCTACTAGTGAATGTAATGTAACACACACCCATACAATGCGCACCACCCCGTGATGTTTTTCTCACTCCTACTAGTGAATGTAATGTAACACACACCCATACAATGCGCACCACCCCTGATGTTTTTCTCACTCCTACTAGTGAATGTAACGTAACACACACCCATACAATGCGCACCACCCCGCGATGTTTTTCTCACTCCTACTAGTGAATGTAATGTAACACACACCCATACAATGCGCACCACCCCGTGATGTTTTTCTCACTGCTACTAGTGAATGTAATGTAACACACACCCATACAATGCGCACCACCCCGTGATGTTTTCCTCACTCCTACTAGTGAATGTAATGTAACACACACCCATACAATGCGCACCACCCCGTGATGTTTTTCTCACTCCTACTATTGAATGTAATGTATCACACACCCATACAATGCGCACCACCCCGTGATGTTTTTCTCACTCCTAATCGTGAATGCAATGTAACACACACCCATACAATGCGCACCACCCCGTGATGTTTTTCTCACTCCTACTAGTGAATGTAATGTAACACACACCCATACAATGCGCACCACCCCGCGATGTTTTTCAGAAACCTATCCTACATTGCCACTGCATGTTCCCTGACCTCCCCATGCTGACCACCCGCAGTGCTTTTCTCCATCCTACATTGCCACTCACTGCCTATCCTAATTCAGACCCTGCGATTCACACCACCCCGTGATGTTTTTCTCACTCCTACTAGTGAATGTAATGTAACACACACCCATACAATGCGCACCACCCCGTGATGTTTTTCTCACTCCTACTAGTGAATGTAATGTAACACACACCCATACAATGCGCACCACCCCGTGATGTTTTTCTTACTCCTACTAGTGAATGTAATGTAACACACACCCATACAATGCGCACCACCCCGTGATGCTTTTCTCACTCCTACTAGTGAATGTAATGTAACACACACCCATACAATGCGCACCACCCCGTGATGCTTTTCTCACTGCTACTAGTGAATGTAATGTAACACACACCCATACAATGCGCACCACCCCGTGATGTTTTTCTCACTCCTACTAGTGAATGTAATGTAACACACACCCATACAATGCGCACCACCCCTGATGTTTTTCTCACTCCTACTAGTGAATGTAATGTAACACACACCCATACAATGCGCACCACCCCGCGATGTTTTTCTCACTCCTACTAGTGAATGTAATGTAACACACACCCATACAATGCGCACCACCCCGTGATGTTTTTCTCACTGCTACTAGTGAATGTAATGTAACACACACCCATACAATGCGCACCACCCCGTGATGTTTTCCTCACTCCTACTAGTGAATGTAATGTAACACACACCCATACAATGCGCACCACCCCGTGATGTTTTTCTCACTCCTACTATTGAATGTAATGTATCACACACCCATACAATGCGCACCACCCCGTGATGTTTTTCTCACTCCTAATCGTGAATGCAATGTAACACACACCCATACAATGCGCACCACCCCGTGATGTTTTTCTCACTCCTAATCGTGAATGCAATGTAACACACACCCATACAATGCGCACCACCCCGTGATGTTTTTCTCACTCCTACTAGTGAATGTAATGTAACACACACCCATACAATGCGCACCACCCCGCGATGTTTTTCAGAAACCTATCCTACATTGCCACTGCATGTTCCCTGACCTCCCCATGCTGACCACCCGCAGTGCTTTTCTCCATCCTACATTGCCACTCACTGCCTATCCTAATTCAGACCCTGCGATTCACACCACCCCGTGATGTTTTTCTCACTCCTACTAGTGAATGCAATGTAACACACACCCATACAATGCGCACCACCCCGTGATGTTTTTCTCACTCCTACTAGTGAATGTAATGTAACACACACCCATACAATGCGCACCACCCCGTGATGCTTTTCTCACTGCTACTAGTGAATGTAATGTAACACACACCCATACAATGCGCACCACCCCGTGATGTTTTTCTCACTCCTACTAGTGAATGTAATGTAACACACACCCATACAATGCGCACCACCCCGTGATGTTTTTCTCACTCCTACTAGTGAATGTAATGTAACACACACCCATACAATGCGCACCACCCCGTGATGTTTTTCTCACTCCTACTAGTGAATTTAATGGAACACACACCCATACAATGCGCACCACCCCGTGATGTTTTTCTCACTCCTACTAGTGAATGTAATGTAACACACACCCATACAATGCGCACCACCCCGTGATGTTTTTCTCACTCCTACTAGTGAATGTAATGTAACACACACCCATACAATGCGCACCACCCCGTGATGTTTTTCTCACTGCTACTAGTGAATGTAATGTAACACACACCAATACAATGCGCACCACCCCGTGATGTTTTTCTCACTCCTATTAGTGAATGTAATGTAACACACACCCATACAATGCGCACCACCCCGTGATGTTTTTCTCACTCCTACTAGTGAATCTAATGTAACACACACCCATACAATGCGCACCACCCCGCGATGTGTTTCAGAAACCTATCCTACATTGCCACTGCATGTTCCCTGACCTGCCCATGCTGACCACCCCGCGGTGCTTTTCTCCATCCTATATTGCCACTCACTGCCTATCCTAATTCAGACCCTCCGATTCACACCACCCCGTGATGTTTTACTCACTCCTACTAGTGAATGTAATGTAACACACACCCATACAATGCGCACCACCCCGTAATGTTTTTCTCACTCCTACTAGTGAATGTAATGTAACACACACCCATACAATGCGCACCACCCCGTGATGTTTTTCTCACTGCTACTAGTGAATGTAATGTAACACACACCCATACAATGCGCACCACCCCGTGATGTTTTTCTCACTCCTACTAGTGAATGTAATGTAACACACACCCATACAATGCGCACCACCCGGTGATGTTTTTCTCACTCCTACTAGTGAATGTAATGTAACACACACCCATACAATGCGCACCACCCCGTGATGTTTTTCTCACTCCTAATCGTGAATGTAATGTAACACACACCCATACAATGTGCACCACCCCGTGATGTTTTTCTCACTCCTACTAGTGAATGTAATGTAACACACACCCATACAATGTGCACCACCCCGTGATGTTTTTGTCACTGCTACTAGTGAATGTTATGTAACACACACCCATACAATGCGCACCACCCGGTGATGTTTTTCTCACTGCTACTAGTGAATGTTATGTAGCACACACCCATACAATGCGCACCACCCGGTGATGTTTTTCTCACTCCTACTAGTGAATGTAATGTAACACACACCCATACAATGCGCACCACCCCGTGATGTTTTTCTCACTCCTACTAGTGAATGTAATGTAACACACACCCATACAATGCGCACCACCCCGTGATGTTTTTCTCACTCCTACTAGTGAATGTAATGTAACACACACCCATACAATGCGCACCACCCCGTGATGTTTTTCTCACTCCTAGTAGTGAATGCAATGTAACACACACCCATACAATGCGCACCCCTCCGTGATGTTTTTCTCACTCCTACTAGTGAATGTAATGTAACACACACCCATACAATGCGCACCACCCCGTGATGTTTTTCTCACTCCTACTAGTGAATGTAATGTAACACACACCTATACAATGCGCACCACCCGGTGATGTTTTTCTCACTCCTACTAGTGAATGTAATGTAACACACACCCATACAAAGCGCACCACCCCGTGATGTTTTTCTCACTCCTACTAGTGAATGTAATGTAACACACACCCATACAATGCGCACCACCCCGTGATGTTTTTCTCACTCCTATTAGTGAATGTAATGTAACACACACCCATACAATGCGCACCACCCCGTGATGTTTTTCTCACTCCTACTAGTGAATCTAATGTAACACACACCCATACAATGCGCACCACCCCGCGATGTTTTTCAGAAACCTATCCTACATTGCCACTGCATGTTCCCTGACCTGCCCATGCTGACCACCCCGCGGTGCTTTTCTCCATCCTATATTGCCACTCACTGCCTATCCTAATTCAGACCCTCCGATTCACACCACCCCGTGATGTTTTTCTCACTCCTACTAGTGAATGTAATGTAACACACACCCATACAATGCGCACCACCCCGTAATGTTTTTCTCACTCCTACTAGTGAATGTAATGTAACACACACCCATACAATGGGCACCATCCCGTGATGTTTTTCTCACTGCTACTAGTGAATGTAATGTAACACACACCCATACAATGCGCACCACCCCGTGATGTTTTTCTCACTCCTACTAGTGAATGTAATGTAACACACACCTATACAATGCGCACCACCCGGTGATGTTTTTCTCACTCCTACTAGTGAATGTAATGTAACACACACCCATACAATGCGCACCACCCCGTGATGTTTTTCTCACTCCTAATCGTGAATGTAATGTAACACACACCCATACAATGCGCACCACCCCGTGATGTTTTTCTCACTCCTACTAGTGAATGTAATGTAACACACACCCATACAATGCGCACCACCCCGTGATGTTTTTCTCACTCCTACTAGTGAATGTAATGTAACACACACCCATACAATGCGCATCACCCCGTGATGTTTTTCTCACTCCTAATCGTGAATGTAATGTAACACACACCCATACAGTGCGCTCCACCCCGTGATGTTTTTCTCACTCCTACTAGTGAATGTAATGTAACACACACCCATACAATGCGCACCACCCCGCGATGTTTTTCAGAAACCTATCCTACATTGCCACTGCATGTTCCCTGACCTCGCCATGCTGACCACCCCGCAGTGCTTTTCTCCATCCTACATTGCCACTCACTGCCTATCCTAATTCAGACCCTGCGATTCACACCACCCCGTGATGTTTTTCTCACTCCTACTAGTGAATGCAATGTAACACACACCCATACAATGTGCACCACCCTGTGATGTTTTTCTCACTCCTACTAGTGAATGTAATGTAACACACACCCATACAATGCACACCAACCCGTGATGTTTTTCTCACTCCTACTAGTGAATGTAATGTAACACACACCCATACAATGCACACCACCCCGTGATGTTTTTCTAACTCCTACTAGTGTATGTAATGTAACACACACCCATACAATGCGCACCACCCCGTGATGTTTTTCAGAAACCTATCATACATTGCCACTGCATGTTCCCTGACCTCCCCATGCTGACCACCCCGCGGTGCTTTTCTCCATCCTACATTGCCACTCACTGCCTATCCTAATTCAGACCCTGCGATTCACACCACCCCGTGATGTTTTTCTCACTCCTGCTAGTGAATGTAATGTAACACACACCCATACAATGCGCACCACCGCGTGATGTTTTTCTCACTCCTACTAGTGAATGTAATGTAACACACACCCATACAATGCGCACCACCCCGTGATGTTTTTATCACTCCTACTAGTGAATGTAATGTAACACACACCCATGCAATGCGCACCACTCCGCGATGTTTTTCTCACTCCTACTAGTAAATGTAATGTAAGACACACCCATACAATGCGCACCACCCCGCGATGTTTTTCTCACTCCTACTAGTGAATGTAATGTAACACACACCCGTACAATGCGCACCACCCCGTGATGTTTTTCTCACTCCTACTAGTGAATGTAATGTAACACACACCCATACAATGCGCACCACCCCGTGATGCTTTTCTCACTCCTACTAGTGAATGTAATGTAACACACACCCATACAATGCGCACCACCCCGTGATGTTTTTCTCACTCCTACTAGTGAATGTAATGTAACACACACCATACAATGCGCACCACCCCGTGATGCTTTTCTCACGCCTACTAGTGAATGTAATGTAACACACACCCATACAATGCACACCACCCCGTGATGTTTTTCTCACTCCTACTAGTGAATGTAATGTAACACACACCCATACAATGCGCACCACCCCGTGATGTTTTTCTCACTCCTACTAGTGAATGTAATGTAACACACACCCATACAATGCGCACCACCCCGTGATGCTTTTCTCACTCCTACTAGTGAATGTAATGTAACACACACCCATACAATGCGCACCACCACGTGATGTTTTTCTCACTCCTACTAGTGAATGTAATGTAACACACACCCATACAATGCGCACCACCCCGTGATGCTTTTCTCACTCCTACTAGTGAATGTAATGTAACACACACCCATACAATGCGCACCACCCCGTGATGTTTTTCTCACTGCTACTAGTGAATGTAATGTAACACACACCCATACAATGCGCACCACCCCGTGATGTTTTCCTCACTCCTACTAGTGAATGTAATGTAACACACACCCATACAATGCGCACCACCCCGTGATGTTTTTCTCACTCCTACTATTGAATGTAATGTATCACACACCCATACAATGCGCACCACCCCGTGATGTTTTTCTCACTCCTAATCGTGAATGCAATGTAACACACACCCATACAATGCGCACCACCCCGTGATGTTTTTCTCACTCCTAATCGTGAATGCAATGTAACACACACCCATACAATGCGCACCACCCCGTGATGTTTTTCTCACTCCTACTAGTGAATGTAATGTAACACACACCCATACAATGCGCACCACCCCGCGATGTTTTTCAGAAACCTATCCTACATTGCCACTGCATGTTCCCTGACCTCCCCATGCTGACCACCCGCAGTGCTTTTCTCCATCCTACATTGCCACTCACTGCCTATCCTAATTCAGACCCTGCGATTCACACCACCCCGTGATGTTTTTCTCACTCCTACTAGTGAATGCAATGTAACACACACCCATACAATGCGCACCACCCCGTGATGTTTTTCTCACTCCTACTAGTGAATGTAATGTAACACACACCCATACAATGCGCACCACCCCGTGATGCTTTTCTCACTGCTACTAGTGAATGTAATGTAACACACACCCATACAATGCGCACCACCCCGTGATGTTTTTCTCACTCCTACTAGTGAATGTAATGTAACACACACCCATACAATGCGCACCACCCCGTGATGTTTTTCTCACTCCTACTAGTGAATGTAATGTAACACACACCCATACAATGCGCACCACCCCGTGATGTTTTTCTCACTCCTACTAGTGAATTTAATGGAACACACACCCATACAATGCGCACCACCCCGTGATGTTTTTCTCACTCCTACTAGTGAATGTAATGTAACACACACCCATACAATGCGCACCACCCCGTGATGTTTTTCTCACTCCTACTAGTGAATGTAATGTAACACACACCCATACAATGCGCACCACCCCGTGATGTTTTTCTCACTGCTACTAGTGAATGTAATGTAACACACACCAATACAATGCGCACCACCCCGTGATGTTTTTCTCACTCCTATTAGTGAATGTAATGTAACACACACCCATACAATGCGCACCACCCCGTGATGTTTTTCTCACTCCTACTAGTGAATCTAATGTAACACACACCCATACAATGCGCACCACCCCGCGATGTGTTTCAGAAACCTATCCTACATTGCCACTGCATGTTCCCTGACCTGCCCATGCTGACCACCCCGCGGTGCTTTTCTCCATCCTATATTGCCACTCACTGCCTATCCTAATTCAGACCCTCCGATTCACACCACCCCGTGATGTTTTACTCACTCCTACTAGTGAATGTAATGTAACACACACCCATACAATGCGCACCACCCCGTAATGTTTTTCTCACTCCTACTAGTGAATGTAATGTAACACACACCCATACAATGCACACCACCCCGTGATGTTTTTCTCACTGCTACTAGTGAATGTAATGTAACACACACCCATACAATGCGCACCACCCCGTGATGTTTTTCTCACTCCTACTAGTGAATGTAATGTAACACACACCCATACAATGCGCACCACCCGGTGATGTTTTTCTCACTCCTACTAGTGAATGTAATGTAACACACACCCATACAATGCGCACCACCCCGTGATGTTTTTCTCACTCCTAATCGTGAATGTAATGTAACACACACCCATACAATGTGCACCACCCCGTGATGTTTTTCTCACTCCTACTAGTGAATGTAATGTAACACACACCCATACAATGTGCACCACCCCGTGATGTTTTTGTCACTGCTACTAGTGAATGTTATGTAACACACACCCATACAATGCGCACCACCCGGTGATGTTTTTCTCACTGCTACTAGTGAATGTTATGTAGCACACACCCATACAATGCGCACCACCCGGTGATGTTTTTCTCACTCCTACTAGTGAATGTAATGTAACACACACCCATACAATGCGCACCACCCCGTGATGTTTTTCTCACTCCTACTAGTGAATGTAATGTAACACACACCCATACAATGCGCACCACCCCGTGATGTTTTTCTCACTCCTACTAGTGAATGTAATGTAACACACACCCATACAATGCGCACCACCCCGTGATGTTTTTCTCACTCCTAGTAGTGAATGTAATGTAACACACACCCATACAATGCGCACCCCTCCGTGATGTTTTTCTCACTCCTACTAGTGAATGTAATGTAACACACACCCATACAATGCGCACCACCCCGTGATGTTTTTCTCACTCCTACTAGTGAATGTAATGTAACACACACCTATACAATGCGCACCACCCGGTGATGTTTTTCTCACTCCTACTAGTGAATGTAATGTAACACACACCCATACAATGCGCACCACCCCGTGATGTTTTTCTCACTCCTACTAGTGAATGTAATGTAACACACACCCATACAATGCGCACCACCCCGTGATGTTTTTCTCACTCCTATTAGTGAATGTAATGTAACACACACCCATACAATGCGCACCACCCCGTGATGTTTTTCTCACTCCTACTAGTGAATCTAATGTAACACACACCCATACAATGCGCACCACCCCGCGATGTTTTTCAGAAACCTATCCTACATTGCCACTGCATGTTCCCTGACCTGCCCATGCTGACCACCCCGCGGTGCTTTTCTCCATCCTATATTGCCACTCACTGCCTATCCTAATTCAGACCCTCCGATTCACACCACCCCGTGATGTTTTTCTCACTCCTACTAGTGAATGTAATGTAACACACACCCATACAATGCGCACCACCCCGTAATGTTTTTCTCACTCCTACTAGTGAATGTAATGTAACACACACCCATACAATGGGCACCATCCCGTGATGTTTTTCTCACTGCTACTAGTGAATGTAATGTAACACACACCCATACAATGCGCACCACCCCGTGATGTTTTTCTCACTCCTACTAGTGAATGTAATGTAACACACACCTATACAATGCGCACCACCCGGTGATGTTTTTCTCACTCCTACTAGTGAATGTAATGTAACACACACCCATACAATGCGCACCACCCCGTGATGTTTTTCTCACTCCTAATCGTGAATGTAATGTAACACACACCCATACAATGCGCACCACCCCGTGATGTTTTTCTCACTCCTACTAGTGAATGTAATGTAACACACACCCATACAATGCGCACCACCCCGTGATGTTTTTCTCACTCCTACTAGTGAATGTAATGTAACACACACCCATACAATGCGCATCACCCCGTGATGTTTTTCTCACTCCTAATCGTGAATGTAATGTAACACACACCCATACAGTGCGCTCCACCCCGTGATGTTTTTCTCACTCCTACTAGTGAATGTAATGTAACACACACCCATACAATGCGCACCACCCCGCGATGTTTTTCAGAAACCTATCCTACATTGCCACTGCATGTTCCCTGACCTCCCCATGCTGACCACCCCGCAGTGCTTTTCTCCATCCTACATTGCCACTCACTGCCTATCCTAATTCAGACCCTGCGATTCACACCACCCCGTGATGTTTTTCTCACTCCTACTAGTGAATGCAATGTAACACACACCCATACAATGTGCACCACCCTGTGATGTTTTTCTCACTCCTACTAGTGAATGTAATGTAACACACACCCATACAATGCACACCAACCCGTGATGTTTTTCTCACTCCTACTAGTGAATGTAATGTAACACACACCCATACAATGCACACCACCCCGTGATGTTTTTCTAACTCCTACTAGTGTATGTAATGTAACACACACCCATACAATGCGCACCACCCCGTGATGTTTTTCAGAAACCTATCATACATTGCCACTGCATGTTCCCTGACCTCCCCATGCTGACCACCCCGCGGTGCTTTTCTCCATCCTACATTGCCACTCACTGCCTATCCTAATTCAGACCCTGCGATTCACACCACCCCGTGATGTTTTTCTCACTCCTGCTAGTGAATGTAATGTAACACACACCCATACAATGCGCACCACCGCGTGATGTTTTTCTCACTCCTACTAGTGAATGTAATGTAACACACACCCATACAATGCGCACCACCCCGTGATGTTTTTATCACTCCTACTAGTGAATGTAATGTAACACACACCCATGCAATGCGCACCACTCCGCGATGTTTTTCTCACTCCTACTAGTAAATGTAATGTAAGACACACCCATACAATGCGCACCACCCCGCGATGTTTTTCTCACTCCTACTAGTGAATGTAATGTAACACACACCCGTACAATGCGCACCACCCCGTGATGTTTTTCTCACTCCTACTAGTGAATGTAATGTAACACACACCCATACAATGCGCACCACCCCGTGATGCTTTTCTCACTCCTACTAGTGAATGTAATGTAACACACACCCATACAATGCGCACCACCCCGTGATGTTTTTCTCACTCCTACTAGTGAATGTAATGTAACACACACCATACAATGCGCACCACCCCGTGATGCTTTTCTCACGCCTACTAGTGAATGTAATGTAACACACACCCATACAATGCACACCACCCCGTGATGTTTTTCTCACTCCTACTAGTGAATGTAATGTAACACACACCCATACAATGCGCACCACCCCGTGATGTTTTTCTCACTCTTACTAGTGAATGTAATGTAACACACACCCATACAATGCGCACCACCCCGTGATGCTTTTCTCACTCCTACTAGTGAATGTAATGTAACACACACCCATACAATGCGCACCACCCCGTGATGTTTTTCTCACTCCTACTAGTGAATCTAATGTAACACACACCCATACAATGCGCACCACCCCGCGATGTTTTTCAGAAACCTATCCTACATTGCCACTGCATGTTCCCTGACCTGCCCATGCTGACCACCCCGCGGTGCTTTTCTCCATCCTATATTGCCACTCACTGCCTATCCTAATTCAGACCCTCCGATTCACACCACCCCGTGATGTTTTTCTCACTCCTACTAGTGAATGTAATGTAACACACACCCATACAATGCGCACCACCCCGTAATGTTTTTCTCACTCCTACTAGTGAATGTAATGTAACACACACCCATACAATGGGCACCATCCCGTGATGTTTTTCTCACTGCTACTAGTGAATGTAATGTAACACACACCCATACAATGCGCACCACCCCGTGATGTTTTTCTCACTCCTACTAGTGAATGTAATGTAACACACACCTATACAATGCGCACCACCCGGTGATGTTTTTCTCACTCCTACTAGTGAATGTAATGTAACACACACCCATACAATGCGCACCACCCCGTGATGTTTTTCTCACTCCTAATCGTGAATGTAATGTAACACACACCCATACAATGCGCACCACCCCGTGATGTTTTTCTCACTCCTACTAGTGAATGTAATGTAACACACACCCATACAATGCGCACCACCCCGTGATGTTTTTCTCACTCCTACTAGTGAATGTAATGTAACACACACCCATACAATGCGCATCACCCCGTGATGTTTTTCTCACTCCTAATCGTGAATGTAATGTAACACACACCCATACAGTGCGCTCCACCCCGTGATGTTTTTCTCACTCCTACTAGTGAATGTAATGTAACACACACCCATACAATGCGCACCACCCCGCGATGTTTTTCAGAAACCTATCCTACATTGCCACTGCATGTTCCCTGACCTCCCCATGCTGACCACCCCGCAGTGCTTTTCTCCATCCTACATTGCCACTCACTGCCTATCCTAATTCAGACCCTGCGATTCACACCACCCCGTGATGTTTTTCTCACTCCTACTAGTGAATGCAATGTAACACACACCCATACAATGTGCACCACCCTGTGATGTTTTTCTCACTCCTACTAGTGAATGTAATGTAACACACACCCATACAATGCACACCAACCCGTGATGTTTTTCTCACTCCTACTAGTGAATGTAATGTAACACACACCCATACAATGCACACCACCCCGTGATGTTTTTCTAACTCCTACTAGTGTATGTAATGTAACACACACCCATACAATGCGCACCACCCCGTGATGTTTTTCAGAAACCTATCATACATTGCCACTGCATGTTCCCTGACCTCCCCATGCTGACCACCCCGCGGTGCTTTTCTCCATCCTACATTGCCACTCACTGCCTATCCTAATTCAGACCCTGCGATTCACACCACCCCGTGATGTTTTTCTCACTCCTGCTAGTGAATGTAATGTAACACACACCCATACAATGCGCACCACCGCGTGATGTTTTTCTCACTCCTACTAGTGAATGTAATGTAACACACACCCATACAATGCGCACCACCCCGTGATGTTTTTATCACTCCTACTAGTGAATGTAATGTAACACACACCCATGCAATGCGCACCACTCCGCGATGTTTTTCTCACTCCTACTAGTAAATGTAATGTAAGACACACCCATACAATGCGCACCACCCCGCGATGTTTTTCTCACTCCTACTAGTGAATGTAATGTAACACACACCCGTACAATGCGCACCACCCCGTGATGTTTTTCTCACTCCTACTAGTGAATGTAATGTAACACACACCCATACAATGCGCACCACCCCGTGATGCTTTTCTCACTCCTACTAGTGAATGTAATGTAACACACACCCATACAATGCGCACCACCCCGTGATGTTTTTCTCACTCCTACTAGTGAATGTAATGTAACACACACCATACAATGCGCACCACCCCGTGATGCTTTTCTCACGCCTACTAGTGAATGTAATGTAACACACACCCATACAATGCACACCACCCCGTGATGTTTTTCTCACTCCTACTAGTGAATGTAATGTAACACACACCCATACAATGCGCACCACCCCGTGATGTTTTTCTCACTCTTACTAGTGAATGTAATGTAACACACACCCATACAATGCGCACCACCCCGTGATGCTTTTCTCACTCCTACTAGTGAATGTAATGTAACACACACCCATACAATGCGCACCACCACGTGATGTTTTTCTCACTCCTACTAGTGAATGTAATGTAACACACACCCATACAATGCGCACCACCCCGTGATGCTTTTCTCACTCCTACTAGTGAATGTAATGTAACACACACCCATACAATGCGCACCACCCCGTGATGCTTTTCTCACTCCTACTAGTGAATGTAATGTAACACACACCCATACAATGCGCACCACCCCGTGATGCTTTTCTCACTCCTACTAGTGAATGTAATGTAACACACACCCATACAATGCGCACCACCCCGTGATGCTTTTCTCACTCCTACTAGTGAATGTAATGTAACACACACCCATACAATGCGCACCACCCCGTGATGCTTTTCTCACTCCTACTAGTGAATGTAATGTAACACACACCCATACAATTCGCACCACCCCGTGATGCTTTTCTCACTGCTGCTAGTGAATGTAATGTAACACACACCCATACAATGCGCACCACCCCGCGATGTTTTTCTCACTCCTACTAGTGAATGTAATGTAACACACACCCATACAATGCGCACCACCCCGCGATGTTTTTCTCACTGCTACTAGTGAATGTAATGTAACACACACCCATACAATGCGCACCACCCCGTGATGTTTTTCTCACTCCTACTACTGAATGTAATGTAACACACACCCATACAATGTGCACCACCCCGTGATGTTTTTCTCACTCCTACTAGTGAATGTAATGTAACACACAGCCATACAATGCGCACCACCCCGTGATGTTTTCCTCACTCCTACTCGTGAATGTAATGTAACACACACCCATACAATGCGCACCACCCCGTGATGTTTTTCTCACTCCTACTAGTGAATGTAACACACACCCATACAATGCGCAGCACCCCGCGATGTTTTTCAGAAACCTATCCTACCTTGCCACTGCATGTTCCCTGACCTCCCCATGCTGACCACCCCGCAGTGCTTTTCTCCATCCTACATTGCCACTCACTGCCTATCCTAATTCAGACCCTGCGATTCACACCACCCCGTGATGTTTTTCTCACTCCTAATAGTGAATGCAATGTAACAAACACCCATACAATGCGCACCACCCTGTGATGCTTTTCTCACTCCTACTAGTGAATGTAATGTAACACACACCCATACAATGCGCACCACCCCGTGATGCTTTTCTCACTCCTACTAGTGAATGTAATGTAACACACACCCATACAATGCGCACCACCCCGTGATGCTTTTCTCACTGCTACTAGTGAATGTAATGTAACACACACCGATACAATGCGCACCACCCCGTGATGTTTTTCTCACTCCTACTAGTGAATGTAATGTAACACACACCCATACAATGCGCACCACCCCGTGATGCGTTTCTCACTCCTAATAGTGAATGTAATGTAACACACAACGATACAATGCGCACCACCCCGTGATGTTTTTCTCACTCCTACTAGTGAATGTAATGTAACACACACCCATACAATGCGCACCACCCCGTGATGGTTTTCTCACTCCTACTAGTGAATGTAATGTAACACACACCCATACAATGCGCACCACCCCGTGATACTTTTCTCACTGCTACTAGTGAATGTAATGTAACACACACAGATACAATGCGCACCACCCCGTGATATTTTTCTCACTCCTACTAGTGAATGTAATGTAACACACACCCATACAATGCGCACCACCCCGTGATGTTTTTCTCACTCCTACTAGTGAATGTAATGTAACACACACCCATACAATGCGCACCACCCCGTGATGTTTTTCTCACTCCTACTAGTGAATGTAATGTAACACACACCCATACAATGCGCACCACCCCGTGATGCTTTTCTCACTCCTACTAGTGAATGTAATGTAACACACACCCATACAATGCGCACCACCCCGTGATGTTTTTCTCACTCCTACTAGTGAATGTAATGTAACACACACCCATACAATGCGCACCACCCCGTGATGTTTTTCTCACTCCTACTAGTGAATGTAATGTAACACACACCCATACAATGCGCACCACCCCGTGATGTTTTTCTCACTCCTACTAGTGAATGTAATGTAACACACACCCATAAAATGCGCACCACCCCGTGATGCTTTTCTCACTCCTACTAGTGAATGTAATGTAACACACACCCATACAATGCGCACCACCCCGTGATGCTTTTCTCACTCCTACTAGTGAATGTAATGTAACACACACCATACAATGCGCACCACCCCGTGATGCTTTTCTCACTCCTACTAGTGAATGTAATGTAACACACACCCATACAATGCGCACCACCACGTGATGTTTTTCTCACTCCTACTAGTGAATGTAATGTAACACACACCCATACAATGCACAGCACCCCGTGATGCTTTTCTCACTCCTACTAGTGAATGTAATGTAACACATACCCATACAATGCGCACCACCCCGTGATGTTTTTCTCACTCCTACTAGTGAATGTAATGTAACACACACCCATACAATGCGCACCACCCCGTGATGCTTTTCTCACTCCTACTAGTGAATGTAATGTAACACACACACATACAATGCGCACCACCCCGTGATGCTTTTCTCACTCCTACTAGTGAATGTAATGTAACACACACCCATACAATGCGCACCACCCCATGATGATTTTCTCACTGCTACTAGTGAATGTAATGTAACACACACCCATAAAATGCGCAACACCCCGCAATGTTTTTCTCACTCCTACTAGTGAATGTAATGTAACACACACCCATACAATGCGCACCACCCCGCGATGTTTTTCTCACTGCTACTAGTGAATGTAATGTAACACAAACCCATACAATGCGCACCACCCCGTGATGTTTTTCTCACTCCTACTAGTGAATGTAATGTAACACACACCCATACAATGTGCACCACCCCGTGATGTTTTTCTCACTCCTACTAGTGAATGTAATGTAACACACACCCATACAATGCGCACCACCCCGCGATGTTTTTCTCACTGCTACTAGTGAATGTAATGTAACACACACCCATACAATGCGCACCACCCCGTGATGTTTTTCTCACTCCTACTAGTGAATGTAATGTAACACACACCCATACAATGCGCACCACCCCTTGATGTTTTTCTCACTCCTACTCGTGAATGTAATGTAACACACACCCATACAATGCGCACCATCCCGTGATGTTTTTCTCACTCCTACTAGTAAATGTAACACACACCCATACAATGCACACCACCCCGCGATGTTTTTCAGAAACCTATCCTACATTGCCACTGCATGTTCCCTGACCTCCCCATGCTGACCACCCCGCAGTGCTTTTCTCCATCCTACATTGCCACTCACTGTCTATCCTAATTCAGACCCTGTGATTCACACCACCCCGTGATGTTTTTCTCACTCCTACTAGTGAATGTAATGTAACTCACACCCATACAATGCGCACCACCCCGTGATGTTTTTCTCACTCCTACTAGTGAATGTAATGTAACACACACCCATACAATGCGCACCACCCCGTGATGCTTTTCTCACTCCTACTAGTGAATGTAATGTAACACACACCGATACAATGCGCACCACCCCGTGATGTTTTTCTCACTCCTACTAGTGAATGTAATGTAACACACACCCATACAATGCGCACCACCCCGTGATGCTTTTCTCACTCCTACTAGTGAATGTAATGTAACACACACCCATACAATGCGCACCACCCCGTGATACTTTTCTCACTGCTACTAGTGAATGTAATGTAACACACACAGATACAATGTGCACCACCCCGTGATGTTTTTCTCACTCCTACTAGTGAATGTAATGTAACACACACCCATACAATGCGCACCACCCCGTGATGTTTTTCTCACTCCTACTAGTGAATGTAATGTAACACACACCCATACAATGCGCACCACCCCGTGATGTTTTTCTCACTCCTACTAGTGAATGTAATGTAACACACACCCATACAATGCGCACCACCTCGTGATGTTTTTCTCACTCCTACTAGTGAATGTAATGTAACACACACCCATAAAATGCGCACCACCCCGTGATGCTTTTCTCACTCCTACTAGTGAATGTAATGTAACACACACCCATACAATGCGCACCACCCCGTGATGCTTTTCTCACTCCTACTAGTGAATGTAATGTAACACACACCATACAATGCGCACCACCCCGTGATGCTTTTCTCACTCCTACTAGTGAATGTAATGTAACACACACCCATACAATGCGCACCACCCCGTGATGTTTTTCTCACTCCTACTAGTGAATGTAATGTAACACACACCCATACAATGCGCACCACCCCGTGATGCTTTTCTCACTCCTACTAGTGAATGTAATGTAACACACACCCATACAATGCGCACCACCCCGTGATGTTTTTCTCACTCCTACTAGTGAATGTAATGTAACACACACCCATACAATGCGCACCACCCCGTGATGATTTTCGCACTGCTACTAGTGAATGTAATGTAACACACACCCATACAATGCGCACCACCCCGTGATGATTTTCTCACTCCTACTAGTGAATGTAATGTAACACACACCCATACAATGCGCACCACCCCGTGATGTTTTTCTCACTCCTACTAGTGAATGTAATGTAACACACACCCATACAATGCGCACCACCCCGTGATGTTTTTCTCACTCCTACTAGTGAATGTAATGTAACACACACCCATACAATGCGCACCACCCCGTGATGTTTTTCTCACTCCTACTAGTGAATGTAATGTAACACACACCCATACAATGCGCACCACCCCGTGATGTTTTTCTCACTCCTAATCGTGAATGTAATGTAACACACACCCATACAATGCCCACCACCCCGTGATGTTTTTCTCACCCCTAATCGTGAATGTAATGTAACACACACCCATACAATGCGCACCACCCCGTGATGTTTTTCTCACTCCTACTAGTGAATGTAATGTAACACACACCCATACAATGCGCACCACCCCGCGATGTTTTTCTCACTCCTACTAGTGAATGTAATGTAACACACACCCATACAATGCGCACCACCCCGCGATGTTTTTCTCACTGCTACTAGTGAAAGTAATGTAACACACACCCATACAATGCGCACCACCCCGTGATGTTTTTCTCACTCCTACTAGTGAATGTAATGTAACACACACCCATACAATGCGCACCACCCCGTGATGTTTTTCTCACTCCTACTAGTGAATGTAATGTAACACACACCCATACAATGCGCACCACCCCGTGATGTTTTTCTCACTCCTACTCGTGAATGTAATGTAACACACACCCATACAATGCGCACCATCCCGTGATGTTTTTCTCACTCCTACTAGTGAATGTAACACACACCCATACAATGGGCACCACCCCGCGATGTTTTTCAGAAACCTATCCTACATTGCCACTGCATGTTCCCTGACCTCCCCATGCTGACCACCCCGCAGTGCTTTTCTCCATCCTACATTGCCACTCACTGCCTATCCTAATTCAGACCCTGCGAATCACACCACCCCGCGATGTTTTTCTCACTCCTACTAGTGAATGCAATGTAACACACACCCATACAATGCGCACCACCCCGTTATGTTTTTCTCACTCCTACTAGTGAATGCAATGTAACACACACGCATACAATGCGCACCACCCGTGATGTTTTTCTCACTCCTACTAGTGAATGTAATGTAACACACACCCATACAATGCGCACCACCCCGTGATGCTTTTCTCACTCCTACTAGTGAATGTAATGTAACACACACCCATACAATGCGCATCACCCCGTGATGCTTTTCTCACTCCTACTAGTGAATGTAATGTAACACACACCCATACAATGCGCACCACCCCGTCATGCTTTTCTCACTCCTACTAGTGAATGTAATGTAACACACACCCATACAATGCGCACCACCCCGTGATGCTTTTCTCACTCCTACTAGTGAATGTAATGTAACACACACCCATACAATGCGCACCACCCCGTGATGCTTTTCTCACTCCTACTAGTGAATGTAATGTAACACACACCCATACAATGCGCACCACCCCGTGATGTTTTTCTCACTCCTACTAGTGAATGTAATGTAACACACACCCATACAATGCCCACCACCCCGTGATGTTTTTCTCACTCCTACTAGTGAATGTAATGTAACACACACCCATACAATGCGCACCACCCCGTGATGTTTTTCTCACTCCTACTAGTGAATGTAATGTAACACACACCCATACAATGCGCACCACCCCGTGATGTTTTTCTCACTCCTACTAGTGAATGTAATGTAACACACACCCATACAATGCGCACCACCCCGTGATGTTTTTCTCACTCCTACTAGTGAATGTAATGTAACACACACCCATACAATGCGCACCACCCCGTGATGTTTTTCTCACTCCTACTAGTGAATGTAATGTAACACACACCCATACAATGCGCACCACCCCGTGATGTTTTTCTCACTCCTACTAGTGAATGTAACACACACCCATACAATGCGCACCACCCCGTGATGTTTTTCTCACTGCTACTAGTGAATGTAATGTAACACACACCCATACTATGCGCACCACCCCGTGATGTTTTTCTCACTCCTACTAGTGAATGTAATGTAACACACACCCATACAATGCGCACCACCCCGTGATGTTTTTCTCACTCCTACTAGTGAATGTAATGTAACACACACCCATACAATGCGCTCCACCCCGTGATGTTTTTCTCACTCCTACTAGTGAATGTAATGTAACACACACCCATACAATGCGCACCACCCCGTGATGTTTTTCTCACTCCTACTAGTGAATGTAATGTAACACACACCCATACAATGCACACCACCCCGCGATGTTTTTCTCACTGCTATTAGTGAATGTAATGTAACACACACCCATACAATGCGCACCACCCCGTGATGTTTTTCTCACTCCTAGTAGTGAATGTAATGTAACACACACCCATACAATGCGCACCACCCCGTGATGCTTTTCTCACTCCTACTAGTGAATGTAATGTAACACACACCCATACAATGCGCACCACCCCGTGATGCTTTTCTCACTCCTACTAATGAATGTAATGTAACACACACCCATACAATGCGCACCACCCCGTGATGCTTTTCTCACTCCTACTAGTGAATGTAATGTAACACACACCCATACAATGCGCACCACCCCGTGATGTTTTTCTCACTCCTACTAGTGAATGTAATGTAACACACACCCATACAATGCGCACCACCCCGTGATGTTTTTCTCACTCCTACTAGTGAATGTAATGTAACACACACCCATACAATGCGCACCACCCCGTGATGCTTTTCTCACTCCTACTAGTGAATGTAATGTAACACACACCCATACAATGCGCACCACCCCGTGATGTTTTTCTCACTCCTACTAGTGAATGTAATGTAACACACACCATACAATGCGCACCACCCCGTGATGCTTTTCTCACTCCTACTAGTGAATGTAATGTAACACACACCCATACAATGCGCACCACCCCGTGATGTTTTTCTCACTCCTACTAGTGAACGTAATGTAACACACACCCATACTGTGCGCACCACACCGCGATGTTTTTCAGAAACCTATCCTACATTGCCACTGCATGTTCCCTGACCTCCCCATGCTGACCACCCCGCAGTGCTTTTCTCCATCCTACATTGCCACTCACTGCCTATCCTAATTCAGACCATGCGATTCACACCACCCCGTGATGTTTTTCTCACTCCTACTAGTGAATGCAATGTAACACACACCCATACAAAGCGCACCACCCCGTGATGTTTTTCTCACTGCTACTAGTGAATGTAATGTAACACACACCCATACAATGCGCACCACACCGTGATGTTTTTCTCACTCCTACTAGTGAATGTAATGTAACACACACCCATACAATGCGCAACACCCCGTGATGTATTTCTCACTCCTACTAGTGAATGTAATGTAACACACACCCATACAATGCGCACCACCCCGTGATGTTTTTCACACTCCTACTAGTGAATGTAATGTAACACACACCCATACAATGCGCACCACCCCGTGATGTTTTTCTCACTCCTACTAGTGAATGTAATGTAACACACACCCATACAATGCGCACCACCCCGTGATGTTTTTCTCACTCCTACTAGTGAATGTAATGTAACACACACCCATACAATGCGCACCACCCCGTGATGTTTTTCTCACTCCTACTACTGAATGTAATGTAACACACACCCATACAATGCGCACCACCCCGTGATGTTTTTCTCACTCCTACTAGTGAATGTAATGTAAAACACAACCATACAATGCGCACCACCCCGTGATGTTTTTCTCACTCCTACTAGTGAATGTAATGTAACACACACCCATACAATGTGCACCACCCCGTGATGTTTTTCTCACTCCTACTAGTGAATGTAATGTAACACACACCCATACAATGCGCACCACCCCGTGATGTTTTTCTCACTCCTACTCGTGAATGTAATGTAACACACACCCATACAATGCGCACCATCCCGTGATGTTTTTCTCACTCCTACTAGTGAATGTAACACACACCCATACAATGGGCACCACCCCGCGATGTTTTTCAGAAACCTATCCTACATTGCCACTGCATGTTCCCTGACCTCCCCATGCTGACCACCCCGCAGTGCTTTTCTCCATCCTACATTGCCACTCACTGCCTATCCTAATTCAGACCCTGCGAATCACACCACCCCGCGATGTTTTTCTCACTCCTACTAGTGAATGCAATGTAACACACACCCATACAATGCGCACCACCCCGTTATGTTTTTCTCACTCCTACTAGTGAATGCAATGTAACACACACGCATACAATGCGCACCACCCCGTGATGTTTTTCTCACTGCTTCTAGTGAATGTAATGTAACACACACCCATACAATGCGCACCACACCGTGATGTTTTTCTCACTCCTACTAGTGAATGTAATGTAACACACACCCATACAGTGCGCACCACCCCGTGATGTTTTTCTCACTCCTACTAGTGAATGTAATGTAACACACACCCATACAATGCGCACCACCCCGTGATGTTTTTCTCATTCCTACTAGTGACTGTAATGTAACTCACACCCATACAATGCACACCACCCCGTGATGTTTTTCTCACTCCTACTAGTGAATGTAATGTAACTCACACCCATACAATGCGCACCACCACGTGATGTTTTTCTCACTCCTACTAGTGAATGTAATGTAACACACACCCATACAATGCGCACCACCCCGTGATGTTTTTCTCACTCCTACTAGTGAATGTAATGTAACACACACCCATACAATGCGCACCACCCCGTGATGTTTTTCTCACTCCTACTAGTGAATGTAATGTAACACACACCCATACAATGCGCACCACCCCGTGATGTTTTTCTCACTCCTACTAGTGAATGTAATGTAACACACACCCATACAATGCGCACCACCCCGTGATGCTTTTCTCACTCCTACTAGTGAATGTAATGTAACACACACCCATACAATGCGCACCACCCCGTGATGCTTTTCTCACTGCTACTAGTGAATGTAATGTAACACACACCCATACAATGCGCACCACCCCGTGATGTTTTTCTCACTCCTACTACTGAATGTAATGTAACACACACCCATACAATTCGCACCACCCTGTGATGCTTTTCTCACTCCTACTAGTGAATGTAATGTAACACACACCCATACAATGCGCACCACCCCGTGATGTTTTTCTCACTCCTACTAGTGAATGTAATGTAACACACACCCAATACAATGCGCACCACCCCGTGATGTTTTTCTCACTCCTACTAGTGAATGTAATGTAACACACACCCATACAATGCGCACCACCCCGTGATGTTTTTCTCACTCCTACTAGTGAATGTAATGTAACAAACACCCATACAATGCGCACCACCCCGTGATGCTTTTCTCACTCCTACTAGTGAATGTAATGTAACACACACCCATACAATGCGCATCACCCCGTGATGCTTTTCTCACTCCTACTAGTGAATGTAATGTAACACACACCCATACAATGCTCACCACCCCGTGATGCTTTTCTCACTCCTACTAGTGAATGTAATGTAACACACACCCATACAATGCGCACCACCCCGTGATGCTTTTCTCACTCCTACTAGTGAATGTAATGTAACACACACCCATACAATGCGCACCACCCCGTGATGCTTTTCTCACTCCTACTAGTGAATGTAATGTAACACACACCCATACAATGCGCACCACCCCGTGATGTTTTTCTCACTCCTACTAGTGAATGTAATGTAACACACACCCATACAATGCCCACCACCCCGTGATGTTTTTCTCACTCCTACTAGTGAATGTAATGTAACACACACCCATACAATGCGCACCACCCCGTGATGTTTTTCTCACTCCTACTAGTGAATGTAATGTAACACACACCCATACAATGCGCACCACCCCGTGATGTTTTTCTCACTCCTACTAGTGAATGTAATGTAACACACACCCATACAATGCGCACCACCCCGTGATGTTTTTCTCACTCCTACTAGTGAATGTAATGTAACACACACCCATACAATGCGCACCACCCCGTGATGTTTTTCTCACTCCTACTAGTGAATGTAATGTAACACACACCCATACAATGCGCACCACCCCGTGATGTTTTTCTCACTCCTACTAGTGAATGTAACACACACCCATACAATGCGCACCACCCCGTGATGTTTTTCTCACTGCTACTAGTGAATGTAATGTAACACACACCCATACTATGCGCACCACCCCGTGATGTTTTTCTCACTCCTACTAGTGAATGTAATGTAACACACACCCATACAATGCGCACCACCCCGTGATGTTTTTCTCACTCCTACTAGTGAATGTAATGTAACACACACCCATACAATGCGCTCCACCCCGTGATGTTTTTCTCACTCCTACTAGTGAATGTAATGTAACACACACCCATACAATGCGCACCACCCCGTGATGTTTTTCTCACTCCTACTAGTGAATGTAATGTAACACACACCCATACAATGCGCACCACCCCGCGATGTTTTTCTCAATGCTACTAGTGAATGTAATGTAACACACACCCATACAATGCGCACCACCCCGTGATGTTTTTCTCACTCCTACTAGTGAATGTAATGTAACACACACCCATACAATGCGCACCACCCCGTGATGCTTTTCTCACTCCTACTAGTGAATGTAATGTAACACACACCCATACAATGCGCACCACCCCGTGATGCTTTTCTCACTCCTACTAGTGAATGTAATGTAACACACACCCATACAATGCGCACCACCCCGTGATGCTTTTCTCACTCCTACTAGTGAATGTAATGTAACACACACCCATACAATGCGCACCACCCCGTGATGATTTTCTCACTCCTACTAGTGAATGTAATGTAACACACACCCATACAATGCGCACCACCCCGTGATGCTTTTCTCACTCCTACTAGTGAATGTAATGTAACACACACCCATACAATGCGCACCACCCCGTGATGCTTTTCTCACTCCTACTAGTGAATGTAATGTAACACACACCCATACAATGCGCACCACCCCGTGATGCTTTTCTCACTCCTACTAGTGAATGTAATGTAACACACACCCATACAATGCGCACCACCCCGTGATGCTTTTCTCACTCCTACTAGTGAATGTAATGTAACACACACCCATACAATGCGCACCACCCCGTGATGATTTTCTCACTCCTACTAGTGAATGTAATGTAACACACACCCATACAATGCGCACCACCCCGTGATGCTTTTCTCACTCCTACTAGTGAATGTAATGTAACACACACCCATACAATGCGCACCACCCCGTGATGCTTTTCTCACTCCTACTAGTGAATGTAATGTAACACACACCCATACAATGCGCACCACCCCGTGATGCTTTTCTCACTCCTACTAGTGAATGTAATGTAACACACACCCATACAATGCGCACCACCCCGTGATGCTTTTCTCACTCCTACTAGTGAATGTAATGTAACACACACCCATACAATGCGCACCACCCCGTGATGCTTTTCTCACTCCTACTAGTGAATCTAATGTAACACACACCCATACAATGCGCACCACCCCGTGATGTTTTTCTCACTCCTACTAGTGAATGTAATGTAACACACACCCATACAATGCGCACCACCCCGTGATGTTTTTCTCACTCCTACTAGTGAATGTAATGTAACACACACCCATACAATGCGCACCACCCCGTGATGTTTTTCTCACTCCTACTAGTGAATGTAATGTAACACACACCCATACAATGCGCACCACCCCGTGATGCTTTTCTCACTCCTACTAGTGAATGTAATGTAACACACACCCATACAATGCGCACCACCCCGTGATGTTTTTCTCACTCCTACTAGTGAATGTAATGTAACACACACCATACAATGCGCACCACCCCGTGATGCTTTTCTCACTCCTACTAGTGAATGTAATGTAACACACACCCATACAATGCGCACCACCCCGTGATGTTTTTCTCACTCCTACTAGTGAACGTAATGTAACACACACACATACTGTGCGCACCACCCCGCGATGTTTTTCAGAAACCTATCCTACATTGCCACTGCATGTTCCCTGACCTCCCCATGCTGACCACCCCGCAGTGCTTTTCTCCATCCTACATTGCCACTCACTGCCTATCCTAATTCAGACCATGCGATTCACACCACCCCGTGATGTTTTTCTCACTCCTACTAGTGAATGCAATGTAACACACACCCATACAAAGCGCACCACCCCGTGATGTTTTTCTCACTGCTACTAGTGAATGTAATGTAACACACACCCATACAATGCGCACCACACCGTGATGTTTTTCTCACTCCTACTAGTGAATGTAATGTAACACACACCCATACAATGCGCAACACCCCGTGATGTATTTCTCACTCCTACTAGTGAATGTAATGTAACACACACCCATACAATGCGCACCACCCCGTGATGTTTTTCTCACTCCTACTAGTGAATGCAATGTAACACACACGCATACAATGCGCACCACCCCGTGATGTTTTTCTCACTGCTACTAGTGAATGTAATGTAACACACACCCATACAATGCACACCACACCGTGATGTTTTTCTCACTCCTACTAGTGAATGTAATGTAACACACACCCATACAATGCGCACCACCCCGTGATGTTTTTCTCACTCCTACTAGTGAATGTAATGTAACACACACCCATACAATGCGCACCACCCCGTGATGTTTTTCTCATTCCTACTAGTGACTGTAATGTAACTCACACCCATACAATGCACACCACCCCGTGATGTTTTTCTCACTCCTACTAGTGAATGTAATGTAACTCACACCCATACAATGCGCACCACCACGTGATGTTTTTCTCACTCCTACTAGTGAATGTAATGTAACACACACCCATACAATGCGCACCACCCCGTGATGTTTTTCTCACTCCTACTAGTGAATGTAATGTAACACACACCCATACAATGCGCACCACCCCGTGATGTTTTTCTCACTCCTACTAGTGAATGTAATGTAACACACACCCATACAATGCGCACCACCCCGTGATGTTTTTCTCACTCCTACTAGTGAATGTAATGTAACACACACCCATACAATGCGCACCACCCCGTGATGCTTTTCTCACTCCTACTAGTGAATGTAATGTAACACACACCCATACAATGCGCACCACCCCGTGATGCTTTTCTCACTGCTACTAGTGAATGTAATGTAACACACACCCATACAATGCGCACCACCCCGTGATGTTTTTCTCACTCCTACTACTGAATGTAATGTAACACACACCCATACAATTCGCACCACCCTGTGATGCTTTTCTCACTCCTACTAGTGAATGTAATGTAACACACACCCATACAATGCGCACCACCCCGTGATGTTTTTCTCACTCCTACTAGTGAATGTAATGTAACACACACCCAATACAATGCGCACCACCCCGTGATGTTTTTCTCACTCCTACTAGTGAATGTAATGTAACACACACCCATACAATGCGCACCACCCCGTGATGTTTTTCTCACTCCTACTAGTGAATGTAATGTAACAAACACCCATACAATGCGCACCACCCCGTGATGCTTTTCTCACTCCTACTAGTGAATGTAATGTAACACACACCCATACAATGCGCACCACCCCGTGATGCTTTTCTCACTCCTACTAGTGAATGTAATGTAACACACACCATACAATGCGCACCACCCCGTGATGCTTTTCTCACTCCTACTAGTGAATGTAATGTAACACACACCCATACAATGCGCACCACCCCGTGATGTTTTTCTCACTCCTACTAGTGAACGTAATGTAACACACACCCATACTGTGCGCACCACCCCGCGATGTTTTTCAGAAACCTATCCTACATTGCCACTGCATGTTCCCTGACCTCCCCATGCTGACCACCCCGCAGTGCTTTTCTCCATCCTACATTGCCACTCACTGCCTATCCTAATTCAGACCATGCGATTCACACCACCCCGTGATGTTTTTCTCACTCCTACTAGTGAATGCAATGTAACACACACCCATACAATGCGCACCACCCCGTGATGTTTTTCTCACTCCTACTAGTGAATGCAATGTAACACACACGCATACAAAGCGCACCACCCCGTGATGTTTTTCTCACTGCTACTAGTGAATGTAATGTAACACACACCCATACAATGCGCACCACCCCGTGATGTTTTTCTCACTCCTACTAGTGAACGTAATGTAACACACACCCATACTGTGCGCACCACCCCGCGATGTTTTTCAGAAACCTATCCTACATTGCCACTGCATGTTCCCTGACCTCCCCATGCTGACCACCCCGCAGTGCTTTTCTCCATCCTACATTGCCACTCACTGCCTATCCTAATTCAGACCATGCGATTCACACCACCCCGTGATGTTTTTCTCACTCCTACTAGTGAATGCAATGTAACACACACCCATACAAAGCGCACCACCCCGTGATGTTTTTCTCACTGCTACTAGTGAATGTAATGTAACACACACCCATACAATGCGCACCACACCGTGATGTTTTTCTCACTCCTACTAGTGAATGTAATGTAACAAACACCCATACAATGCGCAACACCCCGTGATGTTTTTCTCACTCCTACTAGTGAATGTAATGTAACACACACCCATACAATGCGCACCACCCCGTGATGTTTTTCACACTCCTACTAGTGAATGTAATGTAACACACACCCATACAATGCGCACCACCCCGTGATGTTTTTCACACTCCTACTAGTGAATGTAATGTAACACACACCCATACAATGCGCACCACCCCGTGATGTTTTTCTCACTCCTACTAGTGAATGTAATGTAACACACACCCATACAATGCGCACCACCCCGTGATGTTTTTCTCACTCCTACTAGTGAATGTAATGTAACACACACCCATACAATGCGCACCACCCCGTGATGTTTTTCTCACTCCTACTAGTGAATGTAATGTAACACACACCCATACAATGCGCACCACCCCGTGATGTTTTTCTCACTCCTACTAGTGAATGTAATGTAAAACACAACCATACAATGCGCACCACCCCGTGATGTTTTTCTCACTCCTATTAGTGAATGTAATGTAACACACACCCATACAATGCGCACCACCCCGTGATGTTTTTCTCACTCCTACTAATGAATGTAATGTAACACACACCGATAAAATGCGCACCACCCCGTGATGTTTTTCTCACTCCTACTAGTGAATGTAATGTAACACACACCCATACAATGCGCACCACCCCGTGATGTTTTTCTCACTCCTACGAGTGTATGTAATGTAACACACACCCATACAATGCGCACCAACCCGTGATGTTTTTCTCACTCCTACTAGTGAATGTAATGTAACACACACCCATACAATGCGCACCACCCCGTGATGTTTTTCTCACTCCTACTAGTGAATGTAATGTAACACACACCCATACAATGCGCACCACCCCGTGATGTTTTTCTCACTCCTACTAGTGCATGTAATGTAACACACACCCATACAATGCCCACCACCCCGTGATGTTTTTCTCACTGCTACTAGTGAATGTTATGTAACACACACCCATACAATGCGCACCACCCGGTGATGTTTTTCTCACTGCTACTAGTGAATGTTATGTCACACACACCCATACAATGCGCACCACCCCGTGATATTTTTCTCACTCCTACTAGTGAATGTAATGTAACACACACCCATACAATGCGCACCACCCCGTGATGTTTTTCTCACTCCTACTAGTGAATGTAATGTAACACACACCCATACAATGCGCACCACCCCGTGATGTTTTTCTCACTCCTACTAGTGAATGTAATGTAACACACACCCATACAATGCGCACCACCCCGTGATGTTTTTCTCACTCCTACTAGTGAATGTAATGTAACACACACCCATACAATGCGCACCACCCCGTGATGTTTTTCTCACTCCTACTAGTGAATGTAATGTAACACACACCCATACAATGCGCACCACCCCGTGATGTTTGTCTCACTCCTACTAGTGAATGTAATGTAACACACACCGATACAATGCGCACCACCCCGTGATGTTTTTCTCACTGCTACTAGTGAATGTAATGTAACACACACCCATACAATGCGCACCACCCCGTGATGTTTTTCTCACTCCTACTACTGAATGTAATGTAACACACACCCATACAATGCGCTCCACCCCGTGATGTTTTTCTCACTCCTACTAGTGAATGTAATGTAACACACACCCATACAATGCGCACCACCCCGTGATGTTTTTCTCATTCCTACTAGTGACTGTAATGTAACTCACACCCATACAATGCACACCACCCCGTGATGTTTTTCTCACTCCTACTAGTGAATGTAATGTAACTCACACCCATACAATGCGCACCACCACGTGATGTTTTTCTCACTCCTACTAGTGAATGTAATGTAACACACACCCATACAATGCGCACCACCCCGTGATGTTTTTCTCACTCCTACTAGTGAATGTAATGTAACACACACCCATACAATGCGCACCACCCCGTGATGTTTTTCTCACTCCTACTAGTGAATGTAATGTAACACACACCCATACAATGCGCACCACCCCGTGATGTTTTTCTCACTCCTACTAGTGAATGTAATGTAACACACACCCATACAATGCGCACCACCCCGTGATGCTTTTCTCACTCCTACTAGTGAATGTAATGTAACACACACCCATACAATGCGCACCACCCCGTGATGCTTTTCTCACTGCTACTAGTGAATGTAATGTAACACACACCCATACAATGCGCACCACCCCGTGATGTTTTTCTCACTCCTACTACTGAATGTAATGTAACACACACCCATACAATGCGCACCACCCCGTGATGTTTTTCTCACTCCTACTACTGAATGTAATGTAACACACACCCATACAATTCGCACCACCCTGTGATGCTTTTCTCACTCCTACTAGTGAATGTAATGTAACACACACCCATACAATGCGCACCACCCCGTGATGTTTTTCTCACTCCTACTAGTGAATGTAATGTAACACACACCCAATACAATGCGCACCACCCGTGATGTTTTTCTCACTCCTACTAGTGAATGTAATGTAACACACACCCATACAATGCGCACCACCCCGTGATGTTTTTCTCACTCCTACTAGTGAATGTAATGTAACAAACACCCATACAATGCGCACCACCCCGTGATGCTTTTCTCACTCCTACTAGTGAATGTAATGTAACACACACCCATACAATGCGCATCACCCCGTGATGCTTTTCTCACTCCTACTAGTGAATGTAATGTAACACACACCCATACAATGCGCACCACCCCGTGATGCTTTTCTCACTCCTACTAGTGAATGTAATGTAACACACACCCATACAATGCGCACCACCCCGTGATGCTTTTCTCACTCCTACTAGTGAATGTAATGTAACACACACCCATACAATGCGCACCACCCCGTGATGCTTTTCTCACTCCTACTAGTGAATGTAATGTAACACACACCCATACAATGCGCACCACCCCGTGATGTTTTTCTCACTCCTACTAGTGAATGTAATGTAACACACACCCATACAATGCCCACCACCCCGTGATGTTTTTCTCACTCCTACTAGTGAATGTAATGTAACACACACCCATACAATGCGCACCACCCCGTGATGTTTTTCTCACTCCTACTAGTGAATGTAATGTAACACACACCCATACAATGCGCACCACCCCGTGATGTTTTTCTCACTCCTACTAGTGAATGTAATGTAACATACACCCATACAATGCGCACCACCCCGTGATGTTTTTCTCACTCCTACTAGTGAATGTAATGTAACAAACACCCATACAATGCGCACCACCCCGTGATGCTTTTCTCACTCCTACTAGTGAATGTAATGTAACACACACCCATACAATGCGCATCACCCCGTGATGCTTTTCTCACTCCTACTAGTGAATGTAATGTAACACACACCCATACAATGCTCACCACCCCGTGATGCTTTTCTCACTCCTACTAGTGAATGTAATGTAACACACACCCATACAATGCGCACCACCCCGTGATGCTTTTCTCACTCCTACTAGTGAATGTAATGTAACACACACCCATACAATGCGCACCACCCCGTGATGCTTTTCTCACTCCTACTAGTGAATGTAATGTAACACACACCCATACAATGCGCACCACCCCGTGATGTTTTTCTCACTCCTACTAGTGAATGTAATGTAACACACACCCATACAATGCCCACCACCCCGTGATGTTTTTCTCACTCCTACTAGTGAATGTAATGTAACACACACCCATACAATGCGCACCACCCCGTGATGTTTTTCTCACTCCTACTAGTGAATGTAATGTAACACACACCCATAGCGCACCACCCCGTGATGTTTGTTTCTCACTCCTACTAGTGAATGTAATGTAACACACACCCCATACAATGCGCACCACCCCGTGATGTTTTTCTCACTCCTACTAGTGAATGTAATGTAACACACACCCATACAATGCGCACCACCCCGTGATGTTTTTCTCACTCCTACTAGTGAATGTAATGTAACACACACCCATACAATGCGCACCACCCCGTGATGTTTTTCTCACTCCTACTAGTGAATGTAACACACACCCATACAATGCGCACCACCCCGTGATGTTTTTCTCACTGCTACTAGTGAATGTAATGTAACACACACCCATACTATGCGCACCACCCCGTGATGTTTTTCTCACTCCTACTAGTGAATGTAATGTAACACACACCCATACAATGCGCACCACCCCGTGATGTTTTTCTCACTCCTTACTAGTGAATGTAATGTAACACACACCCATACAATGCGCTCCACCCCGTGATGTTTTTCTCACTCCTACTAGTGAATGTAATGTAACACACACCCATACAATGCGCACCACCCCGTGATGTTTTTCTCACTCCTACTAGTGAATGTAATGTAACACACACCCATACAATGCGCACCACCCCGCTGATGTTTTTCTCAATGCTACTAGTGAATGTAATGTAACACACACCCATACAATGCGCACCACCCCGTGATGTTTTTCTCACTCCTACTAGTGAATGTAATGTAACACACACCCATACAATGCGCACCACCCCGTGATGCTTTTCTCACTCTACTAGTGAATGTAATGTAACACACACCCATACAATGCGCACCACCCCGTGATGCTTTTCTCACTCCTACTAGTGAATGTAATGTAACACACACCCATACAATGCGCACCACCCCGTGATGCTTTTCTCACTCCTACTAGTGAATGTAATGTAACACACACCCATACAATGCGCACCACCCCGTGATGATTTTCTCACTCCTACTAGTGAATGTAATGTAACACACACCCATACAATGCGCACCACCCCGTGATGCTTTTCTCACTCCTACTAGTGAATGTAATGTAACACACACCCATACAATGCGCACCACCCCGTGATGCTTTTCTCACTCCTACTAGTGAATGTAATGTAACACACACCCATACAATGCGCACCACCCCGTGATGCTTTTCTCACTCCTACTAGTGAATGTAATGTAACACACACCCATACAATGCGCACCACCCCGTGATGCTTTTCTCACTCCTACTAGTGAATGTAATGTAACACACACCCATACAATGCGCACCACCCCGTGATGCTTTTCTCCTCCTACTAGTGAATCTAATGTAACACACACCCATACAATGCGCACCACCCCGTGATGTTTTTCTCACTCCTACTAGTGAATGTAATGTAACACACACCCATACAATGCGCACCACCCCGTGATGTTTTTCTCACTCCTACTAGTGAATGTAATGTAACACACACCCATACAATGCGCACCACCCCGTGATGTTTTTCTCACTCCTACTAGTGAATGTAATGTAACACACACCCATACAATGCGCACCACCCCGTGATGCTTTTCTCACTCCTACTAGTGAATGTAATGTAACACACACCCATACAATGCGCACCACCCCGTGATGTTTTTCTCACTCCTACTAGTGAATGTAATGTAACACACACCATACAATGCGCACCACCCCGTGATGCTTTTCTCACTCCTACTAGTGAATGTAATGTAACACACACCCATACAATGCGCACCACCCCGTGATGTTTTTCTCACTCCTACTAGTGAACGTAATGTAACACACACACATACTGTGCGCACCACCCCGCGATGTTTTTCAGAAACCTATCCTACATTGCCACTGCATGTTCCCTGACCTCCCCATGCTGACCACCCCGCAGTGCTTTTCTCCATCCTACATTGCCACTCACTGCCTATCCTAATTCAGACCATGCGATTCACACCACCCCGTGATGTTTTTCTCACTCCTACTAGTGAATGCAATGTAACACACACCCATACAAAGCGCACCACCCCGTGATGTTTTTCTCACTGCTACTAGTGAATGTAATGTAACACACACCCATACAATGCGCACCACACCGTGATGTTTTTCTCACTCCTACTAGTGAATGTAATGTAACACACACCCATACAATGCGCAACACCCCGTGATGTATTTCTCACTCCTACTAGTGAATGTAATGTAACACACACCCATACAATGCGCACCACCCCGTGATGTTTTTCTCACTCCTACTAGTGAATGCAATGTAACACACACGCATACAATGCGCACCACCCCGTGATGTTTTTCTCACTGCTACTAGTGAATGTAATGTAACACACACCCATACAATGCGCACCACACCGTGATGTTTTTCTCACTCCTACTAGTGAATGTAATGTAACACACACCCATACAATGCGCACCACCCCGTGATGTTTTTCTCACTCCTACTAGTGAATGTAATGTAACACACACCCATACAATGCGCACCACCCCGTGATGTTTTTCTCATTCCTACTAGTGACTGTAATGTAACTCACACCCATACAATGCACACCACCCCGTGATGTTTTTCTCACTCCTACTAGTGAATGTAATGTAACTCACACCCATACAATGCGCACCACCACGTGATGTTTTTCTCACTCCTACTAGTGAATGTAATGTAACACACACCCATACAATGCGCACCACCCCGTGATGTTTTTCTCACTCCTACTAGTGAATGTAATGTAACACACACCCATACAATGCGCACCACCCCGTGATGTTTTTCTCACTCCTACTAGTGAATGTAATGTAACACACACCCATACAATGCGCACCACCCCGTGATGTTTTTCTCACTCCTACTAGTGAATGTAATGTAACACACACCCATACAATGCGCACCACCCCGTGATGCTTTTCTCACTCCTACTAGTGAATGTAATGTAACACACACCCATACAATGCGCACCACCCCGTGATGCTTTTCTCACTGCTACTAGTGAATGTAATGTAACACACACCCATACAATGCGCACCACCCCGTGATGTTTTTCTCACTCCTACTACTGAATGTAATGTAACACACACCCATACAATTCGCACCACCCTGTGATGCTTTTCTCACTCCTACTAGTGAATGTAATGTAACACACACCCATACAATGCGCACCACCCCGTGATGTTTTTCTCACTCCTACTAGTGAATGTAATGTAACACACACCCAATACAATGCGCACCACCCCGTGATGTTTTTCTCACTCCTACTAGTGAATGTAATGTAACACACACCCATACAATGCGCACCACCCCGTGATGTTTTTCTCACTCCTACTAGTGAATGTAATGTAACAAACACCCATACAATGCGCACCACCCCGTGATGCTTTTCTCACTCCTACTAGTGAATGTAATGTAACACACACCCATACAATGCGCATCACCCCGTGATGCTTTTCTCACTCCTACTAGTGAATGTAATGTAACACACACCCATACAATGCGCACCACCCCGTGATGCTTTTCTCACTCCTACTAGTGAATGTAATGTAACACACACCCATACAATGCGCACCACCCCGTGATGCTTTTCTCACTCCTACTAGTGAATGTAATGTAACACACACCCATACAATGCGCACCACCACGTGATGCTTTTCTCACTCCTACTAGTGAATGTAATGTAACACACACCCATACAATGCGCACCACCCCGTGATGCTTTTCTCACTCCTACTAGTGAATGTAATGTAACACACACCCATACAATGCGCACCACCCCGTGATGTTTTTCTCACTCCTACTAGTGAATGTAATGTAACACACACCCATACAATGCCCACCACCCCGTGATGTTTTTCTCACTCCTACTAGTGAATGTAATGTAACACACACCCATACAATGCGCACCACCCCGTGATGTTTTTCTCACTCCTACTAGTGAATGTAATGTAACACACACCCATACAATGCGCACCACCCCGTGATGTTTTTCTCACTCCTACTAGTGAATGTAATGTAACACACACCCATACAATGCGCACCACCCCGTGATGTTTTTCTCACTCCTACTAGTGAATGTAATGTAACACACACCCATACAATGCGCACCACCCCGTGATGTTTTTCTCACTCCTACTAGTGAATGTAACACACACCCATACAATGCGCACCACCCCGTGATGTTTTTCTCACTGCTACTAGTGAATGTAATGTAACACACACCCATACTATGCGCACCACCCCGTGATGTTTTTCTCACTCCTACTAGTGAATGTAATGTAACACACACCCATACAATGCGCACCACCCCGTGATGTTTTTCTCACTCCTACTAGTGAATGTAATGTAACACACACCCATACAATGCGCTCCACCCCGTGATGTTTTTCTCACTCCTACTAGTGAATGTAATGTAACACACACCCATACAATGCGCACCACCCCGTGATGTTTTTCTCACTCCTACTAGTGAATGTAATGTAACACACACCCATACAATGCGCACCACCCCGCGATGTTTTTCTCACTGCTACTAGTGAATGTAATGTAACACACACCCATACAATGCGCACCACCCCGTGATGTTTTTCTCACTCGTACTAGTGAATGTAATGTAACACACACCCATACAATGCGCACCACCCCGTGATGCTTTTCTCACTCCTACTAGTGAATGTAATGTAACACACACCCATACAATGCGCACCACCCCGTGATGCTTTTCTCACTCCTACTAGTGAATGTAATGTAACACACACAATACAATGCGCACCACCCCGTGATGCTTTTCTCACTCCTACTAGTGAATGTAATGTAACACACACCCATACAATGCGCACCACCCCGTGATGTTTTTCTCACTCCTACTAGTGAACGTAATGTAACACACACCCATACTGTGCGCACCACCCCGCGATGTTTTTCAGAAACCTATCCTACATTGCCACTGCATGTTCCCTGACCTCCCCATGCTGACCACCCCGCAGTGCTTTTCTCCATCCTACATTGCCACTCACTGCCTATCCTAATTCAGACCATGCGATTCACACCACCCCGTGATGTTTTCTCACTCCTACTAGTGAATGCAATGTAACACACACCCATACAATGCGCACCACCCCGTGATGTTTTTCTCACTCCTACTAGTGAATGCAATGTAACACACACGCATACAAAGCGCACCACCCCGTGATGTTTTTCTCACTGCTACTAGTGAATGTAATGTAACACACACCCATACAATGCGCACCACCCCGTGATGTTTTTCTCACTCCTACTAGTGAACGTAATGTAACACACACCCATACTGTGCGCACCACCCCGCGATGTTTTTCAGAAACCTATCCTACATTGCCACTGCATGTTCCCTGACCTCCCCATGCTGACCACCCCGCAGTGCTTTTCTCCATCCTACATTGCCACTCACTGCCTATCCTAATTCAGACCATGCGATTCACACCACCCCGTGATGTTTTTCTCACTCCTACTAGTGAATGCAATGTAACACACACCCATACAAAGCGCACCACCCCGTGATGTTTTTCTCACTGCTACTAGTGAATGTAATGTAACACACACCCATACAATGCGCACCACACCGTGATGTTTTTCTCACTCCTACTAGTGAATGTAATGTAACACACACCCATACAATGCGCAACACCCCGTGATGTTTTTCTCACTCCTACTAGTGAATGTAATGTAACACACACCCATACAATGCGCACCACCCCGTGATGTTTTTCACACTCCTACTAGTGAATGTAATGTAACACACACCCATACAATGCGCACCACCCCGTGATGTTTTTCACACTCCTACTAGTGAATGTAATGTAACACACACCCATACAATGCGCACCACCCCGTGATGTTTTTCTCACTCCTACTAGTGAATGTAATGTAACACACACCCATACAATGCGCACCACCCCGTGATGTTTTTCTCACTCCTACTAGTGAATGTAATGTAACACACACCCATACAATGCGCACCACCCCGTGATGTTTTTCTCACTCCTACTAGTGAATGTAATGTAACACACACCCATACAATGCGCACCACCCCGTGATGTTTTTCTCACTCCTACTAGTGAATGTAATGTAAAACACAACCATACAATGCGCACCACCCCGTGATGTTTTTCTCACTCCTATTAGTGAATGTAATGTAACACACACCCATACAATGCGCACCACCCCGTGATGTTTTTCTCACTCCTACTAATGAATGTAATGTAACACACACCGATAAAATGCGCACCACCCCGTGATGTTTTTCTCACTCCTACTAGTGAATGTAATGTAACACACACCCATACAATGCGCACCACCCCGTGATGTTTTTCTCACTCCTACGAGTGTATGTAATGTAACACACACCCATACAATGCGCACCAACCCGTGATGTTTTTCTCACTCCTACTAGTGAATGTAATGTAACACACACCCATACAATGCGCACCACCCCGTGATGTTTTTCTCACTCCTACTAGTGAATGTAATGTAACACACACCCATACAATGCGCACCACCCCGTGATGTTTTTCTCACTCCTACTAGTGCATGTAATGTAACACACACCCATACAATGCCCACCACCCCGTGATGTTTTTCTCACTCCTACTAGTGAATGTAATGTAACACACACCCATACAATGCGCACCACCCCGTGATGTTTTTCTCACTGCTACTAGTGAATGTTATGTAACACACACCCATACAATGCGCACCACCCGGTGATGTTTTTCTCACTGCTACTAGTGAATGTTATGTCACACACACCCATACAATGCGCACCACCCCGTGATATTTTTCTCACTCCTACTAGTGAATGTAATGTAACACACACCCATACAATGCGCACCACCCCGTGATGTTTTTCTCACTCCTACTAGTGAATGTAATGTAACACACACCCATACAATGCGCACCACCCCGTGATGTTTTTCTCACTCCTACTAGTGAATGTAATGTAACACACACCCATACAATGCGCACCACCCCGTGATGTTTTTCTCACTCCTACTAGTGAATGTAATGTAACACACACCCATACAATGCGCACCACCCCGTGATGTTTTTCTCACTCCTACTAGTGAATGTAATGTAACACACACCCATACAATGCGCACCACCCCGTGATGTTTGTCTCACTCCTACTAGTGAATGTAATGTAACACACACCGATACAATGCGCACCACCCCGTGATGTTTTTCTCACTGCTACTAGTGAATGTAATGTAACACACACCCATACAATGCGCACCACCCCGTGATGTTTTTCTCACTCCTACTACTGAATGTAATGTAACACACACCCATACAATGCGCTCCACCCCGTGATGTTTTTCTCACTCCTACTAGTGAATGTAATGTAACACACACCCATACAATGCGCACCACCCCGTGATGTTTTTCTCATTCCTACTAGTGACTGTAATGTAACTCACACCCATACAATGCACACCACCCCGTGATGTTTTTCTCACTCCTACTAGTGAATGTAATGTAACTCACACCCATACAATGCGCACCACCACGTGATGTTTTTCTCACTCCTACTAGTGAATGTAATGTAACACACACCCATACAATGCGCACCACCCCGTGATGTTTTTCTCACTCCTACTAGTGAATGTAATGTAACACACACCCATACAATGCGCACCACCCCGTGATGTTTTTCTCACTCCTACTAGTGAATGTAATGTAACACACACCCATACAATGCGCACCACCCCGTGATGTTTTTCTCACTCCTACTAGTGAATGTAATGTAACACACACCCATACAATGCGCACCACCCCGTGATGCTTTTCTCACTCCTACTAGTGAATGTAATGTAACACACACCCATACAATGCGCACCACCCCGTGATGCTTTTCTCACTGCTACTAGTGAATGTAATGTAACACACACCCATACAATGCGCACCACCCCGTGATGTTTTTCTCACTCCTACTACTGAATGTAATGTAACACACACCCATACAATTCGCACCACCCTGTGATGCTTTTCTCACTCCTACTAGTGAATGTAATGTAACACACACCCATACAATGCGCACCACCCCGTGATGTTTTTCTCACTCCTACTAGTGAATGTAATGTAACACACACCCAATACAATGCGCACCACCCCGTGATGTTTTTCTCACTCCTACTAGTGAATGTAATGTAACACACACCCATACAATGCGCACCACCCCGTGATGTTTTTCTCACTCCTACTAGTGAATGTAATGTAACAAACACCCATACAATGCGCACCACCCCGTGATGCTTTTCTCACTCCTACTAGTGAATGTAATGTAACACACACCCATACAATGCGCATCACCCCGTGATGCTTTTCTCACTCCTACTAGTGAATGTAATGTAACACACACCCATACAATGCGCACCACCCCGTGATGCTTTTCTCACTCCTACTAGTGAATGTAATGTAACACACACCCATACAATGCGCACCACCCCGTGATGCTTTTCTCACTCCTACTAGTGAATGTAATGTAACACACACCCATACAATGCGCACCACCCCGTGATGCTTTTCTCACTCCTACTAGTGAATATAATGTAACACACACCCATACAATGCGCACCACCCCGTGATGTTTTTCTCACTCCTACTAGTGAATGTAATGTAACACACACCCATACAATGCCCACCACCCCGTGATGTTTTTCTCACTCCTACTAGTGAATGTAATGTAACACACACCCATACAATGCGCACCACCCCGTGATGTTTTTCTCACTCCTACTAGTGAATGTAATGTAACACACACCCATACAATGCGCACCACCCCGTGATGTTTTTCTCACTCCTACTAGTGAATGTAATGTAACACACACCCATACAATGCGCACCACCCCGTGATGTTTTTCTCACTCCTACTAGTGAATGTAATGTAACACACACCCATACAATGCGCACCACCCCGTGATGTTTTTCTCACTCCTACTAGTGAATGTAATGTAACACACACCCATACAATGCGCACCACCCCGTGATGTTTTTCTCACTCCTACTAGTGAATGTAACACACACCCATACAATGCGCACCTCCCCGTGATGTTTTTCTCACTGCTACTAGTGAATGTAATGTAACACACACCCATACTATGCGCACCACCCCGTGATGTTTTTCTCACTCCTACTAGTGAATGTAATGTAACACACACCCATACAATGCGCACCACCCCGTGATGTTTTTCTCACTCCTACTAGTGAATGTAATGTAACACACACCCATACAATGGCGCTCCACCCCGTGATGTTTTTCTCACTCCTACTAGTGAATGTAATGTAACACACACCCATACAATGCGCACCACCCCGTTGATGTTTTTCTCACTCCTACTAGTGAATGTAATGTAACACACACCCATACAATGCGCACCACCCCGCGATGTTTTTCTCACTGCTACTAGTGAATGTAATGTAACACACACCCATACAATGCGCACCACCCCGCGATGTTTTTCTCACTCCTACTAGTGAATGTAATGTAACACACACCCATACAATGCGCACCACCCCGTGATGCTTTTCTCACTCCTACTAGTGAATGTAATGTAACACACCCATACAATGCGCACCACCCCGTGATGCTTTTCTCACTCCTACTAGTGAATGTAATGTAACACACACCCATACAATGCGCACCACCCGTGATGCTTTTCTCACTCCTACTAGTGAATGTAATGTAACACACACCCATACAATGCGCACCACCCCGTGATGCTTTCTCACTCCTACTAGTGAATGTAATGTAACACACACCCATACAATGCGCACCACCCCGTGATGCTTTTCTCACTCCTACTAGTGAATGTAATGTAACACACACCCATACAATGCGCACCACCCCGTGATGCTTTTCTCACTCCTACTAGTGAATGTAATGTAACACACACCCATACAATGCGCACCACCCCGTGATGCTTTTCTCACTCCTACTAGTGAATGTAATGTAACACACACCCATACAATGCGCACCACCCCGTGATGCTTTTCTCACTCCTACTAGTGAATGTAATGTAACACACACCCATACAATGCGCACCACCCCGTGATGCTTTTCTCACTCCTACTAGTGAATGTAATGTAACACACACCCATACAATGCGCACCACCCCGTGATGCTTTTCTCACTCCTACTAGTGAATGTAATGTAACACACACCCATACAATGCGCACCACCCCGTGATGCTTTTCTCACTCCTACTAGTGAATGTAATGTAACACACACCCATACAATGCGCACCACCCCGTGATGCTTTTCTCCTCCTACTAGTGAATCTAATGTAACACACACCCATACAATGCGCACCACCCCGTGATGTTTTTCTCACTCCTACTAGTGAATGTAATGTAACACACACCCATACAATGCGCACCACCCCGTGATGTTTTTCTCACTCCTACTAGTGAATGTAATGTAACACACACCCATACAATGCGCACCACCCCGTGATGTTTTTCTCACTCCTACTAGTGAATGTAATGTAACACACACCCATACAATGCGCACCACCCCGTGATGCTTTTCTCACTCCTACTAGTGAATGTAATGTAACACACACCCATACAATGCGCACCACCCCGTGATGTTTTTCTCACTCCTACTAGTGAATGTAATGTAACACACACCATACAATGCGCACCACCCCGTGATGCTTTTCTCACTCCTACTAGTGAATGTAATGTAACACACACCCATACAATGCGCACCACCCCGTGATGTTTTTCTCACTCCTACTAGTGAACGTAATGTAACACACACACATACTGTGCGCACCACCCCGCGATGTTTTTCAGAAACCTATCCTACATTGCCACTGCATGTTCCCTGACCTCCCCATGCTGACCACCCCGCAGTGCTTTTCTCCATCCTACATTGCCACTCACTGCCTATCCTAATTCAGACCATGCGATTCACACCACCCCGTGATGTTTTTCTCACTCCTACTAGTGAATGCAATGTAACACACACCCATACAAAGCGCACCACCCCGTGATGTTTTTCTCACTGCTACTAGTGAATGTAATGTAACACACACCCATACAATGCGCACCACACCGTGATGTTTTTCTCACTCCTACTAGTGAATGTAATGTAACACACACCCATACAATGCGCAACACCCCGTGATGTATTTCTCACTCCTACTAGTGAATGTAATGTAACACACACCCATACAATGCGCACCACCCCGTGATGTTTTTCTCACTCCTACTAGTGAATGCAATGTAACACACACGCATACAATGCGCACCACCCCGTGATGTATTTTCTCACTGCTACTAGTGAATGTAATGTAAACACACACCCATACAATGCGCACCACACCGTGATGTTTTTCTCACTCCTACTAGTGAATGTAATGTAACACACACCCATACAATGCGCACCACCCCGTGATGTTTTCTCACTCCTACTAGTGAATGTAATGTAACACACACCCATACAATGCGCACCACCCCGTGATGTTTTTCTCATTCCTACTAGTGACTGTAATGTAACTCACACCCATACAATGCACACCACCCCGTGATGTTTTTCTCACTCCTACTAGTGAATGTAATGTAACTCACACCCATACAATGCGCACCACCACGTGATGTTTTTCTCACTCCTACTAGTGAATGTAATGTAACACACACCCATACAATGCGCACCACCCCGTGATGTTTTTCTCACTCCTACTAGTGAATGTAATGTAACACACACCCATACAATGCGCACCACCCCGTGATGTTTTTCTCACTCCTACTAGTGAATGTAATGTAACACACACCCATACAATGCGCACCACCCCCGTGATGTTTTTCTCACTCCTACTAGTGAATGTAATGTAACACACACCCATACAATGCGCACCACCCCGTGATGCTTTTCTCACTCCTACTAGTGAATGTAATGTAACACACACCCATACAATGCGCACCACCCCGTGATGCTTTTCTCACTGCTACTAGTGAATGTAATGTAACACACACCCATACAATGCGCACCACCCCGTGATGTTTTTTCTCACTCCTACTACTGATGTATGTAACACACACCCATACAATTCGCACCACCCTGTGATGCTTTTCTCACTCCTACTAGTGAATGTAATGTAACACACACCCATACAATGCGCACCACCCCGTGATGTTTTTCTCACTCCTACTAGTGAATGTAATGTAACACACACCCAATACAATGCGCACCACCCCGTGATGTTTTCTCACTCCTACTAGTGAATGTAATGTAACACACACCCATACAATGCGCACCACCCCGTGATGTTTTTCTCACTCCTACTAGTGAATGTAATGTAACAAACACCCATACAATGCGCACCACCCCGTGATGCTTTTCTCACTCCTACTAGTGAATGTAATGTAACCACCACCCATACAATGCGCATCACCCCGTGATGCTTTTCTCACTCCTACTAGTGAATGTAATGTAACACACACCCATACAATGCGCACCACCCCCGTGATGCTTTTCTCACTCCTACTAGTGAATGTAATGTAACACACACCCATACAATGCGCACCACCCCGTGATGCTTTTCTCACTCCTACTAGTGAATGTAATGTAACACACACCCATACAATGCGCACCACCACGTGATGCTTTTCTCACTCCTACTAGTGAATGTAATGTAACACACACCCATACAATGCGCACCACCCCGTGATGCTTTTCTCACTCCTAATAGTGAATGTAATTGTAACACACACCCATACAATGCGCACACCCCGTGATGTTTTTCTCACTCCTACTAGTGAATGTAATGTAACACACACCCATACAATGCCCACCACCCCGTGATGTTGTTCTCACTCCTACTAGTGAATGTAATGTAACACACACCCATACAAATATCGCACCACCCCGTGATGTTTTTCTCACTCCTACTAGTGAATGTAATGTAACACACACCCATACAATGGCGCACCACCCCGTGATGTTTTTCTCACTCCTACTAGTGAATGTAATGTAACACACACCCATACAATGCGCCACCACCCCGTGATGTTTTTCTCACTCCTACTAGTGAATGTAATGTAACACACACCCATACAATGCGCACCACCCCGTGATGTTTTCTCACTCCTACTAGTGAATGTAACACACACCCATACAATGCGCACCACCCCGTGATGTTTTTCTCACTGCTACTAGTGAATGTAATGTAACACACACCCATACTATGCGCACCACCCCGTGATGTTTTTCTCACTCCTACTAGTGAATGTAATGTACACACACCCATACAATGCGCACCACCCCGTGATGTTTTTTCTCACTCCTACTAGTGAATGTAATGTAACACACACCCATACAATGCGCTCCACCCCAGTGATGTTTTTTCTCACTCCTACTAGTGAATGTATGTAACACACACCCATACAATGCGCACCACCCCGTGATGTTATTTCTCACTCCTACTAGTGAATGTAATGTAACACACACCCATACAATGCGCACCACCCGCGATGTTTTTCTCACTGCTACTAGTGAATGTAATGTAACACACACCCATACAATGCGCACCACCCCGTGATGTTTTTTCACTCGTACTAGTGAATGTAATGTAACACACACCCATACAATGCGCACCACCCCGTGATGCTTTTCTCACTCCTACTAGTGAATGTAATGTAACACACACCCATACAATGCGCACCACCCGTGATGCTTTTCTCACTCCTACTAGTGAATGTAATGTAACACCACACAATAACAATGCGCACCACCCCGTGATGCTTTTCTCACTCCTACTAGTGAATGTAATGTAACACACACCCATACAATGCGCACCACCCCGTGATGTTTTTCTCACTCCTACTAGTGAACGTAATGTAACACACACCCATACTGTGCGCACCACCCCGCGATGTTTTTTCAGAAACCTATCCTACATTGCCACTGCATGTTCCCTGACCTCCCCATGCTGACCACCCCGCAGTGCTTTTCTCCATCCTACATTGCCACTCACTGCCTATCCTAATTCAGACCATGCGATTCACACCACCCCGTGATGTTTTTCTCACTCCTACTAGTGAATGCAATGTAACACACACCCATACAATGCGCACACCCCGTGATGTTTTTTCTCACTCCTACTAGTGAATGCAATGTAACACACACGCATCAAAAGCGCACCACCCCGTGATGTTTTTCTCACTGCTACTAGTGAATGTAATGTAACACACACCCATACAATGCGCACCACCCCGTGATGTTTTTCTCACTCCTACTAGTGAACGTAATGTAACACACACCCATACTGTGCGCACCACCCCGCGATGTTTTCAGAAACCTATCCTACATTGCCACTGCATGTTCCCTGACCTCCCCATGCTGACCACCCCGCAGTGCTTTTCTCCATCCTACATTGCCACTCACTGCCTATCCTAATTCAGACCATGCGATTCACACCACCACGTGATGTTTTCTCACTCCTACTAGTGAATGCAATGTAACACACACCCATACAAAAGCGCACCACCCCGTGATGTTTTTCACTGCTACTAGTGAATGTAATGTAACACACACCCATACAATGCGCACCACACCGTGATGTTTTTCTCACTCCTACTAGTGAATGTAATGTAACACACACCCATACAATGCGCAACACCCCGTGATGTTTTCTCACTCCTACTAGTGAATGTAATGTAACACACACCCATACAATGCGCACCACCCCGTGATGTTTTTCACACTCCTACTAGTGAATGTAATGTAACACACACCCATACAATGCGCACCACCCCGTGATGTTTTTCACACTCCTACTAGTGAATGTAATGTAACACACACCCATACAATGCGCACCACCCCGTGATGTTTTTCTCACTCCTACTAGTGAATGTAATGTAACACACACCCATACAATGCGCACCACCCCGTGATGTTTTTCTCACTCCTACTAGTGAATGTAATGTAACACACACCCATACAATGCGCACCACCCCGTGATGTTTTTCTCACTCCTACTAGTGAATGTAATGTAACACACACCCATACAATGCGCACCACCCCGTGATGTTTTTCTCACTCCTACTAGTGAATGTAATGTAAAACACAACCATACAATGCGCACCACCCCGTGATGTTTTTCTCACTCCTATTAGTGAATGTAATGTAACACACACCCATACAATGCGCACCACCCCGTGATGTTTTTCTCACTCCTACTAATGAATGTAATGTAACACACACCGATAAAATGCGCACCACCCCGTGATGTTTTTCTCACTCCTACTAGTGAATGTAATGTAACACACACCCATACAATGCGCACCACCCCGTGATGTTTTTCTCACTCCTACGAGTGTATGTAATGTAACACACACCCATACAATGCGCACCAACCCGTGATGTTTTTCTCACTCCTACTAGTGAATGTAATGTAACACACACCCATACAATGCGCACCACCCCGTGATGTTTTTCTCACTCCTACTAGGTGAATGTAATGTAACACACACCCATACAATGCGCACCACCCCGTGATGTTTTTCTCACTCCTACTAGTGCATGTAATGTAACACACACCCATACAATGCCCCCACCCCGTGATGTTTTTCTCACTCCTACTAGTGAATGTAATGGTAACACACACCCATACAATGCGCACCACCCCGTGATGTTTTTCTCACTGCTACTAGTGAATGTTATGTAACACACACCCATACAATGCGCACCACCCGGTGATGTTTTCTCACTGCTACTAGTGAATGTTATGTCACACACACCCATACAATGCGCACCACCCCGTGATATTTTTCTCACTCCTACTAGTGAATGTAATGTACACACACACCATACAATGCGCACCACCCCGTGATGTTTTTCTCACTCCTACTAGTGAATGTAATGTAACACACACCCATACAATGCGCACCACCCCGTGATGTTTTTCTCACTCCTACTAGTGAATGTAATGTAACACACACCCATACAATGCGCACCACCCCGTGATGTTTTTCTCACTCCTACTAGTGAATGTAATGTAACACACACCCATACAATGCGCACCACCCCGTGATGTTTTTCTCACTCCTACTAGTGAATGTAATGTAACACACACCCATACAATGCGCACCACCCCGTGATGTTTGTCTCACTCCTACTAGTGAATGTAATGTAACACACACCGATACAATGCGCACCACCCCGTGATGTTTTTCTCACTGCTACTAGTGAATGTAATGTAACACACACCCATACAATGCGCACCACCCCGTGATGTTTTTCTCACTCCTACTACTGAATGTAATGTAACACACACCCATACAATGCGCTCCACCCGTGATGTTTTTCTCACTCCTACTAGTGAATGTAATGTAACACACCACCCATACAATGCGCACCACCCCGTGATGTTTTTCTCATTCCTACTAGTGACTGTAATGTAACTCACACCCATACAATGCACACCACCCCGTGATGTTTTTCTCACTCCTACTAGTGAATGTAATGTAACTCACACCCATACAATGCGCACCACCACGTGATGTTTTTCTCACTCCTACTAGTGAATGTAATGTAACACACACCCATACAATGCGCACCACCCCGTGATGTTTTTCTCACTCCTACTAGTGAATGTAATGTAACACACACCCATACAATGCGCACCACCCCGTGATGTTTTTCTCACTCCTACTAGTGAATGTAATGTAACACACACCCATACAATGCGCACCACCCCGTGATGTTTTTCTCACTCCTACTAGTGAATGTAATGTAACACACACCCATACAATGCGCACCACCCCGTGATGCTTTTCTCACTCCTACTAGTGAATGTAATGTAACCACACACCCATACAATGCGCACCACCCCGTGATGCTTTTCTCACTGCTACTAGTGAATGTAATGTAACACACACCCATACAATGCGCACCACCCCGTGATGTTTTTCTCACTCCTACTACTGAATGTAATGTAACACACACCCATACAATTCGCACCACCCTGTGATGCTTTTCTCACTCCTACTAGTGAATGTAATGTAACACACACCCATACATTGCGCACCACCCCGTGATGTTTTTCTCACTCCTACTAGTGAATGTAATGTAACACACACCAATACAATGCGCACCACCCCGTGATGTTTTTCTCACTCCTACTAGTGAATGTAATGTAACACACACCCATACAATGCGCACCACCCCGTGATGTTTTTCTCACTCCTACTAGTGAATGTATGTAACAACACCCATACAATGCGCACCACCCCTTGATGCTTTTCTCACTCCTACTAGTGAATGTAATGTAACACACACCCATACAATGCGCATCACCCCGTGATGCTTTTCTCACTCCTACTAGTGAATGTAATGTAACACAACACCCATACAATGCGCACCACCCCGTGATGCTTTTCTCACTCCTACTAGTGAATGTAATGTAACACACACCCATACAATGCGCACCACCCCGTGATGCTTTCTCACTCCTACTAGTGATGTAATGTAACACACACCCATACAATGCGCACCACCCCGTGATGCTTTTCTCACTCTACTAGTGAATATAATGTAACACACACCCATACAATGCGCACCACCCCGTGATGTTTTTCTCACTCCTACTAGTGAATGTAATGTAACACACACCCATACAATGCCCACCACCCCGTGATGTTTTTTCTCACTCCTACTAGTGAATGTAATGTAACACACACCCATACAATGCGCACCACCCCGTGATGTTTTTCTCACTCCTACTAGTGAATGTAATGTAACACACACCCATACAATGCGCACCACCCCGTGATGTTTTTCTCACTCCTACTAGTGAATGTAATGTAACACACACCCATACAATGCGCACCACCCCGTGATGTTTTTCTCACTCCTACTAGTGAATGTAATGTAACACACACCCATACAATGCGCACCACCCCGTGATGTTTTTCTCACTCCTACTAGTGAATGTAATGTAACACACACCCATACAATGCGCACCACCCCGTGATGTTTTTCTCACTCCTACTAGTGAATGTAACACACACCCATACAATGCGCACCTCCCCGTGATGTTTTTCTCACTGCTACTAGTGAATGTAATGTAACACACACCCATACTATGCCCACCACCCCGTGATGTTTTTCTCACTCCTACTAGTGAATGTAATGTAACACACACCCATACAATGCGCACCACCCCGTGATGTTTTTCTCACTCCTACTAGTGAATGTAATGTAACACACACCCATACAATGCGCTCCACCCCGTGATGTTTTTCTCACTCCTACTAGTGAATGTAATGTAACACACACCCATACAATGCGCACCACCCCGTGATGTTTTTCTCACTCCTACTAGTGAATGTAATGTAACACACACCCATACAATGCGCACCACCCCGCGATGTTTTTCTCACTGCTACTAGTGAATGTAATGTAACACACACCCATACAATGCGCACCACCCCGTGATGCTTTTCTCACTCCTACTAGTGAATGTAATGTAACACACACCCATACAATGCGCACCACCCCGTGATGCTTTTCTCACTCCTACTAGTGAATGTAATGTAACACACACCCATACAATGCGCACCACCCCGTGATGCTTTTCTCACTCCTACTAGTGAATGTAATGTAACACACACCCATACAATGCGCACCACCCCGTGATGCTTTTCTCACTCCTACTAGTGAATGTAATGTAACACACACCCATACAATGCGCACCACCCCGTGATGCTTTTCTCACTCCTACTAGTGAATGTAATGTAACACACACCCATACAATGCGCACACCCCGTGATGCTTTTCTCACTCCTACTAGTGAATGTAATGTAACACACACCCATACAATGCGCACCACCCCGTGATGCTTTTCTCACTCCTACTAGTGAATGTAATGTAACACACACCCATACAATGCGCACCACCCCGTGATGCTTTCTCACTCCTACTAGTGAATGTAATGTAACACACACCCATACAATGCGCACCACCCCGTGATGCTTTTCTCACTCCTACTAGTGAATGTAAATGTAACACACACCCATACAATGCGCACCACCCCGTGATGTTTTTCTCACTCCTACTAGTGAATGTAATGTAACACACACCCATACAATGCGCACCACCCCGTGATGTTTTCTCACTCCTACTAGTGAATGTAATGTAACACACACCCATACAATGCGCACCACCCCGTGATGTTTTTTCTCACTCCTACTAGTGAATGTAATGTAACACACACCCATACAATGCGCACCACCCCGTGATGCTTTTCTCACTCCTACTAGTGAATGTAATGTAACACACACCCATACAATGCGCACCACCCCGTGATGTTTTTCTCACTCCTACTAGTGAATGTAATGTAACACACACCATACAATGCGCACCACCCCGTGATGCTTTTCTCACTCCTACTAGTGAATGTAATGTAACACACACCCATACAATGCGCACCACCCCGTGAAGTTTTTCTCACTCCTACTAGTGAACGTAATGTAACACACACCCATACTGTGCGCACCACCCCGCGATGTTTTTCAGAAACCTATCCTACATTGCCACTGCATGTTCCCTGACCTCCCCATGCTGACCACCCCGCAGTGCTTTTCTCCATCCTACATTGCCACTCACTGCCTATCCTAATTCAGACCATGCGATTCAAACCACCCCGTGATGTTTTTCTCACTCCTACTAGTGAATGCAATGTAACACACACCCATACAAGCGCACCACCCCGTGATGTTTTTCTCACTGCTACTAGTGAATGTAATGTAACACACACCCATACAATGCGCACCACACCGTGATGTTTTTCTCACTCCTACTAGTGAATGTAATGTAACACACACCCATACAATGCGCAACACCCCGTGATGTATTTCTCACTCCTACTAGTGAATGTAATGTAACACACACCCATACAATGCGCACCACCCCGTGATGTTTTTCACACTCCTACTAGTGAATGTAATGTAACACACACCCATACAATGCGCACCACCCCGTGATGTTTTTCTCACTCCTACTAGTGAATGTAATGTAACACACACCCATACAATGCGCACCACCCCGTGATGTTTTTCTCACTCCTACTAGTGAATGTAATGTAACACACACCCATACAATGCGCACCACCCCGTGATGTTTTTCTCACTCCTACTAGTGAATGTAATGTAACACACACCCATACAATGCGCACCACCCCGTGATGTTTTTCTCACTCCTACTAGTGAATGTAATGTAAAACACAACCATACAATGCGCACCACCCCGTGATGTTTTTCTCACTCCTATTAGTGAATGTAATGTAACACACACCCATACAATGCGCACCACCCCGTGATGTTTTTCTCACTCCTACTAATGAATGTAATGTAACACACACCGATAAAATGCGCACCACCCCGTGATGTTTTTCTCACTCCTACTAGTGAATGTATGTAACACACACCCATACAATGCGCACCACCCCGTGATGTTTTTCTCACTCGTACTAGTGTATGTTAATGTAACACACACCCATACAATGCGCACCAACCCGTGATGTTTTTCTCACTCCTACTAGTGAATGTAATGTAACACACACCCATACAATGCGCACCACCCCGTGATGTTTTTCTCACTCCTACTAGTGAATGTAATGTAACACACACCCATACAATGCGCACCACCCGGTGATGTTTTTCTCACTCCTACTAGTGCATGTAATGTAACACACACCCATACAATGCGCACCACCCCGTGATGTTTTTCTCACTCCTACTAGTGAATGTAATGTAACACACACCCATACAATGCGCACCACCCCGTGATGTTTTTCTCACTGCTACTAGTGAATGTTATGTAACACACACCCATACAATGCGCACCACCCGGTGATGTTTTTCTCACTGCTACTAGTGAATGTTATGTAACACACACCCATACAATGCGCACCACCCCGTGATGTTTTTCTCCACTCCTACTAGTGAATGTAATGTAACACACACCCATACAATGCGCACCACCCCGTGATGTTTTTCTCACTCCTACTAGTGAATGTAATGTAACACACCCATACAATGCGCACCACCCCCGTGATGTTTTTCTCACTCCTACTAGTGAATGTAATGTAACACACACCCATACAATGCGCACCACCCCGTGATGTTTTTCTCACTCCTACTAGTGAATGTAATGTAACACACACCCATACAATGCGCACCACCCCGTGATGTTTTTTCTCACTCCTACTAGTGAATGTAATGTAACACACACCCATACAATGCGCACCACCCCGTGATGTTTGTCTCCACTCCTACTAGTGAATGTAATGTAACACACACCGATACAATGCGCACCACCCCCGTGATGTTTTTTCTCACTCCTACTAGTGAATGTAATGTAACACACACCCATACAATGCGCACCACCCCGTGATGTTTTTCTCACTCCTACTAGTGTATGTAATGTAACACACACCCATACAATGCGCACCACCCGTGATGTTTTTCTCACTGCTACTAGTGAATGTAATGTAACACACACCCATACAATGCGCACACCCCGTGATGTTTTTCTCACTCCTACTAGTGAATGTAATGTAACACACACCCATACAATGCGCACCACCCCGTGATGTTTTTCTCACTCCTACTAGTGAATGTAATGTAACACACACCCATACAATGCGCACCACCCCGTGATGTTTTTCTCACTCCTACTAGTGAATGTAATGTAAACACACACCCATACAATGCGCACCACCCCGTGATGTTTTTCTCACTCCTACTAGTGAATGTAATGTAACACACACCCATACAATGCGCACCACCCCGTGATGTTTTTCTCACTGCTACTAGTGAATGTAATGTAACACACACCCATACAATGCGCACCACCCCGTGATGTTTTTCTCACTCCTACTAGTGAATGTAATGTAACACACACCCATACAATGCGCACCACCCCGTGATGCTTTTCTCACTCCTACTAGTGAATGTAATGTAACACACACCCATTCCATGGCCCAAC